>NW_009953089.1:2285881-2286278 GCF_000747805.2 Chaetura pelagica | reverse complement strand
CCCCCCTGCCAGAGCAGGGGCACCCAGAGCACATCACACAGGAACGTGGCCAGGGGGGTTAGAACGTCTCCAGAGAAGGAGACTCCACAGCCTCTCTGGGCAGCCTGGCCCAGGGCTCTGTCACTCTCACAGCAAAGAAGTTCTTCCTGAGATTCACATGGAACCTCCTGTGCTCCAGTTTGCACCCACTGCCTCTTGTCCTATCACTGAACATCACTGAATAATCAGGAATCAGCCAACCTGGAGCTGCTGCTGCAAACAACCCACCAGCCCGGGGGCGGGATCAGACGGGCTGCCTGTTGCCAACAGGGACTTCCACATTTCCCTCCCAATCTTTCCTTAAACTTGGGAAGACCCACCATTAACAAACTCCGAGATACGTAACTGGAAACTGTTT
>NW_009953089.1:2275455-2285853 GCF_000747805.2 Chaetura pelagica | reverse complement strand
GTGCTGTTGGGCTCGGGATGCAAATATTGCTGCGAGCGCATCAATCTGCGCCTGGTGTCGCGCCGCCTGCAATGCTAATCAGGAAACCAATTTTGACATATTATGTAAGCCAGTTTCTGAAACAGAGCTTCTTGGCAGGCCAAATGTAAACACAGACACCCTCTTGCATCCAATTTAAATGAGCACGTTGCACCAGGGCTTGGTTCTGTTGACTTATTCCTGATTTACTCCAGTGCAAAAAAAACCCCAACACACCACAACAAAACAACAAAACAATGGGGGGAAAAAACAGCCTTCAATTCAATTACTAGTGCAGCAACAATTTGAAAAATGGATCTAATTTTTGAAGAAGAAAATGTGTTGGAATGAACTAATGCAGGGTGGTGACTTGGGCACTGTATGAGCATCAGCACAGGATCGGGAGCACACATGCCATTCCAGATGGAGTTAAGCAGGGAGATGACAGCTCCCCTCTCCCTCATCCTCCCAAGCCTAACTAAGGTCCAGGTAGTGCCCCCTGGGTTGAGCCACCCCTGGAGGGTGACTCCTTTCAGCTTCCCTGCTCTTCCATCATGGATTTGCAGGAGAAGGACATTGCCTACCTGGGCAGCACGCAGAGTCCAACAGCATTATCAGGTGTTTTGAACCACTATCTGGCCCTGCTGCAGCTGTGCTGGGGGTGGTGGGAACCCAGGGCATGACAGAATATTTGTCTCAAGAGGCATCAAAGGTCTGCACCACATCAGTGCATGGCTGGATGCCAAGACCCATTGAACCACTTGCTTTGTCCACCTGGCACAAAACTGGCAACTGGCCCCACCACTGAGCCAGTTGGAGACCTGGATTCATGGATGAGATCCAGTTTCTACAGACTATGATCTGAGCTCCAGAAGGCACGTGTGCTGGATGGCAGACTGCAGTGACCAGCAGCTCACCTTCCAAAGGCACAGGGACGAGCTGAAGGTCACAGCTCAGAGTTAGAGGGAAGGAAAAAAGAGAAGGGATGCATTTTACAGGCCCCTACAAAAAAATTATCTACCAGAGAGATGAACAGGATTTATTAAAGTGAGGAAGAGCTAGAATAAAATCTTTCATTTGCACTTTTCTCAGGACCATCTGGAGCACTTGCAGCTGCCAAAAGCACAGCGTATTTCTGTAGGCAAGAGGAAGCACGTGGGGTAACAGGATACCTGGAAGTGGCCTTTGTCCTGCTAGTGGCTCTGGGCATCTCCAGAGTGTTTTAAAACTAAACTGTCAGTGTGAAGTTGAACGGTGATGTTCCTGCCACGGCAGAGGAAAAGAAATCAAGTGAGAGACAGGCTCTGTGGTGAGGTCAGGCGTGCTGCTGCAGAGCCTGTTCACTGTGTGTGTCAGGGATCCCACCGGAGCTGCAAAACATAACCTGGCACTCAATCCCCTTCTCAACATCAGGACCAGGATATCATTTATCATACCTGGCTCTTCTACCTTATAAAATAAAGGAGAACAAGAGAAAGAACACTTCTGGCCTTTAAGCAAATATCCCACCCTGAGCTTTCAATGATGAGAGTAAACCTGAGAGCTCCTTCCTTGGTGCTGTGCAGCACTTTCAAGCTATGATCATAAGCAGCCAAAACACCACACATTTGCTGGCTCATCAGGTTTTACTCTGCAAGTTTGGAAGTACACAGCTGCTCAAAGAATTAAAGTTTTTTAGAAAACTTACTGCTGTCTGAACACAAAAGAGAAAAGGACAATGCTTGAAAGGAATGCAGCTGACAAGTAAGCATCACTTGAGAGGTGGATGGGAGGGAGGTGAGATGCCTGCACAGCCCAGCGTGTTGGTGTAATGCCAAGGAGTAGCAAAGATTGGGAAGAGGTGTCCCACAGACCTGAGGGATCTCACAGGTTCTTGCCTGAACCACTACAAGTCCAACTCTTTGCCAGCCAACCAATGCCCCCCAGCACTCACGCTGCCCTCCCAGCTCAGAGGCCAAGGTGTGACCAAAGCCCCAAACCAGATCACTGCAGTGACTCCCATCCCAACCCAACACCTCATCTGAGGTGAGAAGAGCAAGCAACCACTGTACAGACTGATGCAGCACAGCACCTCCCTCCCTCCCTGCAGTCTGTCTACACACAGCACATTACAGTAACAGGCAGGCAAAAAAGTCCTTCATTTCCAACATCTCATTTTTGCTGTCATTTTAAATTATTTGCAAGAATTCCTGGGGTTAGAATTCCAGCTGTTATTCAGGGTGAGCCCATTTGGAAAGCCATCACTATCCATCCAAGCATCCCCTGGATTTCTGATACTCAGAAGAGTGTTACTGCCACCTCCTTATTCTTAGTGCTTTCTGCATTTTTCAACACTAAGTTCTGTTTCTACATGTCTTAAATACCAGACACCAAAACCATATAAAATAACAACCTGAAGGCCAAATGGGCATGGACTGAATGATGAAAACAGCTTGGAATAAAAGAACCAGATTAATTTCTATTGTAATTTTTATAGCTATTTAACAGGAAGAATGAAAAAAATCTAATTACTGTCAACTGTAAGTTTTCAGCTACCCAGCCAGCAAAGTGCTGTTATTAAACTACTCTATAATTGGCTCTTTTACTCCACTTCCCACAGAAGTTGTGTTCTTTCACTCATAGTTAAACTCATAATATTGGCTTCATAAGTAACCCTGTCAATCGAAATCCCCGGGGGCTGGTGCAAGGATAAAAATAGCAAGGAGTTGTTTTTTTTTTCCTTGGCTTTCCTTCCAAGTTCCTGCAAGCACCAGGGCTGGGGCTGAGTGGTGCCACAGGCTGCTGCACCCACCTCTGACATGGAAGCACTGCTCCTCTGGCTCAAGCAAAGCCCAGGAGAGGGATGGATCCTTCAGCACCCCACCTGCACTCTGTGTCTGTCCTGAACCAGCAAAATCCTGTCCATCTCTCCCTCCTGACACACAGCTCAGGTGAGCTACTTGATGTTGCATAACTGAGCCCAGATGTGATCGCCTGCCCTGGAACTTTGTGCCAGCTCTGGAGCTGAGCTGATGCTTCCAAAGTCCGTGGATGGATGAAAAACCCAGGTTTCTTCCTTCCCTCAACTGCAAAGATGGTGTTTCACATACAAAACCACACTGAAACACCCAACTACATGTTAAAGCACCACAGATACCTCCCGAGATGAGCATCATTTGTCTGGGCACTTAACTCAGGGGACTACATAAAGCACCAGATTTTCACCCATCCAAGTTCTGCAAGCTCTGTCTGAAGCCCTACTTGCTCCCTGTGCATTGGACTGATGCTCCTTGCTAACTCCTGAAGTAACCCTTCCCTGGAGACAGCAGTGGATTTGCTGCGGAAGATCCAGGCAGGGTCTCTTCCCGGAGCTTCACAGAGCAGAACATCCTCCCTACCAGGAGCAGAGATGCTTCTCTTGACCACGACACAGCATGTATGGTGGGACCAAATCCACCATTCAGCTCAGGTTTAGGATGAGGTGACAGGGATGGAAGGGCTGAGGGAAGATGGATTTGGCCTCATACCCAGACCTAACATCCCAGTCTCTCTGGAGACAACAACCCTGTGCCAGGGTTGCTCTCTGGTGGGCACACACAGAAACTGCCGAGAGCCAGCAAGGAGCAGATGGGACACAACATGTTTCCCAAAGTGGTGTCGTAGGGGGAGGGCCTGGGCTGCCCATGTCAGGAGGGAGCCAGGGCTCTGCATGCCCCTGTACCAGCTCTGGAGCCATCACACCGGCTGCTGCTCTGCTGAGCAGCCCTCACGCTGCTGCCACTGCTGCCCCAGCCCCACAGCACAAAGCACTCAGCATGGTCCAGAGAACCACAGAATCACAGAATCCTACGGGTGGGAAGGGACCTGGAAAGATCACCCAGTCCAACCCCCCTGCCAGAGCAGGGTCACTCAGAGCACATCACACAGGAACGTGGCCAGGGGGGTTTGAATGTCTCCAGAGAAGGAGACTCCACAGCCTCTCTGGGCAGCCTGGCCCAGGGCTCTGTCACTCTCACAGGAAAGAAGTTCTTCCTGATATTCACATGGAACCTCCTGTGCTCCAGTTTGCACCCACTGCCCCTTGTCCTACCACTGGACATCACTGAAAAAAGCCTGGCTCTGGCCTCCTGACACTCACCCTTTACATATTTGTTAACACTGATGAGGTTACCCCTCAGTCTCCTCTTCTCCAAGCCCAACAGACCCAGCTCCCTCAGCCTTTTCTCATCAGGGAGATGTTCCACTCCCTTCAGCATCTCTGTGGCTCTGCCCTGGACTCTTTCAAGCAGTTCCCTGTCCTTCTGGAACTGAGGGGCCCAGAACTGGACACAATACTCCAGATGCAGCCTCACCAAGGCAGAGTAGAGGGGGAGGAGAACCTCTCTTGACCTACTAACCACCCCCTTTCTAATGCACCCCAGGAGGCCATTGGCTTTCTTGGCCACAAGGGCACATTGCTGGCTCATGGGCATCCTCCTGCCCCCAGGTCCCTTTCTCCTGCACTGCTCTCCAGCAGCTCAGCCCCCAACCTGGACTGGTACAGAGGAGAATCCCAGGACACCAGCTGAGGTGCTCTTCCTCCTAGAAGAGGCACCCTGCCTATTCCAGACACAGACAGGCGATATCACACTGACACCACTCATGGGCTGTGTCTGAAGCCATCCCTGGGATGGCAGCAGCCCTGCCCATCCACCCAGGAATGAGAAAAGCACAGAAGCAGTTTAAAAATCTGTGCAAAAAAACCAAACCAACAAACAAAAACACCTGCTCGTCCTATTTCCCATCCCCCAGTAAGAAGGGACCAACCCCAGCACAAAATGTGGCAGCCACACAGAAACCATTGCTTTCCACACAAGCCCCAGGTACCTTCCCCAGCACCCAAGCGAGATCCCAGGTTCAAACCCCTCTGTGCACAACCCTCCACAGGAACACGGCCCTTCCCTGAGCTCCCTTATTCCTTCTTCTTGCCACCACATCACTTCACTGTGTGAGACAAGAAGACAGAAGGTCTCTGGCCTCATGTGCCCAGGCTGCTGAGCTCACAACAGCCCCTCAGAGCTAAAATAAACACGGCCTAACACAGCGCTGGCCTTCTCGCCCGTGGTGTTTGTGCAAAGGAACCCTCAGGCTGATGGATCTCCTCACCCAGAAAGCTGCAGAGACCCAGACAAACTGTGCTACATCCAAAGCTACCCCAGCGATGGCTGTCACTGAAGTGCCAGCCCCTGAGCAGGGCCCACAGCCTCCACATCTGTGCCAGATGCAGGAAGGTCAAAGGTGGGAAGTGAGGAAGTAGCAGGGATGAAGGAAACCCATTTGTGTGACTGAGAGTTATCTCTGTGTCCAAGAACAGGATGAAAGGAGAAGAGCAAAGGGCAAACAGGGACAACTGAAGCTGTCAGACACAGAATCACCAAAAACTCCTATGGGCAATAAGTATTGTTGATGGCACAGCCTGCAGAGAAACTCAGAGCACCGGAAGGGACAGAGTGGCAGGAGCCAGCCTGCCTCCACCAGAGCTGACAGAACACACCTCTCTGGATGCTCAGCCAGGTTCTCAAGGAGACCGTGGCAAAGCAACCAGTCTTACAAACACAGGTCTTACTATCTAGATCAATGTCCTTCAGGACCAGTCTCAAAAGCTGCTGAGGGCTCCTGATCTTCCTCTATCTCCCCCAGACTCAGCTGTTCCAGGTGTGTCCATTTAGTCTTGTCAACTCTTCATCCTCAAAGAGAAGGGACAAGAGGCCCAAGCTATCCTGTGCTTCTCCTGATGTGGCCCAGTGCATTTCAGAAACTTCCCATCAACCAGCAGCAGATCCTTCAGGAGGAATCTGGAAGAGGAGAGCACAGGCTGTGTAAGCACCAGGTGAATGAAAGCCAGGCCAACTTTCAAGCTTGCACAGTGCTCTGAACATGCAAGAAAATGTGTGCAGGGTCTCACTATTCCCTAAATTAAAGTACTACAGATAAAAGGGTGAAACTGTATTTCAACTGACTAGTTGGCCAGGGAAAAAGTAAAAAGGACCTCCTAATTAGCAGTAGGATTTTAGATACCAAACCAAAGCTTTCATCTCGACACCTACTTTTCATTTAATACAGTTCAATCAGAGAGGCCATCAGCTTTCCTAGATGGAAGTGATTAAGGAATGCAAGGGCTGTTGTGTTTGCTGTTGGGAGAGCCTTTCCTTTGTGCCCCTGGATGCATCCAAATCACCAAAGTTTTGAGCCAGCTGTTAGGCCAAGTCTTGTTCCAAGATGTGGGCACCTCACTGCTCCAGCAATCAATCCCCACTGTTGCAGCTCCTTCAGATCTGCAGTCCTCTTCCTCTGCCACATGACTGCATCCATTTCAGGAGCAAAACAGAGCTGTTTTCGATGAGCACACATGGTGCCACCAGTATGCCCACGTGTCTGGGTGGAAGGGATCCAAGTTGACTGCACAAGCCCACCTGATGATGCAGGACACTTGCATTTTGGCCCTGTGATGGACAGACTTCTGAAGGAGGAGCTGGTCCCACATGACAAGACCATGGACAAGTGAAGAATCTCCACATGGAGAAAGAAGCTGGAGGAAGGTAAAGGGTTGGCGATTTGGTGAAAGATTACTGCCCTCTGAGTGATGGTGATGTCCAGGCAGACAGAAATGCAGGACCAAGAAGGTGGCTACACCTTCTGCACCCTGTGCTGCTTATCTGTCCAGTTCTCTCTGAGATGTGCTGACCACTGAATATCATGGGGGTGTTCTGAATGGTCCAAGTGCCCAGAGAAATCAGTCATGCCTCTGACAGCCAGTAACACAGCTGATGCCAGAAGTAGATAACATCTTACCTGAATCATCATCACCAGGGGTCTTCCAAACATCACCTTCAGGAAGGTCAGGTGCTGAGGTACCATATTTCCCCTGTGAATGAAGGGGAATGGTGCATTTTTTAAAGGCAGCCACACAAGTGCTGTAGATGGACCTTCCCTGTGGACCACAGAAGACTGTCCTTGTCCAACCATCAGAAGGCCTCTGGGCAAATCAGGTCCTTGTTCTTGGGCTTTTGCACATTTTTGTGATTATTAGATTCAAGTGTTTGTTAATATTTCTTGAAGTGAGAAACCCCCAGGAGCACTTAGTAGGTTTGCATGGAAGACAACACTCTTGCACACCAGTCATTTCCAGTAAAGTGTTCCACAAATGTCTACATGTACATGCTTGTTGGGGATTTATGCAAATTTATTCTACAAATAATCTTGTCAAATAATTCTAAGAGTGAATTTGAGCTGAGACTGTCTGAGATCGAAGGTGTTAGGTTATCAGACACAGTGGGTGGCATGTTAATGAGTTCATTTCTTAACTAGTGGGTATAAGTGAGAGGTTTGATCTACAACTAAAAGAAAAAAAATGGAAAGAAAAATTCAACTTAGAGCAAAACAGCTACTCCTGAGAAGATCCACATGTGGGCACTTGCTTTATCACCATGCCTATAGAAATGTGTGGAGCAGCTGTTTCAGAGTAGCCCTGTGTATGGATAAGCCTGGAAAACTAGGCTCCTGGTCTAAATATTGACTGTCTGCAAAGAATATCAGGTAATAGTCTCTTACAAAAGAGCTGTTTCTATGAATTTCACTGGCATCCCCTTTGTTTATCTGTGTGATAGAGGCTGAGGGGAGAAGCAAACAGGCCTGAAAGCCAGCAAAATGAATTCAGAGTTATTTTGAAGAGGACTTCTTGTCTCACAGTTAAGAAAACACACCAGGAGACAGAAGAACAGGTGTAGGTCCCACCTCTGCCATGACATATTTTTGATATGTAGAAAAGCAGGATGAATTTCTTGCACCAAACACAAAGCATTTTCTCTTACTTTAACACTCAGTTTTCCTGAGCAATTACCTCACTCACAGCTCTTTGCATCCTACTGCAGCTTTGTTTTACTGGAATTGTCCTTGGGTTTGTACTTTTTAATTTTTTTTCCTCCCTTCTAAGAAGCACTTTCTCTCTCCCTTAAAGTGCTTAGCAATGTCACTCACGTCACCCTCTGGATGCCAATGGAGCTATTCCCAACAGCCACTCAAAAAATACATAATCACCATAATTACTGGTGGCATCTAATTAACATTCAACTTCCTCTCTGCAGTACCTACAGATGGACAGCCCATTTATTTCAACCTAAAGCTAATGCTCCCCTAATTATTTCCTGTCACACGAAGCAGCCCCCCCTGTGTCCCCCCTCATGGTGCCTCTGTCTGGCACAGGGGGAAGGGGCAGAGCAGGTCCCTCCACATGCAGCAGGGTCAGTCTGCCATGGGATCACCAAGAAATGCCCCATGCAAACACATGCTCCCAGTTCCATTAGCTTCCTTTATCAGGATTCACACCCACATAAAGTCCAAGATGGCAAAGGAGCTGCCTGCATCAAATGCAAAAATACGCCCAGCAGCATCGCTGGGGCACGAGGCTGCAGCCACTCCCTGAGAGGCTCAGTGCTCCAGGTTTGACTTCATGGGAAAGGACAGAGCATAAACAAGCCCATAACACACCCATGCCTCTAGTTCCTGAGGATGCTGGGGGCTGTTTGCCCCTTCCCATGTCTGTGGTCCACCCTGTGAGGCTGGGGCACTGCAGCACAGCAGAAGGGCTCAGCCTGGCTGCAGCTGGGGCCACTGTGCTCACACCAGAGCTCCTGCCCAGTCTGCTGGCTGCCAAAATTCACTCCCAGCAGCCAGGAGGCAATGGGGTCAGGGTGGGCTTTCTGATGGCCTCAAACCCTGCTGGGTCCTGGTGCTGGTCTCCAGGCTGGAGCAAACCCTCTGCCATTGCCTTTATTCTCCTTTCCTGGCCACTCTGTAGCAGCAACAGGATCAAAACTGTTTAACCCAAACATGATTTTTAAAATAGAGACAGGCAGGGATTAGACAGATGAAGCAGCCTGTTCCTATGAATTGATCAGTATCAGGCAGTCATTCTGACTCAACTGAAGTCCACATAAGCCTGTGACAGTTTAGCTGTTTCAATCTGCTCCTAATTCTTCTTTGTGGCTCTTTCTACCCTGTTCACTAATCAAGTAACTTTTTAATTCTCTCAATTTCCAGACACACATCACCTCCCCTGGTAGGAAAAGCAATGCCTGCTGCTGCCATCTAGATGAGCTCCAACTCATTAGCTCTCTGTTTCTCTGAAAACCTGCCTGAAGATTTATTTTCTCTTTTGCTCATGCCTCTCCATTTTCCTCTGTCTCTGCTATTATCTCTCTAATTTTATTACTTCACCCTGTAATGACTGTAGCACTCATAGCAATGATTACCTTGCATTTACATTTGAGCTTTCATCATTGCACCAATTAGATATATAAATGGGGAAAAGAAGGGAACTGACAGTTACCAGGGTAAGCTCTGGCTGAACTTCTCCCAGACTTGGGAATTACTTATGTCTCTTTCTTTCCCTGCTTCCATTTGTCATCTTTGGTGGGAACCTCTGCAGACAACAAGAGGTTTCTGCTCAACCCCACCACCCAGGGCAACACCACCCATAGTGATGCACTAGGAGCCCCCAGTCAAATTTGGTTAAGACAGATTTTGACCTTTGTTAGCTTATGGGGAGAAGGAAGGAGCTCAGACAACATGATCTTGTGGGTTTCATTTGCTCCAGAGAGCAAAGAGGAAAATACAGCAAATCCCAAGTTGTCATAGACGACCTGAGTTTCAGGGGGGAAGTAAAAAAATAAAGTAGTGCATGGAGATTGGTGGGCTATTTATGCAGCAAACAGTTATGGTTTTGATGCCAACATGAGAACTCCAAGCCCCAGCTCAACTCAGAAGTTCAGTACCTTTAAACTCCGCATGAATTGCCACCCACTAAGTGGTAAAGTGCCTCCAAATTGAATTGTCCAATCTTCCCCAAACAGATTTCCAGCTCCACAAATATAATCTCATCTTGGGAGCTGACTTGTGAAACACTTTAGACACAGCTATAAGCAGATGATCAAGCTTCATGAAAATGGCCCAGCTCTTACCAGCACATATCAAGCTAAGACGGATCAGCGAAATGAAGTCCCAGCTTTTCATAAACCAAAGAGCTGCCTGTGTGCTCTGCTGGATGTCCAGGAGCACTTGTGTTTGAAGGACTAATTGAAAACTGGATTCTTCTTCCAGAAATGCACCTAACAGAGTTACCACAACAATACTATTATCCAGCCAGGAAAACACTGCCAAGGTTGCCCAGGTGAACCACTTGCATCTCATTTACCTTCCCACTGCAGCCCAGGCTTGCAGACACCTGGTTTTGGGGTAGCCCTGCAGGCACCAGCAGCTCACCCCTGCCCAGCATCCCACCCAGCAGCTCCCCACGCTGGCTGGGCTCCCTCTCCCACTGCACATCAGTTCTCCTGGGAAAGGCACATGAGAACATCAGCAGGG
>NW_009953089.1:2228610-2275238 GCF_000747805.2 Chaetura pelagica | reverse complement strand
TGGGCTCCTCCAGGCATCCGCCCACAGCCAAAGAGGAGCTGCAGCCCCTGTCAGAGGCTGGTGCTCTCAAGCCCTGTACAAACTGTTGATCTGAATCAGCAGGCAGGTGCTTTTTTGAATGCAGGACCTAAGAAATCAGGGAAAACAGATCAGAGCAAAGAAAAGCAGGAAGCATGAAAACCCCAGGGCTTCCCAGACCCTGGCCAGTCCTGGCTCTGCAGTTGAGTCTGCAGAGCCTTGCTGACACCCCCTGCCAGTGCACACCCCCCTTGCCCCTCTTCATTGCTAATGGAGCAGAAGAAACCAGCTCTTCCCTTCCTCTGGCATGAGCTCTGGGATGCAACACCTCACCAGGCAACCCTTGCTTCTCCACGTGCAGCAGTGTGAGCATCAAGGCTAAAGAAATCCCCTGGAGCTGCCTGCCCAGTCCTCTCCACTGTGGATTCTCTGCTGTCTACAAAAGGCTGTGTGCGTGCTACCTCTGCAAATACTCTCAATGTGGGAATTGTGGGGTTTCATTTATTTATTTACTTGTACAAAACTTCCAGAAATGCAGACTCTCTGAAACCACATCACTCCCTCCCATTGAGTCTAAGCCTGCCAGCAGGTTCACAATATACCTGTGCACCCCGTGGGGCTGCAGGGAGGCAGCCACCACACAGGCAGAGCAACAAGCTGAATTATTTCAGTTGATGCTTAAAGACAGAGCTTGGAGACAATACAACAAGCATCTCCTTCATACTAATGGCCCTCACCAAAAGCCAAGCAGGTAGCAACTTACCACTTCAAACCTCAGCTATCACTTCCCTGCATCCCTAATTGCTTCTTGTCTCCTCTTGAGGCAATTAACTCCATAGCCACTCTCTAACACCTTCTCACTCCAAAAAGCAGTTCCCATGTTATTTATGTGGATCCCATGCTTGTTTCACTTTCTCCACTAGGCTCTGCATGTGTTTGAGCCTGGGTATGTGTTTCCTCACCCCAACGAATTAATTATTGATGGGACTGAAAGAGCAAAGCTGCTGAAGTGGCTGCTCATCATTTAGCTCTTCTACATGTCTCTCAAAGGCATAATAAACATTATGGGAAAGCAAATATCAGACTTGATGGGGTTGCTTGAGTGAAAACATCGACATGAACTTGCAGGTGCTGTGCAAAGGCTGTGCCAACAGGCTAAAACCCTCCTAGCTGGAAGCTGCCAGGTTCCAGGCATTCCTACCCCCCCAGCACGGTGCCCAGAGCAGACCTGGACTGGTCCAGGTCAGAGTGTTCCAAGGGATGGTCTGGGTGAAGCGTGTTCCCAGCATCACGGATGTGAGAGGTTTGAACAGACCTGGCAAACGGCACTAGAGGGCAGAGCTGTTTCCCCTCAGCACGTCTGAAACAAGGAAATAAAGCCTTGACTTTCAAGCAGCTTCTGAGTTCTCCACCATCCTGACCGGTATCAAACGCCTGTTGCCATGCAAAATCCACCCAACGTATTTCCACCTAGAACTGACAAGCACTGGCATTAATGAGCCAAGTGGGAGCCTGAGCTTACTTGTTTTGACTCTTCACTAAGCTTGGAAGACCTCCAGGTGCAGAACAGCCACCCCTGGCTCCTGGCAACCCGAGCTGCACTGAGCAATATCAATACTCTCCAAAGCAGGGAGATAACAAAGCCTGTTCTCTGTCCATCACTGAGGTTGATAAAAAGGCTTTACTCATCAGGAAGCTTTGATCACACAGACCTGAAATCATGGGCCACATTGACACTCAGCTGCCCAGGCTTGATGCTGAACATCTCAACACATGAAAAATGCTTCCAGACAAAGCCTCCCAGGGTTTTTGTTCAGCTTTGGTTTGGAGCAGATGACCACAACCCACAGCAACCCCTGTAGCTGGGCAAGCAGGACTGTTTGAGGGCACATCTCCTGCACCTAGAGCAGGATCTCCCTTCCAGAGAGAGGTTCAACCCCACCAGCCACCGCTGTGGCTACCAGCCCTCACCTTGCTGCACCACCCTCAGGAGGGCTTGGAGGGACCATCATTTCCAAAACAGACTTGTGCTGTTACATGCAAAGGTGTAGGGGCTGCAAACACTCCTTTTAATCACTGCTTGCTTCAGTACTCCTGGTCCTGACAGCCCCCTCCATCAAGAATGCTGGCTCCAAGAATCCTGGCCCCAAGAATCCAAACCACTCACAAATCTTTTTCTTATTTCCCCAGTGCCCACATGTGCTTTTCTTTATTACTATCAAAATCAGTCATCCTGCAAGACTGCCTACTGTTGAGTAGGGAAGCAAAGGAGTCTTGCATCAGAAAGTCATGTCTTTTTCCAGAACCTGAGGAACCTGTTCTTACGGTACCACACAGTAGCCAAGCACTCAGCTTTGCTGACTACAATGACTCCTCATAAGAAAATCTGTCCTAAGAGGGAAAGAAAGAGGCCTGAAAAATGTAACTCAAGAGCACAGTGCACTAAGAGCTTAGGCAACAGCCTACAATACTGCTGGCTATCTTGATAGTGGGAAAAAGAAGTAATTATTAATAATTAAAGAGGAAGGAAATAATAGATATATTGGTTTCTGGTCTCAGTCATGTTTTGCCCCTTGCCACAGCTACTGGATTCTGCTTCTCTTCCTCCTGGGCACACCCTGCATCTCCTGGCAGAGGAAAGGCAACACATTGACTTGTTTTCGTGCAGAATTTGCTTTCCATGTCATCACAGCAAAGAGGGTTGGAAGGAGCCTCAGAGCAGGGGCCAGGCAGCTCATTACTCCACCTGAGGCAGGGTCAGCCGTATCCTTTCTAGCAGCTGTTTGTCTAACTTTTGACCCCCACTGACTGCAACTCCACAAAATTCTCAAGGCAAATCTATTCCAGGGCTTCTCCATCCTCATCTTAAAATTATACATCCCATAATATCACCTCTTCTCATCCCTGCCACCACAGACACAGAGAACTGCTCATTCCTTTCCTTCCTGCAGCAGCCCAGGAGAACTCAAATACAGTGATCTCACCCCCCACATCCCCACAGGTTTCTCTTCTTGAGTGTAAACAGCCTTAGTCCCACAACTTTATTCCCCATAGCTTCTATTCTTAGCTCATTTTCATCATGTTTTCTAGACTCTGTTCCCTCAATCACCTCTTCCTTTGAGGATTAAGCCCAAAGTGGGATGCTTTCCAAAGGTCTCACCAGCACAGGATATACAGCAGGAAGGACTGGCTCACCTCCCCACCAGTTTGCTGCAGCCCCATAACCATTTGCCTGCTTTAGAATAGCACACTTGGTACTTCAATTATTTGAAGCACCACGTTATAGGCAGCCCCTTTCCCCAAAGCTCCCCAGGCTGGGCTGGTGAAGCTGTTCCTGCACCTCCCCAGAGAACAGCAACACAAACCCAAACCGCTCCCAGCATTTTCTCAGCAGCAAAATCAGCCCTTAAATTACCTCAAGGAGCAGTTTCTCTCTTTCCATGGGCTACACAAGAAGCCACCAGAATACACAGCCCAATTTAATTATCCTAAAATCTCTTGAGCCCCTCACTCACTAGTCACATTGGCTTGCCCTGTGCATGGTTTCAGAAACAAACAGCAAGGACCAGGCAGGTCTGACTCACAGGAGCACATCCCCTGCTCAGCCACTTGCTGTAATTTGGTGTTTCTCCCTCTTAAGCAAGTGCTGAACGGGGCTCTGCAGATCTGATTACACTTTCAGTCCAGTTGACCTGTGCTCACCTGCACTGACTTAGCCATACAGGGTTTGGTGGTTTTATTTCTCACTCACAAATCCCAGATGCACTGCAGGTGTGGCCAGGTCCCTCCTCAGCTCATCCATCACCACCAGCTCCCTCCCTTGGCATCGAGCTGGGCAGCACAGGCAGCTGCAGGGCTCTGCAAAACCTGAGCAACATTTAGATTTGCAAATAAACTTCCTTTGCTCCCCTCTGTGCACTAAACAATTTGCATGCAGGTACCTTCTCCAAGCAGAGAGCACTGGGATGGATGCTGTCCCTGTTCCCCAAATGATCACACACAAATTACTCCTGGAGAGCAGCAGCAATACACTAATATTAGATTAATTCCTTTCACCAGCTGCATGGTCATCCCTCCAACTGTGACTGTGGTTACCATGTACAGTGGTGTTGGAGCAATGTGCTGGGCTCATTTAAATGACACTTTATCTCCAGGTCTGCTGCAAAGTCTCATGACAAGCCTGAAAAGAAACACTTCTCATTTTTTTCTCATAGAAGCTGACTCTGAATTGCAGCTGGCTCAGGAAAAAAAAGGCTTATGAAAATAAAAAAATGATAAGCTGTATATGCACATGAGTAATAAATGCAAAACCAATGTAACAGGACTAGCTCCCTCCCAAAGCAAACAATATTAGCACCCCTGCTCAAATGAAATTAAGCCAGACAAGGTTTAAGCAGCATTACAAGGATAACATCCTTCTGAAGTTAATGACCAAAACTGAGCCTGGTTTCAGCCCCCCTCTGGGTTTTTAGAATGTTGCAGTTCTTGACTCTGGCCCAAATGCACCTGCCAAACCTGCTTGTAGGTATTTGCAGCAACTCATAAGGTGATTGGTGCAACAAAATATCTGATTTGCACATGCAAATTTCCATGAAATCATAAACACACCATTAGCTTAGACAATTTTTCAGTGTGCTTAGAAGCTGTTTGACAATTTAAACATTTTAAGTGTAAAGCACCCTCTTTGTTACTGCAGAACTCTGGCCTGTCATTAGGTTATAAATAAAACACACAAATTGCTGTCTGAGGAGCATGAACCATCAAAGCCAAAGAACCCCAAGGCCTGGATGTATTTAAAGTAAGAGCAGAGCTGGCATGAATCAACAGTGGTAAACAAGAGTCATCAGAGTTTAGTGCACACATTTCAGTGTGCGTGCATTTGGCTGTGTAAATTATCATATTGAATGTAACAGGTATAACACATGCTTGGGTAATTATGCCCAGCTGGGCATGCAGGAGGAGCCTGTGAAGGCAGCATGGAGTGTCATCCCATGCAATGGCTTGGAGCAGACTGTGCCCATTGGGGCAGAATGTGCCCATCTTCACCTCTGTGATGCTCCTCATGCCCCCAAAAGCTGCCTCTCCTGGCACCTGCAAATGCAGCCAGTGCTGCACCCCATGGCAGGGAGCAAAGGACCCAGCTCAGGGTGGCCAGAGCAGAGAAGCTGAGCCTTCCAGCCAGGGAACGTGTCCCTTCTGAGCAAGTCCCCAAGGTGGATGGTGCTGTGAGGCAGCCAGAACAGCTGGGTGGGCATGGATGGGTGTGAGCAGCCAGGCAGGGGACACGGGGTGGGACAGGTGGTGACCAACCTCCCAGTGATGGCCTGGGTCAGCAGGCAGGGATCGTGGGAGCTGAGAGACATGGGACTGCTCTGCCTGTGGCTCTGGGTGGCTGCCCCTGCCATCCCTGCACATCTCACCTGCAGCTCATTTCTTATTCGTCTCATACGGCTGCCGAGTTTTTTTGAAGAGTTATCTCATCAGTGAGGGAAAGGGAATTCAAGAATATCAATGTGACATTTAAAAACTGAGAATCACCCTGTAGCTGCAAAACCACATAATAAACAAACCCATTTTCTACTCTTCTATTGTGCAAGTATTCTTAAATTCAGGAATACCAGCTTTAATAAAAACATGCTCCATATGACAGACCAAAAAAAAATAAAAGTCACTTTATTTGGAATGTAACTATTTGATTCTCTCCTCAAATATTTGCATAGTTTTGTTTAATTTTGTAGAAACCCAAAATGAAGACTGAGATCAAAGAGACTGATTTCACTAGAGATGATAGGTTTTATAGAGCTCTGCAAAGCTCCACTGTTGCCTGAAGTTGTTTTATTGCAGGAAAGATCTTTACACTTCCAGCTTGCCAGTTTCAGTCAAGGCTCATAATTATAGTCATCCATGGACTGGATGGTTCTTACCTGAAGGGTGATTTTAACACCCAGTTTGGAGGAGACATCTCCCTGTTCATACTGCGCAGTTTGGGGCAGGGTTAGAAATGTTTGCACCAGCCAGGCCACTTACAGCAGATGACACCAGGGCTCATGGTTTGGATTAACTCAAAATGCCAGTACTTCACAGTACCTCAAGAAGGGAAGGATGGGAAAAAATGAAAAAAAATCTCTAGTCCTGTTTCTTTGAGCCACAGAGATGCTGAAGGGAGTGGAACATCTCCCTGATGAGGAAAGGCTGAGGGAGCTGGGTCTGTTGGGCTTGGAGGAGACTGAGGAGTGACCTCATCAATGGTTACAAATATATAAAGGGAGAATGTCAGGAGGCCAGAGCCAGGCTTTGTGCAGTGATGCCCAGTGATAGGACAAGGGACAATGGGTGCAAACTGGAGCACAGGAGGTTCCATGTGAATCTCAGGAAGAACTTCTTTCCTGTGAGTGACAGAGCCCTGGGCCAGGCTGCCCAGAGAGGCTGTGGAGTCTCCTTCTCTGGAGACATTCCAACCCCCCTGGACACGTTCCTGTGTGATGTGCTCTGGGTGTCCCTGCTCTGGCAGGGGGGTTGGACTGGGTGATCTTTTGAGGTCCCTTCCAACCCCTAGGATTCTGGGATTCTTTCAGGCACTCATGTAGTATTATACTATTTTATTAAATTTTCTTTTCAGTGTTTTAAACTTGAGTTTGCTGGTTCCTCCATACAAGGATCGTCAGTGACAAAATTCAGTACTACCCTGCAGTACATGAGTTCAAACATCCACAGGCTTAAACAAAGCTTTGTAGGCAGTGATCCTAAGGTGTGTTAAAAGGAAAGCATCCACTCAGCTTTGGGGGAATGGACACTGTGACTAAAACCAGTTGTGTCAAAATCAAACCCTCATATCCATTAAGTGCTGGGAGGAGATAGGGGAAACAGGCCACTATTCATATGGCAAATTATTTCAGCCAGTCCTCTAAAATAACCAAGGCACTGCAAAATTTATCAGGTTTTTCTTTTTAAGCCTAAAAAACACTAAAAAACCCACAACAAACCTCTCCAAACCTCTAAAACCTGAATATCATGTTTTCCAAGCCTACAGGTACAGCTCTCCAGCACATTTCCACGTTAATAACAGGGGGAAAAATGCAGTTCCATGGGAGATGCTGAGCATGGCCCAACCTGGGCCCATGTATACACTCACTGCAAGAAGTCTCTGCTTCTTCTGCAATGGTTTTCTTTGTTTACCTGGAGTTTGATTACCCTGGAAAGGCAGAGTTCAGTCACAGTCTGTTGCCATCAGGGTAAAACTCTGCTCGTTCACCCTGATCCCAGTTTGGAGGTTGTAGTGTCAGACCAGAGCTTCCCATGAGAAGGTCAGTGTGGATGTGTCACTGGGACACAGGTCAGTATGTTTTGGTGGAAGTGTTAAAAGAAAAAAAAAAAAAAGAAGGGAGAAAAAAAGAGCAAAGACAGGTATTTAGTAATCTGGGCATTGCTATAATCCAGGCAAAGTCACAGCTGAGTCCTTCTGGTGCTTTGATTTTAAAGCTCAATCCTTGTAAACAAGTTGGCTGAACTAAGGATAAAGGCAGTGGGAGGCCTTTCTTCTGCAAAGAGCAGAAAACACTTTGTCATGAAAAAATTAATCACAAAAACAGGCCTTTATTTAAACAATTTCTTTCCAAAATTTTGGAAAGGATTTCATTTCCCCTTGAACTCAGCATAAAAGCAGACATTACATTTGGGTTAACAAGCACCAGAAGTAAAACCAATTAAAATTTTACTGTCACTGAAGACAGAACCAATTGGGTATTTACAGCCTTCCAGATTTTCATTGATGCAGTGATGAAACACAAATATTTATGAGCTGAATGCTGCCTCCAACATCATTCAGAAAGAGTCCTTTCTGTGCTCCAACCAGCATGTCAGGATTACAATAAAGAAGTTCTTCACCTTAGCTCTCCCAGCAAGGCAAACAGCAGCAGCTGGACTGTATCACTGGATGTATCTCTTCCTCACCAGTGCTAGGCAAAGAGAAATGAAAATGTGAGGCACGATAACACTACTCACTAAAGAAAGACTGAAAAACCTGGAGATTGCTTTGAAGTAATGAATCAAAACTGTGCACAGAAATATGCAAAGGAAAGCCTTATTTATGCCTCAGAGACGGGGCTGGTGCATTATTAAAAGGAACAGACAATCTCCTGATAGAGGAAAAGAAGATCTCCTCGTTTGCAGTGAGGCACGAGAAGAAATTGCTTGGCAGCACCTTGCTGAAAGTCTGTGACCCAGCCAAGAACTGAGCCTGGATTTCTCAGTGGAATTCCAGCATCATGAAGACATTGTTCCTACCAAAGGAAGGCTGGAAGAAATGCCCTGGCAGTGCAAATCCATACAAGAAAATCAAACCTACCTAATAAAGAAAATACTCCTCCTCTAAAATCTATGACTACAAGAGGAATTTGTCTCGTTGTCTCATAAAGGTAACGTGGGCCTCACACTGCTCTGTGCTACCTCAGCAATGCACTGGTGGAGGTTCAAAGGGATGTGGAGAGAAATATGGCAACAGGGGCACAGAACCAAGCAGTCACTCCATGGCATCCTCCACTGGGCAAACAGGACTGGCCAGCCCACAGGTTCACCCAGCTGTGTCCTCTCTTCACCTTGCACAGCTGAGAAATGACCAACACCAGCTAATACTTGGGAAGAGGGGAGGAGAGGAGGAGAAGCAGGGCATGCACAGACCCATCTTCACTTTCCCCACTCTATCAACGAGTGGGTTAAAGACTTGCTGAGCTGGAAACAATCTTCTTAAAGAGCCACTGTTTTCTCTTCCTTAAATCTGCCTGCTCATTTTTGCTTTTCACTTTGCTGACATCACCAGGCAATGACTGACTACAACTTCACTCAAATTCCCTCAAATGAAGAGCTGTTCATTTATTCAGAACTCTGCTTTCTAAAAGCCTGCTCACCATTGCCTACTCTTATAAATCCAAATCACACCTGAGTTTCACACATGGCATAACCCCAATTAAAGCATTTTTGACCTGGGAAAGTCTCTGCAATGATGATCCTGTCACCGCTCCCCCTAATATAGAAGAGAAATAACTTTCTGGTTTGCTTTTAGCAACATTTTATGGGATTTGATGCAAAACCAACTCCCATCCAAAATAAGGTCCATTGCCAAGATGACCCAGCTGCAGTGAAACACAATGAAGCACAAATCCCCAGCCAGAGAAGGAACCTCAGCTTTCCCCCAACTCCACTTCTGGGACACATGCATGAAAGGCCACCGTCCACATTCAAAAAGGGACAAACTGCCCATTAAACACAGGCTTCTATATCTTCATATGCCATCTGAATAATCCAGTGTTTAGTTTCGATGCTTAATGTTTTCACATTTACTGAAATGGAGCATTTTTTTAAAAAATCATTAATACAGAATCAGAACAGTTCCAAAAGTTTACAGTGATTCCATCAAACACCCAATGGATCATGACAGATACACTTGGCTGGTGTACTTTAAAAAAAAGTAATTTAAATAGGACAATACTATAGTCTTTGTACATTGCAGAGGCCAGATGAGCTCGAAATGACACCTTTAAATATTTTAGACCTGGAAAGCTCTTTGCTGACTGTTCCTGGGAGGTACACACAGAATTTACTTTGACTGGAAACAGTTGTCATCTTCATTCATGCACAGGCTGAGCTGCTCACACACTATTATAAATGTGTATATGCTAAAAAGTAGTATATATCATTTTTATATATGTGCATATGTACACAATAACCTGCACTTCATAAAACAACCTTAAGCAGTACCTACTTCCCCATGGGCCTCTGCACCAATAAAACTACACAAGATGTTGTAAACCTAATAAACATGGTTAAACTACTGCACAGACACCAACAATACACACAAAAGTGGATACAAACCTATTTTCAGCCCACCAGGATAAACAAAAAGATCCACCAAGAACATGGATAGAGTGATTTTGATTGCACAGTGCCTGGGAAAGTAGGGAGATAATGAGCTGTCATAACCAGTAACAGTTTGGCACCAATGATGGGTCTCTGAACAGTCACAGCTACCAAATAATGTTTATTTCAGCATTTCTGTCAAGATCAACTTGATGCCTCGGGCACTTTGGGCAAGAATCACTTAGTCAACATGCAAAACCCAAATTCAACCAAAGGAAACTAATTAAACCGAGAGCATAAAAGACTTCCAAGTCATTAAATAACGTCTGAAAAGAGATCTTAGTATAGCTGAACTGACTGGGATTTGGAAAGATCTCCATTTCCCTGGTCTTCAAATACTGGGGGGGGTTTAGGCCATCCAAGAAATATGTTTGACAGTTAATCTCTTGCAATAAAGCCATCACTGGAGAAGGACACTAACAGCAATCCCTTCTGAATGACCCTTTCATGTCCCTCCTCTGATAGAACGATGCAGCACTTCTATTGAGCAGAATATGTGACTGTAAAGGATGACAAGTCACTTTCAAGAAGTCTTCATAAATATTTCAATTGCTTTTCATTCGACCGGGTTTTGAAACTGGAACCGTTTTACTTGGAGATACCGCAAAGATCCCAACTGCAACTTTGCTGAGTCTCTCCCTGAGGCTCTGCTGTGGCAAACACCACCCTGAACCAGGGCTCCTGCTCATCCAAAACCTTTGCTCCACATGTGCACCAGCCCAGCAGGCTCTGGGGGTGTGCAGGAAGGGTGCTGGTTCCAAAAAGGGCCAGTGGCTCCAAACCTCCCCCAGCTGGGCAAAAGTATTTGTCCAAGTTAGACACTGGTGAGTGCAGCAGGTAGGGGTGACTGCAAACACACCATTATCTTCTTCTTACCTGATTATCTGTAAAATAAGCCAGATACTCCCAAGCAATACAGAACTTACACATCCTAATAAGTAGACATAGGATTTCATTACTCCAAAATATACTAGATAAGAAGACAGTTGAGCTTAACCTCTGCTACTCTCTAGTTTTGCCCAGATTTCTCACCCTTCACAGAAAACACACGCCAGGTGTATTTCAGAGGTTATTCAGTAAATCCAAGCACCTAGGAAAGGCACAGAGAGTCTCTGGACCTCCATCCTGCCTACGCAGGCAGGAACCACAGCACAGTGGGGATGCTCAGCCTCTCAGTTCAAGGACAGGGAAGTGCTTGAAAGAGTCCAGCACAGAGCTACAAAGATGATGAAGGGAGTGGAACATCTCCCTGCTGAGGAAAGGCTGAGGGAGCTGGGTCTCTTTAGCTTGGAGAAAAGGAGACTGAGGGGTGACCTCATCAATTTTACAAATATGTAAGGGGTGAGTGTCAGGGAGATGGAGTTAGGCTTTTCTCAGTGATGACCAGTGACAGAACAAGGGGCAATGGGTGCAAACTGGAGCACAGGAGGTTCCATGTGAATCTCAGGAAGAACTTCTTTCCTGTGAGAGTGACAGAGCCCTGGGCCAGGCTGCCCAGAGAGGCTGTGGAGTCTCCTTCTCTGGAGACATTCAAACCCCCCTGGACACATTCCTGTGTGATGTGCTCTGGGTGACCCTGCTCTGGCAGGGGGGGTTGGACTAGATAATCTTTTGAGGTCCCTTCCCACCCCTAGGATTCTATGATTCTATGATTATGCTCCTGCTGCCACACACCATCACCTACCGGGTTCTACTGCTGTAACACCCAGGAAAGCAGCGACCCTACCGTGGGGCATTTTGCCCTTGTCAGGAACCAGCAGCAAACTCTGCAGCAGCACCTTGAAAGGGCAACTGTTGGATCTGGGTCAGGCAGCAAAGTGCCTTTTCCAGCGGGCTGTGCAGCCGGAAGGCTCCTGCCACCAGGTGTCACCCCCTTCTTGAGGAATGCTGAGTCGAGCTGGAAACCCTGCTTTGGCAGACCCGCTTCTCCTCCAGGGGATGGTTTTCACACCAGTATAACCAGAAAAGACGGCGAGTTTCCCCTCCAAAATGGGGTGCTGTTTGTCTCCCTTCTTACAGCTTTCAGTATAGTTGCCTCTTGGAAGTTTTAGGATGTTTGCAGTGATTCCTACAGCTGCCACCTGCCAGCAAAGGAAAAGTGAACCTGGCTGTTGAATTCAACCCTCATCCCCAGAAAGGATGTGGGACCTTGGGGTGTCATGTGCTGCTGCTGAACGAGGCAGACTGAAGCCTGGGAGAACACTCAGTGTCAAGATATATTCAACTTTTCCCCAGAAAGGATGTGGGACCTTGGGGTGTCGTGTGCTGTGTCAAGATATATTCAACTTGTGTTTTACTGTCAAAAACCCACCCACAGAGCAGTTATGGTCGAGATTTCCAGGGGAGAACTGGTTTGGGTCATTCCTACAACTCCAGCTGAGGGGAGCACCCAGATGTCTAAAGACAGGGTATATGTTATATACCTTGGTAAAAGGTGGTAACTGTAAAAAGCAGAGTTACCTAACCTGCTCTCTGGAGCAAATAATGCTGAGACAGGGACTCAAACCAAAACAACACAGAAGTGGGAGTGACAGAAAGAAAAGCAACTCAAGATGGGGGAAATCATCTTTCCAAAGAGTCTCATATCTTTATGTACACACATGACATTCCCACAGTCACACAGTGTAAGAACTAGACAGAAAATACAAGTTACCAATACTACTGTATCAGTTTCTAGATGATCTGGAAAAAGAAAGTTACCCCAGGAGACAACATACCCCACCCCCCAGTGCAATGCCATTTGTGGGGACAGGGATGCAGAAGAGCAGCACCCAGCACTAGCTCTGGGAAAGCTGCCACCATACTTGGTGCCTACAGACATTGCCACACTTTGAAGATGATCAATGAAGAAATGTTCCTGCAGCATCTTGACACTGCCTCATCAAGTGAAAGAAACTCCCAGAGGGACTCAAAACTCCCTTTTTATTCTGATTTGAGCTGCCATGGATACAAATGTCTTTAACTGGGAACAGACCTTCCTTACTGGTCGATAAGCCTCAGGTCTTTTGGTTGAAGCAAGCAAACTCTTGCAGGGTGACAAATCTTGATAGCAGTTTTGAAACCTTCAAAATTAAATGAAAATTAGGAATTTCTGGCCTTCCTCTTTCTCCCTCTGATTAACCATCCTGATGCTGAAGTCTTGCCAAAACACCCCAGAACTTACAGCATCCATCTGGCAGGTCCTCATGCCATCATATTCTTTGAGATTGTCACTATAATGTCCACTGAAGGCACCATCACTGCAGAACCTACCCATTAGGTTCAGGAAGGATGTTGCCCGTATCTTCATTTATGACAATCCCTGGAGTCTGATTCATAATAATTATTATTATTAAGTTGTTTTGCAGATGCTTCATTAGGCCATGCAGATGCTGAATTTGAGAGACAGACACAAAACCAGAAATGGTTTCCTTGGCTTTCAACGCACCACTTCATAGGTCATCCAATCCAGGCATATTGACACTTTGAATGGCCACCAAAGCCCCATGTCCTCTACATCAAGCTTAAACTAAGATCTTCATCCCAAAGCTGCAAGAAATCCTTCAAGTTTTTAAATTGTGTTTAAAAATCTGACAATTTTCAAGTCATCTTCAACAGGGAGCGACCGCAGCATGTTCAGTGCATTTGTCACCAGGAGTCACAAGTCTTGCACCTCTCAGGTTCCCTGCAGAGCCAGAAAGATGCTGATTCTGCACAAGGAAATGCACATCATGCCTTTGAGCCCATGGCACGTTTCACACTGCACGTTCCACTGCAAAAAACATAGTGCACTACGGAGATGCACAGGGAGGCAAAACTGCCCTGCTTCTGTGGTGGATCAGGGCAGGCTCTTCCTCACAAGCCCAGGATGACCAGGTGCATAAACAGCACTCAGAAATGGTTGAGCTCAGTGAAGGTACCTTCTCCTCTGACAGTGCCTGGCTCAAACAAGCAAAGAGGCCTTGTGCTCTGCTTTGACTTTGCATCTCCTTATCCCTCTCATCACAGTGAGCAGGTGAGAGGAGGCTTTTCACTTTTTGGAGCATTGCTCCAAACTCCAGACCAGGCAGAAGATACCACAGGACACAACACAACTGCCCAGATACATCAAAGTGATACCTCCTCTTAGCCCTTAACCCCTGGATTGATCTAGAAGTAACTCCAGACCTCCTCTCTATTGAATTGTTGCTTTCCTTGCTGTATGACAAACCCCAGCTTTGCTGGCAGCACCAGCAGGGGAGGGTGGTCATTGCCTCATTAAATCAGCAATGAGGATTCGAGAACCCTGGATTAATTTCCCAGTTCAGACACCCATTCCCTGCACAAGCAAACATGAGCCTTTCCTGCCCCTTGCTTTTCATGCATGAAACAGAGGTAGTGACTGTTTCTTCAGCCTGTAAAAGTGGGGAGGATGTTTGGCAACACTCACAACAAGCACATTTCAATGCAGCAAAGGGTGAAGTGAATGCCTAAACCATACTGAAGGGTTTTAATTGTGTTTTAATCAATAGTGAGACATTGCAAGTCAAGAGCTGTGACAATATACCCTAAATCATACAGGATTACTACATTGTGTCAAACAAACATATAATTAAGCAGCTTTAATATGTTACCAGTTTGCAAGCAGATTAGTGTTGTATTAGGCTAATAAAGTTGGTCCCCATTAATCCAGATGAATTGCTCTGTTTATTTAGATTTTTTTTTTTCCAGAAATTTAAAAACATAAATCTAATTCTCAGCAGAACGTGCCCATGCTGCAGGGCAGAATGAATCCATCAAGATATCTGGGCACGTGGATAAACCAAGTGCAGCTTAACTGGTTGAACCGGACAATGCAGAACTAAAGCCTCTAATCCCCTGTGATGAGATTTCTGTGTTGTAGGAACACAGAGGGCACCAGGAGAAGAGGTGAAGTATTTGGGCAGCAAGGTTCTGAGCCACCTCTCCACGTGTATGAATGGCACTGAGCCCTGTGGGGCTTAACAATCCCCCCCAGGAGCAGCACTGGAGCCCAACACCACCATGCCTTGCAGACAGAGGCAACACAAACACAGGCAGGCAAGACCCAGCTGGTTGTCAAACCTACTGCCCTGCTCCCCCACGCTATCCCAGCTTTAAATGCAGGGCTTGAGGGATCACACACTCCACGAGAGCCATGCTGGGATGTCTGCACATGTTCATCATGATCGACCCTAAATGCAGGGCTTGCATTACAGCAGCATTTGTGAGCCAGCACAAGAGAGAATATTTTCCCTCCACAGGTCACTCTTCAGGATGACTACATGCATCCAACCGAAAGGAACTGTGGCTACTGGGCCCAGGGGGGGGGAACAAGGGCCAGCCCATATTGCTAACGACCTGTACTGAGCTGACAAGATCCAATCCAGCCTCATTTAATCCAGCCTACTCTTGGCACATCAAAAATACAAGCTGCAGCAGAGTGACATCTTGCCCTGCTAAGGTTTGGTACAGATGTTAAGCTCAGAGGTGATGCTACAAATGCAGATTCCTACAGCCACCCACACATGCACCCCCTGCTTCACTTCTATATGTATGTGTGTCTGGATACATATTGATTCTCCCTACATATACATATTTTCCATTATCTATACATCAATGTATTCTATATCACAGCAGGGCAAAGGTAGGATTTTACTTCTTAGTTACAGAATCATAGAATGGTTAAGGTTGGAAGGGACCTTAAAGATAATCAGGTTCCAACCTCCCTGCTATGAGCAGGGACACCTCCCACCAGCCCAGGCTGCACAAAGTTTACCTGGCTAAGGCAAAATCACACATTATAGATGCAACCTCTTTTAAGCCAATTCTGTATTGCTTTCTACTCAGAAAAAATGGAATAAGCTTAGGCAAAATCAACGTGCACTTGTCTTAAAGTAGATCAATTGTCCACATGTTTCTGTATCACTGCAACAATTAATTTTAACAGTTAATTTAAGCTGATGAACAACACAGTCTCTAACAAGACAATTTCTGAAGTTACTGTCTACATTCAAGGTAGCATTTGGCCATGGAGATTTGATTTACATTGCATGAGTAGCAGTGAGTCACCCAAGCACCCATTAAACAGACTACATGGGTGGAAGTGCCAAGAGTTAATTAATCACACCCTTTCTGAGGAATCCTGCTGTGCAAAAGGCAGGATGCTGTAGTCACCTGACACATGGACACCAGCTCTTATTCATGGAGAGATGTTATGCTCAGTACAGAGCAACCAGGCCTTGAGTTACAAAGCATAAATCCTGATCCACAGCGTTTATGCTACTGGGGACAAAAAGTCTGCTTAGAAATATTGCTGGGAAAATGTCAAGCAATGAGCTATCTGCAATGGGATGACATGGAGACGATGGGGTTTGTGCTGAGAGTAAAATGGCAAAATACAGAATGTAGATAGGTTTGGACGGCACATTTTTTCCAAAGCCTGAAGCTCAGCACACAAGGCTAAAAAGAAAAACCACTTGCATCTGTTTTGTTTATGATGGAGCCAAGAACAGCAGTCTGATAAATTTTTTTTGTTTGCTGTCAAGTACTTTACAATGTGTAGCTGACTAAGATGAAAATATTTGATGGCCAAGACATGGGTGAACATCCTTGCACAAGCAGAACACAATTCTGTGCCAAAGCAACCTGGTGTGGACACTTCTCTTCACACATACTGGGATTTACAACAGACAGCAGTAAACACCACACAAAAAACATGGCCACAGGCACTTACCTTCAAGGGCAGCTTCGGTGACAGGTCATTTACATGTATTTGCTGACCATTTTGAAAGCAAACAGAAAAGCTGGAGCTGCTGCTGTGCTGGCACAGACAGCTCACCGGTGCAGCTCTGCCTCCCCTCACTTCCATCACCTTCTGATGGCCAGGCCTTGTTTTCTTATCAATACCAGCTGCAAAACTAGTAGCAAACACAGTCCTGCACATGATGGTTTCCTTGAGGGACAAGGAAGGTCCCCTCCATTTGGGAATACACCTTAGGTGGGTGCACTTGCTCCTAAGGGCTCTGCCCCCAGAGCTGTCACAGAGGTACCTGCTGCCTTTGGAGTGGATGAGCAGGACTCATGAGGAGACACTGCACCAACCTGTATTCCCCAAACCCTGGCATTTCTCCCAAGATCACCTTGTGAATCATATTTCTTCCCAAAAGGTCCAGCCCAACGTCCACTCCTCCTTACCTTTCCATTAGGAATCAGCCACCTGCACAGAGCCAAGGCTGTGGAGCTGCTGGCTCCTCAGGTCTGTCTTTCCATTTCCAAATGCCTCAACATTTCTTCACTCTTCAGCAAACAAAGTCCCATGTGTCCCACTGGGACTGTGACAGTGGTGCCAGCAGCCACGTCCCTCTGAAACCTCCTGGCTCCTGCCATCAGGGACAGCAATGGGAGATATTTCCCAAGAGTTCCCCCAAGCACTTTGGGGATAGCACAAAACCCCTTCCCATCAACAAGACACCAGCTGACTGAGCCTCAAGAGGAACTGCCATTCGTTCTGAAAAATATGCTACAGGTCTATATTAACCATTTCCTTTTCCTTTAAAATTGAAATAACGTGTTAAGCAATGCAACTAGAAAGAAATTTCTCAAAGAACAATTATTGTGCGTGTGTATTTTCCCCTTAAAACTTTGTCATAAATAATTGGAGACAGGAAGGATAAGTTCTGCACAGACATTTTTTTTACACTGTCAAAATTCTGTTCCTGCATTTTTCAAAATGAACAGTTTTGGTTGGAAAAAAACCCAACAAACCTGTTACAAAATTTTAACACACATTAAAAAACAAGTAGAATTAATCAAAATACTTCAGTTGACCAGATCTGAGTTTTAGGGTGTTGGTATCTTTTTCAAGGCAAACAGACTTTCGAGATTTCAACATTTCTTCCTGACTGAAAACAGACAACATTTTGGCAGTCTTGCCTTTTTTTCAGTGAGATGTGAAGGCTGTTTCACACGTGGCTTTGCCAAGCATCACTGAGGAAGAAATGGCTCACACGTGTAAGGACAGGGCAGGTTTCTCCTCCTGTGCCCCACACTCTACCATAACCTTTTGAGAGCAGCAACCAGAGCTGCCCTCTGCCCTGTCCTGACCCAAGGACATGGCAACCACTGTGTTCTCCTGGCTCTCACAGGGCTGGAAGCAACCATGAGGGTCACCAAGCCTCATGCTGCTCAGGAAGCACCATCTCATCACTCAGCTTTCTCATTTCCCACAAAACTAGCTTTGCTTCCTTTCTTCTCACCACACAGGCAGGGGAGCCTTGTCCTCCCAAAGGCCACAGTGTTATTCTAACCTATGGTGTGCCTATAGCCACACAAAGTTTGTTCATTAGCTCAAACACCTGTTCTCCCCTTCATGCATCTAAAGAGCAACATTAAGTGTGCCTGTGATAAGCAGAAAAAAAGAGCCAAGGTCTCTTTCATCTCCCTCGTGCACAGCAGTCACTGCTTCTCATCCCACCAGCACTTCTTTGCATCCTTCCCTCCTATCAGAAAAAAAATAATTAAAATCAAACAGCAGGCAGGAAAGCTCTCCTTAGCCCCCTTTTTTTCTGTCTTTGCAAGGTGTGGTTCAACTGTCAACATTTATCTTCCACCAACAGTGCTCAGCACCCATGAAACCACAGTACTGCAGCCTTTTTGGTGTGATTGCTAGCAGATTTATCACCTCCATCCACTACTCAGCCTATAACACTGTTAAGATTAGCTCAGTTTCAAGCACCTTGAGAAGCAGAGCATGCTGAGGATGAGTTTCTCCCAGAAATCAGACTTCCAGCAGCAAGCAGAAAAAAGGAAGGTTCAGGGACACTGAGCATGGACATCCACTGCACCCCAGCATCCAACTGGCTCAACAGGCAAAGGGAGTGCAGAAGTTTGCTGCTGCCCTACAAAGGCACCACAAACCTCATGGGTTTCCCACTCAGCTGGACAGACTGGGTTTGTTTTCCTCTAGAGTTTCTCCTGCACTTGAAATCAGGACCACAAAACCCACAGCCAAACATTTCACCCCACAGAGAGGTGGAGACTGTGGCCACCATCCCCAGCCCAACCTCCTCCCTTCACCACGGTGGTGTATTGTTTGAGGATCGTGAGCCTTTCAATCATTGCTTTTTAAGACTCTGCCACTTCCAATAAATCAGATGGCATCTTGATTTGGGTTCATATTTTGGAAAGGAAAAGGAGAGAGGTTCTGATATTACCAAAACACACATTAAAAAAACCAAACCAAACAAACAAAAAGCCAAAGTCAAAACAAGTCATTTGCTTATCAACATCACAAGCTTGAACTAGCATTTTACTTGTTTATATACAGGTGAGACTAATAGTGAAGTACTAATTGTCACAGGCTCAAAAGTAATATTTTCTAGGTAACAAACCATTTATGAAGACAAATCTGCATCACAATTTCATTTATACTCTAACTGGAGGGATGAGCTGGCAGAACTGACAACTCCACCTTTTTAACATTTTTCTAATTTGCTTTAAAAATTAATGCAAACAAAGTAAAAATGTTCACTCTAGAGGATAAAGAAACACACCATCAGTGTCTCCCACTCCCCTCAGCTGGAGGTGACACACTCCCTCAAACACAGTGTTTATCTTGGCATTTCTAAATTATTCACTGTTATTACCATTTTCTCCCTGAAGACATGCCAAGGTATTACTTTCCAAATTGCTGGCCTCTATTCTTAGTCACCTGCAATTTCCATCTCCCATGAAAAGTGAGGGCAGTCACATGGAACTAAAGCCTGGAAGGCTCATGAGGGACTATTTGCCCATGAACCCCATGGCCTTCATGATGACACAGCTCTGGAACTCCCCCCAAAATACCCTGAGAGGTCCTGACTGCAGCAAAGGGGCCAAGATCAGAGAGAGGGAAGGGAAACTGAGTCACAGAGCAGTCACTGCCCAGGAGAAGAGTTGGGTGAGGAATTCTGGCCATTGACCAAACCAATGCCTGCTTTCTCCAACCAACCCAATGAGCAGGTTGTAGGATGAAGACACCACCTTGCACATGGCTACAGCCTCTGCAGAACATATTCCTTAGACAAGTGCCAACTGTTTGGCACTTGAGAGAAATTTGGCCAAGCCCTGATAGAAGATGCTGCTTGGAATCAGGTTGATGCACCATCCTCTTGCCTCAGGATTTTTAGAGATATATGTGATTTCCAGCCCTTTCTGAGCTAGAAAAAAAGTCCCACATTGGCCATGATGGGCACACATCAAGGAAATACAACCAGATAAGCACCATTGTACTATGAATATGTAAGCAAGCTCTGCCATAAAACAGAAGGAGCAGAGAACCAGAACATTTGGATCCAGATCTTCTTCCTTCAGGTACCAACTTTAAACACTTTGCAACAGCTAAAGCAGCACAAGGATGCCACATTCAGCTCTGAACTTCTCCCTAACCTTTGTGGTGGCATTAGCATAAGGCAAGGAGACATATTTTGACTCCCATCTGTGCAAATCCTCCCCGTGCTGCAGAATCAACATTCTGTCAACCAATTATTTTATGCTGTATCACAGCACCGGGGAGGGGGGGGGCTGGGCAGGGGGGGTGGAGATGAGGGGGAATCATCACACCTACAATCAAAAGAGCAAGGTTTTGCAACATAGCATGTACTAAAGATGTCTGTCTTAAGTCAAACTAGCAGCCATATTTTATTCAAGAAGCATGTAAACAAATCTGGCACATTCATTATATATATAAAAAAAATTGTGTACCTAGCATGTTCATCACATTTCAGATATTCCATTCCTCCCTCCCCACTGAGCTCCATGGAGACAAGTCAATCACAGTTAACCATCTGGTAATCCTTAGCCCAGGCTGTGCAGCTGCTACCTACCATTTTTAATCAGGGCTATGTCTTCCATTCATGCTAAATAGGAGGCATGAACAGCTGCTTGGCCAACACTTTCAAGCAAGCTCGCTCTCTTTTTAGTATTCCTGGCTTCCCTTCCTTGCAGCTTTACATTTTGCCCATGTTTTACAAGCTTTTGCTTAAAAAAAAAGAGAGTGAAACAAGAGAAAAACACTTCTGATAGATACACCTTCAGAGGGTATACTTGATCTAAACACATTCCTGAGGGACACTGACTGCCATCACAGTCTCTGCTTTTAGAAAGTAAAAATCAGTGTGTCCATGGACATATGTCTGATTTTCTCAGCCACAGAGCCCCACGGGATGGCTGCCCATTGCACAGCTCAGGTAGTGAAGCTTCAAGCATGTCAGAGGTAAAATAAACTGAAATTATAAATACAGGAATTCATTTTTAAAATGGGCATTGTCATTGCAAGGAAGGTTTCCTGCAGGCTTTTCTGTACCTGAGTCTCTCAGCCTCCAGGAAATGCAGGGCAAGGACACACACCAAGGGCTTGTTTTCCAAAGCACCACCAAGTCAGGCTCTCGCCTGCTTTGCTTGGATCCAGAGGAGCAGCTCCCTTGTGAGCCACGTCTTAAGCTTCTCTCATTGTCCAAAATTTGGGTTTATTTCATGGGAGGCCCAACTTCCATAGCAACCAACCATCTTTTCCAGAGATCTGACTCCTCAGCATAACTGTGGCAGTAACTCAGCAGCGGCTGCTCTGGGAAGCACCACGTGTCCTGCTCAGGTGACAAGTACCAGCCCAGCTCCACACTGGGCACAAACACCACACATTCTTTCTCTTCCAGAAGAGCAACTGTAGACGTCTTATTGCATGAAAAGTATCAACTTTTATCCACTGCCAGTGACAAACGTGCTGCCAAGCCAAGAGATGGTCGTGGCAACCTACGGTGATGCCACCCAGAAGAAATGACTCTGAGAGGACTGGTACCCAACCAGCATGAGCTCTGCCTGGGTTTTGCAGGTGCAGGCACTGAGGTGTTACCTGAGCCTGTTTTTTTTAGTCCAGCTCTTCCAGGGTGCTTTGTGAAACACTTCTTTGCAATGTTTTTTTACCTGAAACCCTCCTTCAGCCAAGAGGTGTTACCTGTACCAGCCCTTTCAGAAGGGCACTATGTTGGAAGAAGGAAATCACCCCTAACCTCCACGTGCAGTGCAACAAGACCAGTCACCATATATACCCCAATACTGTTGTTGCAGTGTTATAACACCACAGAACAGTGTTACCTGCTCAACCTCACAACACACAAAACCAACACAAAAGGTCCCATTGAAAATAACAATTACAAAAGGTCCTGTTGAAAGTAACAATTAAGAAGACAGGAGGCTAGAGCCATTAGAAAATGTCTTTATTAATGACATGGCATTAGGGGAAGTATAACCTTGCACAGACAAATCCATCTGTTTGCCTTTACAGAAATAAACAAGTACAGAACAACATAAAGGTTAATGTAATCTTGTATTCCTCTTAACCCACCATGAATTCAGCATTTAAATTCTATGAGTTTGCCACAAACAATAACAATTAAAAAGTCGGTATAAAAAAAAATGAGAGGACAGGCTAGTGTTTCATTTTGTGGAGGGAAAATTCCTCCAAAAGACAAAACATTTTAAGAGGAAAACAAAAAAGGTTTAGAAATGTGACAGAAGGACCATGCAAAAAAAATAGCTCTGGGATAAATCATCAAATAGATAAGGTTCATTTCTCTTTATGCATACATAAAATTACTACAAACATTCTGCTTTAATGGCATTTTAGTATTTTGTAGGTGATTTAAAAAAGTCTTCACTGTTGTATCAAGTCAGAGTGGACTGGAAAAATGTTTCTCTGTTAGATTGAAGACTAAGATAGGAACCCCAATTAGCCTTTTTGGGAAGTTTTATTTCACCACAAAAATCCTCCCCAAGCATGATGGTCTAATGCACATAAGTTTCCAGGAAAAGAAGAGGCCAATAGCAATGAAAATGGGGCAAAAGAGAGGAGTGTGAGGATGAAAAATGGACAGGGAGAAGTAGAAGCATGGATCATCCTTTGGGGGGAAAAAGTGCACAATCCAGTGGAACAGTTTTCTACCCACAAACTAAACTGAAACTGCACATATCAGACTGGGCTCTGCTGGAGGCTGTATCCTGCTTGTAGTTCAATATTCCCAAGTCCCAATTTCTCTGGATGTTCTCCAGTAACCCTTCCCTGTGTGCATCCCTCCATTTTATGGAAGTGAATAAAATTTAAATCTAGGATAGAAAACACAGTAAAAACCAATACAAATATTACTGGCACTAACAACAGGCAGCACCAACCTAGAGTGGCAGGAAACCATGAGAGCCAACAGATTTTATGGTCCTTGCTCTGATTGTGTCAGCAGATTTAACAGACACCACCAAGCACAGAGATGCTTTCCAGAGGTGATGATGTGGCTCAGCAGCATCACCTGAACAACTTGCACACAAATCACCACATACCAAAGAAGTGCAGGAAACACTTTCTGTGGCTGAGAAGCAAGTTTTCCTCAGCCACTGTAATGCCACAAAGCTGTGAAAAGCTGAGCTTTTCACCCAAAATGCTCTTAGATATCATCCTAAGAAGCAAGGCCCACGCTGTAGCTGCTGGTGGCAATTCTGGCAGAGAACTGGATTCTGATAAACCAAAAGGGACTCTCTTTTCCAACAAAGAACCATTTCCCTGAGCCCTTGATTGCACTGTTCCAAGACAAAGCAAGTGATGTTAGCCCTTCCCCCAAGCCAGGGAGTTCTCCTAAAATTAGGATTAGCTTTTGGCATTTAACCCCCTTCACAGGCAAGTGAAGTACCATTCATTTTCACAGCAATTAATTCAGTGTGGAGCAAGCCCTGGACAGACACCCACCCACCCCTGTGAGGACTCAGAATGTGTTATGTGCTTCCACACTGGCATAAAATGCACAGATCTTCCTCAGATTTAAAAGAAGTCCAGTGTGCAAATACTGGCTGTGCTAGGATGTTGAGCACAAACCCCACACAACAAAGGGTTTGGATTTCATAATTTAACCTGGTGGGATTTTTTGATCATGAATTAACATCTCTTTGGGAAAAATCTCCTTTTTACAGAACGTGGTCCCAATTAAAAAACCTGCATTCTTCCTTATAAAATAAGGATAGAAATAAAAAAAACAGCTGAATAAAAACCACCTTTTTTTGGTTGAGACAAACCCAAATCAAACCTGCCAGATGTGAGCTATAATAACAGTGGTGGTGATGATTTTAAGCTTGTTGTTTTCCCCCCACCCAGTCTACTAGTTATGAAACAGAGACTGAAAGAGCTGAAAGAGAATCTTTAATTAAGAAAACAGGATGAACTAGAAATCTGGAAAAATAACTTGTGACTAATATGCAGATTTTATCAGCTTGTGGATCGGAAGCCAGAGTTTGTTCAAAGTTGTCTCCTTTTAGCTGATTTTCCTCAGATGGAAAAGGCCCTTGTGTTCCCTCTCTAAGCAACTGCTTTGCCTCCATCCCTTTTTCAGCACACGCTCAAGTTTGCAGTTATCATTGGTAAGATGGGAAAGAATTATAATTCTTAAGATATATATATATATTAATTCTTTTTATGCCTAAATTTTGCATAATTTAAATTATAGTTCAAATGCTCACACTCAAAACATCAGCTCTGGAACCTCCCCTTTAAAAATTCCTATCATAGATGGAATTTAATGTAAATAAAGGCTGCCATGGTGCCTGTGTTTGGACTGTGGCCTCAGCAGAGCCTGAGTATATCCTTGAAAGCTGGTGATGACAACAGAACAGCATTCAGATTATTTCAGGCCAAATGTCCAGTGGGACACTTAAATACTGCCAATTTAGAAGAGGACAGACATGTGGCTTTAGAGCAAGAAGAGAAGTCTGTTCTGTGATCACTAGCTAAAACCCTGGAGTATCCAGGCAATTAGCAAAGGGCACAGGCTGGGAGAGCAAAGCCCCACAGTGGAGGATGCCCACACTCTACATATACTTTCATACCGAGCATTTCTTGAACCCAGCAGCCCCAGTGCTAAGGTATGGGAAGCTGAAGTCATCAATCATAATCTGCAAAAGGGACAAAACTTGCATCACACAAAAGATTTACTCCTGCAGTGTTGGGGCTTATAGTGACTTGCCATCAGAGTTTTATGCAGGGGGCAAAGTCTTGGCTCCCTCTCCCCAAAAAGGAAAAGAAAATCAAAAACTAAGCAAGCTGAAGTGCCAAAGCACTAATGCTGATGGACTCTGCAGAGCATCCCCGAGCTCTGTAACAGCAGCAGTAGATTTGGCCCCAGATGAAGGCCAGCTGCTTCCAGAGCATTATCCCTACCCCCAGAGTTGGTGAAGCACTTAGACCTCACGGGAGAAAATCCATGGAATGGTGCACTCGGGCCCAGCCATTCCTGTTCCTGCCATCACTCACCTCTGAGGCTGCAGCCACCCCACAGGAGATGGGATGTGCACCAGGGAAAGTGCAGACAGGGCATGATGCTGCCTGCCTTTGTGCTGCTGCCTCCTGCTCTGCTTGGAGAATTTTGCAAGATGTTTCAATCAGAAATGCTAACTCAGCCAAACTCAGATCACATCAACGTACCACAGTGTATAAATCTGAAGAGGAAAACTGATTTCCACGTTACTAGGCATGCAACAAACCAAAGGCAGCACAAAGGGGAAGTACTTACACCATATAGCTACAGGAATGCCTTTGTTACACTTGAGAAATGTAACTGAAATAGACCTAGAAACACAATTTCCATTTCCTGGGCTTTTGTCAAAAGCAACATCATATGGACACAGATGCAGATTTACAGGCTCATGCAATGTCTTAGATAAAGTGACTGAAATTATGGTATTAAGTATGAGCAGGTAAGACACATGATACCCTCCCTCAGTTAACACCACCACCCGAGAGAATGGAACACAGAAAACATTCCTAAGGAGTGTAAAAATATGTGAACTCCTCGACGATCTTCACAATCCATTATCAGCCACAGAAGGCACCCCATGAGATCCAAATGTCAAAGATTAGAGACATGCTACATAAGCCATAGTTAATTTTAATTACATGATTTTACCCACAGTCAACCTGTAAGCAGGTCAGAAGCTCACTGGATCAATAAATGAATCCCCATCAAGTGCAATGAGCTGTACATTCAGCAGGGTTCAGTTATCCCTGCCCATGGCTACAGAAAAAGAGCTGGTTCTCAGCATTATTGGGACAAGATCAGTTCTAAATTGGCTGGAGCTGTGGGTGGCAGCCCTGCCAGCCTCCTGCTTCCCAAAGGCTTCCTGCAAAGGGCAGGGCTTTGAGGGTGGCTGCAGAGAGCTGACCTACCCACCCCAGTGCTCTTCATTATATTCGCTATTTGAAGCATAAAACATTCAACAACAGGATATTTTAACTCCTCAAACCAGTCAATTATGGTTGCTGGATTAGGCTGTGGGACTGAGTTGGTGAACGGAGGGAGAAGAGGGAAACAAAAGCCCCGTTTAAAATAGGTTCCTCCTTTAGAAAATGTTGTAATTACACACTGCAAATGCATTTGCATGTTCAATGAGTAATACATGTTTCTTGCAATGAGAAAGCCTGGAAAACCTTAATCAAAGCCTAGTTTATCAGCAAAGGCTAATTGGCTTCCAAACTGCATCATCCAGTGGAAAATAGCATCAGTGCAAGCTTCGCCAGCCATTAGTTGGCAGAAAATCCCAATTTATTTTGATAACAGAGGTCTTACCTCCAGGGGTTTCCATGACCACACAATCAGGTGGTGCATCAGTGGCCCATCCTGTGCCCTCCAGTCAGCACCACCCACTTCATCAACTCATCAGCCAGGAGAGATGGAAACTGACCGGGATGCAAGGAGCAATTTGGGAAGGAAGGAAGGTACCAGGGTGATACACAATGAGTTTTAATTATTTTTATTTTAAGAAAGAATGCAAAATAGAAACTAATTAATAAATTGCCACGAGTAAAGCAACCCAAAAATGCAAAATAATGATGGACTGAAGTTTTCGCTACAGCGAGCTGTCATCTCAGCTTGCAAACCATAAGGTTGATTTCCCCAGCGTTATGCAAAGTGATGTCCTGGTTTTTATTTTATTTAGACTTCATATTTTAGCTGCTCAGTTTTCTTTATACTGAGGTGGGTTTGCAGGCAAGGAATAAATCTAACCCTTCTCTTCCTGGGCATGATCTGCCTGTGCAAAAATGTGGCAACACTCTGAGGTAGCACATCTTAGTACTGCCAAACCAGGACAACACATGACAGCAAATGAACATCTAAAGAAGGTCAGACCTTATGAGGGGAGAGGGTTAAACACATTTTAAATACAGATCAATTTATTCATTTAAGACCCCATTTGAAATAACTATTTCAATCTGTGTCACAGATTTAAATTGTTACAATCAATCTAGTAGAAAGTACCATGAGATACAATTTGCTTGGAGCAAGTCAACAGCAAGGAGCTAGAACCAGAACCAGTAAACCTAGTATGCAGGAAATATTTCTGTAATTGCAATTCAGTGACCAATTCAGGGGTGACACATCAAGTCCCACCAGGATTCCCTGTAAGCATCTTCACAGAATCATTCTCATTGGAAAAGACCTTTAAGACCATCAAGTCCAACCATAACCTACCTCTACCAAGTCCAATGCTTAAACCATGTTCCTAAGCACCATATCTACACATCTCTTGTGGCTATTTGCCACCAGGCCAGAGCAACATGTTATCTTCTTGGGAATCTCACATAGCCATCAAAAAAGCATGTCTTGTACAGCAAAAAGGTAAACAAGATGGCTCTGTAAGCACTATAGACTCATCAATAATGCACTTTACTGCTGAGAAACTGAGCTAATTAGCACTGCCCCATCCACAGCTTCACAGTAGGACCCAACCTGTTCTGTCCACATAGCACTGCCTGGTGTTGAGTAGGTCCACCAGCTCAGGCAGACCTGGCCAAGCCACCTCTGAATTACATGTAGCACTAACGCTTGTCATTCAGATCACCCAGCCATAAAACTCCAACTACAACAGAAAACCACAAGCAAAACAATCTAATTTTGTGCTTCAGAAGACCAAGAGTCTCTTCAGTCCCTGCAAATCCAAGTTCCAGACCTGGGTGATTAGGACTGTGTGTTTCCTAGGTGATAAGCCTTTCATTTTTCTAGAAGACATTTGAAATAGAGCATAGGAAGATTAATCCTCCCCAGAGGAGGGAGAGTTCACTGGCTAATTTATCTTGCATTTAGATGTAATAATTAGGTGCATTGATTCTTCTGCTTTGTTCCTTACCATTATAATTAAATAATTAAGACAACTTCAAGGAAATATTTGAAAGCTCATTTCACATTGTCTCTTCAAACATGGGCCACCTAACACTTACGTGCACACTCAACGGGAAAAGCAAAGGCAGAATCTCACCTTATTTATCTCTGTAACTCATCAGGCACCACCTTCAGGCAGCAAAGTGCTGCCTCAGGCTCCCCTCCATTTGCTGCCTATCATGACTATGAACAGCAACACAAATGAGATCCATCTGGTGCAACCAGGACACACATTGCTCTGCTAAGCTCTCACAGCAGCTTGCTCTCAAGGGGGACTGGAGACAGGCTGACCCCCTCCAAGAGGGATGGAGAAAAACAAGAAGCATTTGTAATTCCCCTTGCAGAGCCTCGTGATACCATTCTAAATATTCTGCAAATGTTATTTCAAGTTCAAATGTTCAAGTTTAAGATTCCTGGAAGATAATGCTGAAGTGTCTATACTGAAGAGCACTCATAATCTCCATCCTCTCAGACAGCAGCACAACCAGGTTTTTCAACTGCAAGTATGAAATTATCCATGGAGGGCTCAATCCTTGCACTGCATCCAGGGGGAAAACGTGTCCACGAGACAAGTGGTTTTGGGGCCCTGGGATGGTCCTCAGGGATGTACAGCTTGGCTGAACGGATCAGGGCCTGAACTGTAGGCACTGTGCACATCTGCACGGGTGCTCAGGGAGAGCCCAAACTGGAACAATTATTAGAAGGATGAATGAAGATATTAAACATGTGCAAAAGTTCTGAGAAAAGCCACTTAAATTGAAAAAGGATTTTCTCATGTCTAATTCAACATTACTAATTCAACAGTTCGTAAGAGTTCTCTGATCTCTCCAGCATGTCTCAGATTTAAATAATTTTCAGCAGTTTTGTATTAAATAGCCTTTAAAATATTAATCTTGTAAAAACACAGGAAAATGCATATGCATTTTAACACATGCTTGCTTCAAAAATACCACTAAGCCCAGCTGACACAAAATCATAGTCTCCCAGCTGCTGAGGGGCAAAGGGGATGACTGAAAGGAAAGAGGTCACTCCCCCAGAAGCACACAGAGTTGCTATCCTGGAATGTGCCACCACAGGTGTCAGCTGTGGATAAGCATTTAGGTAAAAAGTGAGCACCAAACTTTACAGAAACAAGGCATCTACTGCAGACCAATTGCTGGAGTATCCTGACCCAAGAAGTGAAGTCAAAGCCTCCTCTGCCTTTTCCCTGTGTGCAGAGCTGGCTCAGACCCTCAAGGCTGATGTGGCTCTGGTGCAGGATTAGCTATTAACATTTAACAGGTGTCTCCTGTATCTAGTGGTCACTCTGACAGCAGGGGATCCATGTTGACTGAGCACTTCAAACAGAAATCTTAGATGTGGCTACTGCCCAGGAGGAGGAAACATCTGAAGAATGTGTTTCTCTGATATTTATATTCCCTCAGAAATGAAGGGTGTTTTTTGTATGACTCACATCCATGTTTTTCACTTGTGGTATTTTTAAACTCCAAGATCCAGCACTGATGGGAGTGCAAAAAGTGTGACTTTTCTCCAGTCCTACCCAGAAGAGCCTTTCAGTCAAGCACAGGTGACAGTAGGAACAGGGAATAAGTCCTCTCCAGCTTTACTATGGGGACAGAAAGCCTAAAAGAAACAGCTTTGTGATTTATGAACATCAGCCATATGTGGAAGCTGAAATCTGAAAGGTTTAACAAAAAAGAAGTACATAGACCTACTGCCTATGAGAAACAGACTCACAGAACGGTCTGGGTTGAAAGGGACCTTAAAGATCATCTAGATCCAAACCCCCTGCATGGGCAGGGACACCTTCCACTAGACCAGGTTGCTCAGAGCTCCATCCAACCTGCCCTTGAACACTTCCAGGAATGGGGCTTCCACAGCTTCCCTGGGGAACCTGTTCCAGTGTCTCACCACCCTCATAGTGAAGAAATTCCTCCAAGTGTCTAAGAGCCAAGGAGGGGTAAGGAAGGGACATACTCTTGAGATTCAACTAAATCTGTCTGCACTCTGGTCTGAGTCAAGATATTTGAAAACAAACAGAAAAACCCACCCAAAATAAGGGCTACTTCCTCTCCATTCCTCCCCAGAGTATCTTCATACCCTAGATCAGAGCTAAATTTAAAAAAATGCAATTAATTAAATCAATTATTCAAGGATATATTCTCAGGACAAGTGAACCAAAGCAGATTGTTTACATTCATTTCCTCCTGCTGCAGATCCCTTCTTGAACTCAGCCTGCTCCCATGAGGCCACAACAGAGAAATCCCTGCCTGCCACTGGCTGCACCCAGAGCATCCAGGTTTGAAGTGATCAGGCCTCAAAGAGCCAAAAGATGCAGGAAAGAAATACAACAAATAATGATAAAAGAGTTTTGATGCTTTGAAACTGCTCCCCAGAGTCCAGCTTCTCTTTCAGCTGAAGGGTTCCTTGCTGGAGCAAGGCTCACCATGAAATCTTGTTGACTGGGCTAAAATGTCTTTAACATCAGGCAAATGTAAATTCTGCCTTTCTTTAAATGCAGTTTAGGTCCTTTATAGCATCATTCAAGAGAAATAAAGGCCAGCCTCAAGCTCAGGCAGACACAACTTGCTGTTCAAAGGAAAATCACAGGCAAGATTTTGCTCTGGGCAGAAGGATTTTGCTAACGGTTTTGCAAAACCATTGCCAGAAAGAAGAGGAAAGATGAGGCAGAAGAACCACACGAGCAGTCAGAACAGTGATAAAACCTGGAAAACTGTGAAAAGGTAAGAGAGGGCTTTCTGTCCTGCCAGGGGGAAGGAGGCTGTGAACACTGTGTCCTGCACAGGATGCAGGAGCACACCAGGCTCCTCCAAATAACCACAAGTGCACACCCAAAACATCTGAAGCAACTTCTTTGAAAAGAAATAACCTCCAAAAGTCTGAACATTTGCCTAACAATTCAGATTAAAACATGTGACATTATCCCAGAAACCCCTTCAGTCTACGCAAAGATTTCCCCAGCTCTCCAAGTGACAGGGAATACACTGCATTCTTTGCAGTAACCCAGAACTGTACAAGATCCAGATTTTAAATACATTTCCATTCAGATAAGTTATCTTTTCCCCTCCCCACCGGCAGCTTTTAAAAGCTGTGTCTTGAATTTACAGCACTGGAGGGCTTTTTCTCCTCACATTTTTAATTCACTGGCATCATAAAGACCTTTAGCAATTTGCAGTGTGAAGAGCACTTTCTCTTCAGCTTGCCCTGCTTTGAGCCAGTTTGTACATTGCAGTTACTTCATTACTTACATTGCATTACACAGGGGCAAAGGAGGCAGCCACGCTTCTCTCTGCACCAGATGTGCCCCAGGGTGGGCACAAGCCAGATGTTTCCCAAGGCCCCACATCAGGCACAGAGGTTTGGCTGCCTGGCTGCTCTCCCCCAACTGCCCCTCCACAGCACCAAGCCGAACAACATGGTTCCTACCCTAATCACAGAATTGTCACAGTTGGAAAAGACCTCTAAGATCACCAAGTCCAACTGTTAACCCAGAAAAAAGGCCACTATGCCTGCTACAGCATGTCCTGAAGTGGCACATTCATGCTTTTTCTTAATGGCTCCAGGGATGGTGACTCCACCACCCCCCTGGGAAGCCCATTCCAGTTCCTGACTACTCTTTTGGTAAAGAAATTCTTCCCAATATATAGCCTAAACCTCCCCTGGTACAACTTCAGGCCATTTCCTCTAGTCCCATCATTATTCACTCGGGAGAAGAGGCCAACACCCACCTCACTACTACCTCCAAGCACTGATGCAGGTTTGAAACCAGGATAAATCAAAGAAATACTGCAGAGGCAGCAGCCACATCATCAGGCTACACTAATCAAGGTGTTGCAATTAGCAAAAGCAAAAAAAAAAACCAAAACACCTCAAAAAAAACCCCCAAACCAACAAACAATAAACCAGCAATGACATAAAAAGACTTGGGCAAGGCATCAAAATTCCACTGAACGATGGAATCAACACCACAGGGCCACAATCTCTTGCTTCCTGCCTCTTGCTGCAATGGTCTCAGCTATTTGTCCTCCTGCAAGTTGGTGGGACACAAGCTGAACTCCTCAAAACCTGAAGCAACACTCCACACATGTGGTTTTTGGTGACAGTTTTGTCGGGGGTTGAGTCACAACCTTGAGGTTTAGCAACAACACCCAGTCAACACATGAAGCTTTCACCCAGTTACTCAGTTACTGTCTAACAAAATGGCTTCTTGGCCAGAAAATCACACATGCTCAAAGCAGCTCGTCACCTAATTCCTGACCACTGCTCCTGTGAGATGCCTCTTCTCCCTGGGCCCTTCCCACCCAGACATGCTACGTGTTGCCTTTAAACACCACAAACAATACAGGTGATAACAACCAGAACAGTCTGCAAGGAGCTCTCTTTCCTCTTTGGTGGCACCTGCAGCTTCTTGGTAGCACAGAAAGCTGATGAAATGCTGGGAGGCCATTCTATAGGGAACACAAGAGCACTATACGTGGCACATTGAATCCAATTTTGCTTCATACCACCATATGGAGCAGAATCTCAGCAGCATCAAACGTTTACCTAAACTCCATTAATGTCTTCTTCAAGCCAATATTTATAGCATACACACCAGTAGCTGCTGTCAGAGTGTGTATAAATGTTAAACTGAACTGTTAAAGAAACATAATGACAGATGTAGAGATGCTGAAGAGTGCAATCTATTCTAATTTATGATAATTTATTTCCATCATCTGGAGCCCTATTCAGAAGAGAAAGCTGAATGCATCCCAAAGCCCAGCACGGGGTGGAGTGTAAAACTCCCCAGAAAAAAATAATCTCCTCTAAACCAAGCAAGAGGACTCTTGTCCTAGCACCCAGGACATGCTTAGCAATCTCTCTGTGCATAAGTGATACAGATGTGGGGTACTTGAGCCCTGCCTCCCACCAGCCCAGTGACATGCAGATTGTACTGGAAGTTGGGAATAGCTGGGAACTGCTTGTCCCAAGAGAGATGTTAGATCATTGCTGAGTCACTAGTTTTTGAGGACAAAGCTGTGCAAAAAAACCCCCATTTATTAGCTCTATCAGAGCCTCTCCAGCTGCATTAACAACCAATAGTGCACCCATGGGTGGCCAGTGCTGATGAACACAAACAAAAAGATGGAAAACTGTTGTTGAAAATGAGTGAACTAAGCCATGGAGAGCTCTGTGGCAGAAAAAGCTCCTCTGTGTCACTGCTCAGCAACATGAGCTGTGCTGGATTGTTTCTGCCAGGAGACCTGAGCCCTGTCCCAGCCTCCCACTGCTGTCATTCTGCTGTGAAGACATAATGGAGGGGATGAAAAAAAGAAAAGGGGAAAAAAAAATAAATTAGCAGTGAGAAAGCACTTGATCCCCACAGTGGGAAGTGCCATTGGGCTGCAGAGCAGCTCATTTCCATGGCATTGCCCCTTTCCTGGGAAGCACAGCAACACAACCGGTGGCAGGAGGGTTTCTGCAGCAAGGGCCCACCCGGTGTCCCCTGCATATGTCAGCCTGCCACAAAGCCAGCTCCTGCTTCCAGCCAGGGCTTGGCAGCCCAGCCAGGCACAGCCCGTGCAGGAACAGGAGCCCTTCCCACAGAGCCACCCGCACAGGCAGAGCGGGACCGTGCCCGGCCGCGGAGCCAAGGCCACAGAGCCAGGAGGCTCACAGATATGGCTCAACAATTCTCAGCTAAGCCGACTGTGCTGCCTCTGTGCAGCTCTGAAAAACTCCATGTTTGAGCAAAAAAAAAAAGAGCCAGGCATCCAATACAAGCACAGGCCACAGCACTAACGTGCACACAGTGTCTTTAAAGTCAACTGAAAATTTTCCACCAAAACCATTTTCTGCATTTTACGCTCGTTCATCTTTTTCCAAGAGAGTTGTTGGCTTCCCTTCAAAACATTGGCTCTTCTTTGCACCTCCCACTGCTAGGGGCTTGCAATATCTACCCCAGGAACACTACTGCTGTGCCTCCAAGGAGTTTGGGTTGGCTCCTCACACTGTAAATCAGGCTCCATGGAGCAGCTGGCCAGATGCACAGGAGGGGTCATGCTTGACGTGATCCAGCTCTGATTCCTCCAGAAAGGGCAGGCCTGGGGCATGGCAGGGGGATGCTCTGGCCTTGTGCAGAGGAGAAGGAGAAAATGACCGAAGCACTGTTTGCAAATTACAGAAATATTTTGAGCTGAAATACTGTAGTTTCTGGCAAAAAAATGTTTCTTTATTTATCATCGCACCAGAATGACAAAGTTTCCCATGGAAATGCAGAATAAAACTTATTCTTCTCCACAGGAAATTAAATGCCTTTTTTCAAATCAGCTGTACCAACGACTTGTTTTGATAGAGCAATGATGGCCATTTTCCTGACATCAAGGTACAGCCCAGATCACAAAGGACACATAACTCCATGTGCCCTTCAGCCTCCTGCCCCAGGCTGTAAAACAAGAGGCAGCTTCACTCCCATCTCTCTCCTTGCCATGAAGACACCACACGCTCCCAGCTCGCTCCCATCATCATCAAAGCCCAGCCACCAACAGCACAGGGGGAACACAGAACCATGGCTTTATCTGAAGACCTTCCCACACATTCTGAAATGGGGGGTGGTGGGGCTGCTGGGCTACATGCTGCTGGCTGCCCACGTTTTGCACAGCCAGCCAGCAGCTTGCTGAAAGCCCTCCAACCCAACACTACTAACCCAGAGACGTGCCCACTCAACCCCATGCAGCATTGCTTCTGCTCTCCAACTGAGGGATCAAACTTTATTAATTATCCCACTTGAAACTGATTCTGTTTTGCAATGAAATCTCAGCTCCTTGGCCTCATGCCTCCCAATAAGTAATTCCATCAAGGAAACACTTCTTGCAGCACCATTCACAGAAAGAGACTAAAAACGGGGAGGGAAAACGTTCAGAAAGCAGCCCTATTGAGCTATCATGAATAATCTCTCTGTTCACATGCCTTTGGTCATCAGCTGGAAAAGTCAGTGGGTGAGGCACCCAGAACTTGGCAGTGTGCAGCCTCTGCACTTCTGCCCATACTCAAACGCATCCTTGTGCCTGCCTGCAGGATTAAAACAAAACGCTGCCACGACACAACAGCAGACACCATGTACATCAGCTCGCCAAGATCAAAGGCACACAGCAGCAAAGAGTTTTAATTAAAATGTTAAAATTAAACAGGAAGGCATGCATTGTTTAATTTCTTTGGCAGCCGTGGTCTTGCAAGCCGGGCCCTAATTCCGCTCCCGCACGGTGACTGCCCCTGGAGATGGCAGCTGGGAGAGTTCTGCTGGATTTACCAGCTGCTGGATTTGGTGGGGGGGGGAATCCCACACTTGCTTGGGTTTTCAAGCAGACTTTCAAAAAATCACTCCAAGAAGCTGCTCAACTCCAAAGGGTAATTTTTGCAGCTTATGTATTCTGCAGTAATAAGCCCATTTCCAGTATCAAACGTAAGCCCACTGGGCTGGGCACAATATCCACCCATGGGCATCATTCCCATTTAGAGTACCAACACAGTGCAATGACCTTGCCATGTTCAGCTGCTCTCACCAATCCTCCTCTTGATACAAAGGTTGTTTTAACATCAGTAGAGAAATCTGCTGCAGAGCAGTGGGGGTTTTGGGTGCAACATCACCTCTGCCTGAGGAGTAGTCGGGGGAAGCAACTATGTGGTTTTAAACTGGCATTCAGATGGGGGCTTGTCTTGTTTTGCTTTGAACATACCTCCAGCACACAGCCAAGGAGAAGATTATTCTGAAAACACTTTCAGCAAGGCTCAAGTTTATTTGTTAAATAACTGGAAGATATCTCCTGGCATCTTGGGGTATTTTGACCTGGATGCTGAAGGCAGCCATAGGCCATAACATGGCCCACATCAGGGAGCCTGAACCAAGAAGCCAGTTTTCTCCTTGGCTTTTGGGAACCTGGCAAGGAAGATTTTGCTACTTCCATAGTATTACTTGGGGTCCCACAGAGGCTTTTCACCTAATCTTAGAAAGATTGTCAAATGCAGTGTCAAACATGGGACTCCAATACAAGCCCCCAACTTGCAAGCACTGAAGGATCTGGGCTGAGGCTTATCACTTCAAGCCAAATATCCTTTGGATTTGCATCACCTGAGAAATAATGCAGGAGGGCAGAGCACTAACAGCAGAAGCTGTGAGGACTTATTTTTGAAATCCAAAGCACTACTGAAGAACTGTTACTGTAAATGACTCCCTGATGTGTCAATGATCTTGCTGATGTGAGGCAGTATTTCTCACACAGATCTTCTGGGCCAAATTTCACCCTCAATAATTCAGGTTCTTGAGCACTTCTAGTGAATATTCAGTCAGGCTGCTTGCAGCAGGCTCTGGTATTTCTCATGGAATAAAGATCAAGTTGGCAGGTCAGGAGTTTTGCAAGACAGTCAGATTTACTTCTGACAGCAGGTCTGGGACTGTACACCTCCTGTACATCTGAAAATGTATTGAAACCTTCCTGCTTCACAGTCTTTTTTTCCTGCTTCCTTAAAACAGAGAAACAGCAGAGTTCTTTCCCACTGCTGCCTTGCACACCTCAGTATCTCAGATGCTTGTTGGGATCTTCTCAGCAATGAGACATCCCCAGCTCCCCAGCAAAACCTCCTGTGTAGGGCGTCATGATTTTTGACCACTCTGAAAATACCCAAACTAACCCCTGCCTCGCAATGGCTCTGCCAAACTGGGGCTTGGGCACCTGCATCAGCCTTTACCTGGGAGCAGGAACCCACAGAGCTCCCCTCCAACCTCCATCCCAAGCTCCAGCACCTCCCACTCCCACAGCATTTGCTCAGCAGCCGCAGCTGAGCCTGCCCCCAAGATGCTGAGGCATTTTGGAAAAGGTACCAACAGAACAGCTTGTGCAGAGAAACACATTTAGCTGTCCATTACACCATCACAAAGAAAGAAAAGGTAAAACAATAAAGTGCAATGGGTACGTTACTTGAGCCTCTCTTGGCCAGTTTTCCTGGATCATGAACATACCCCACTGCTTGATGGCCCAGAGCTGGCACTAGGCTCGTGACACCGTTCTGCTTTCCCCTCCACACCGAGGACCATAACATCACTTCATGCTGCAGATGGCTGCTCACCTGGAAAAAAAACCCTCTCTTGAGGGGTCACGTCAGTCTAATCCTCTGCTGATCCTTCTCCTCTCACAGTATTATGAAAATACTCAACCATGGCAGTAACTGAGCTGGCAGGTGCAAGGCTCTTGTTCCCTCTCACCACCACCAGCCTCGGAGCGTGAGGCCAGTTCTCCTCTCACCATGCATTCCAGCTGTGCTCTGAGCACTTTGCACATGCATACAAATACTAGATGCAAAAATCTCCAGGACTGATTGCCTGTGGACACATCCACATTCACAGGCTGCTAATGAGGCAACACTGAATATTTGTTGTTCCTATGAAAGGTTTTTAGATAATACTCCCTTCCTTGACAGAATGCCACTACCAAACCCTTCTAATGCCTTCCAATGCATTTATGCCTACAATTATAATCACTGAAACCTTCTTCATTTCATGCAATTTAAGAATGGGGAGCAATACTAACTCTTCTGAGTGAAGGATTCTACTGCTTCCAAAGATAAACCCAAGAAGACCCTATCATGGCCTGAAGATAAAGCTGTGTAAATGAAACAAAGCAAATGCTGACAGTTTGTCTATATTCAGTATTCTTCTGCTTTTGCCAAAAAGCAAGCAAGCTGTCACCTTAGCAACTATGTCACGCTTTGTGGTACATATGCCACTTGGAACAAACACCTTAAAAGCAGCACCTCCACACTGCATGTTCCTTTCCATAATGTGCTCCACAGCACTTTGCAGATCTCCCCCTGAGAGCAAAACCCATTAAGACCCCTTAGGCCAGTTGCTGGACAGACAGACAGACAAGTGCTGTTTCCCACACTGCACTCCAGGACCATAATACTACTTGACCACTTTTATTCAGTGTCAAGGAGAAAGCTGCACGTGCAGAGCTTTGGTGTGAGCATTTTGCCTTCCCTTGCCAGCCCTGTAAAGAGCCAGCATTGCCTCTTTCTGCCTCTCCCCTTCTCCCATACCAGGAGGAGGTCCCCTCTCCTGCAGCAGAGTGGAGACTCCAGCCAGCACCCAGGCGATCTCCTGCCCCTTGGCATCACACAAAGTGCCATGAATCCAGGTTAACTCAGGGACCACAGCATCCAAATGATTAAAGGGTTTTATCACAAGCATCTGCAAGCCTGTCCTCTCCTGACTGCAACATCTGAATGCAGAATTGTCAACATGCAGGGCCCTTACCCGGGGCTCCAATTATGCAGATGCTGATTTACAGGAGTGATGACTGAAACATCTCACTCCTGAAAACTGGCAAGGAGACTTTAACCGTGTGTGTCTAAAGGCAGAGCCCCCTATCTCCACACATCTTGCTACTTTGAAAGTCAGATCATTTTTGTTCCTCCTTTCATAGAAACCTGGTTTGCATATATAATCAAACTTAGCATTAATGAGTCTCCTCATCTTCTATTCCTAATGCTTTCAACAGCTACACTTGGGTAATGCCAGCAGATTCTGCCACTGAGAAGGTGGCTTACCATGAGGAGATGTTACCAGTTTCATCCAGGGATTCCCACTGAAGCAGTACAGAACTCCAAAACCTCCCTCCTCCTGGAGCAGTGTTATCTCAACCATATGTGCTAACCCTACATAACTTGCTTATAATAGCTCCCATTCTGGGCTGCTTAAGAATCATCAGGATTTAAGTGAATTGTTAGATGACCTTTTAAAATCAACTTTTCCATGATCACAACATAAGCCTTAGTGGAAAATGGCAGGCACTTTTCAGATGAAAGATGGCATTTAATTGCAATGTGGTCAGGCATTGCTGACCTTTTCTCCTTCCCTTCTTGTCTGTACCAGCACTTGTACCCTTTTAACAGCAACTTTTTGACGGGCCAAGATTAGCCTGGTTCTCAGTTTCCAAGAAGATATGCACACAGATAAATGTGCATGTGAACAGTGTGCAGAACAACCAGCTCTCTGCAGGCTGCATAAAACCATGGGATCACAAGACAAATTTTCTGCTCTTTCACTTGTGTTCTGGGTTTTCAGTCTTTAGGGCCTCCATCCTTCTTCCACTATCCTGATCTAAAAGCATGTGGTTTATCAAAGCCAAAGGTTCCAGAATCACAAGACTCCCAGAAGTTGAGACTTTAAGACCACAAGGTAAAACACCATGTAGGCCCTGTTATTCCTCTGCTGATCCCAGTCCCACAGAGAGTGACATCTGGCCTTCACATCTGCCTTCAGTGAGCCTACAAAAGCTTCCAGATCTTTGCTATCAAACACACCAGAGCCTGATGTCTAACAGCAAAACCCACCCACCAGTTCTTCCTCATAAAAACAACTTGTCCAACAGGAGCTTCCTACCTACAGATTACCAATGACCCAACAGGTGCCCAGAAGTCACATGTCCAGTGACAAGGACCAATAAAACCTGTCTGTGGGACACTCACACCCCAGTGCTGCACTGTGCCAGCCTGTGCCTGTGCAGAGCTGCAGTGTATTTTCCATGCATTATGCTAAACTGCCTGCAAGAAATCATCCCATTAATGACAGCTTACAGGGAAGGGTTAGTTACATGGTAATTACCTTTCAAATATGAAAACACCATAGAAGTGGAGCTTCATTTTTTTAAGTGGCACATGTTTTGTTGACCTGACACTACACACACAAGACCTTTCAGGCAGTAACTGGGACTAGGCTTTGAAAAACAGCTGAGTACAAACATCCCGAGGCAGACATCAAGAACATTGACAATACATTTTTACATGTGTTTGAGCACCTCACACATCAATATGGATGGATCCAGCACTAAATGCAGCATCTGATCCTGGCACTGCCCAAGCAACATCACCAGGCAGGAAGAAATATTCTTTTTATTAAAACTTTTCTCTCAATAGGAGGGTAGAGAAGACCAAACAGTCAACTCTTCCAGCCCTGCATCCATAAGGAACATCAAGCAAGGGTAACCTGCTCCATCTCCCAAAGTCTCTGTCCATGCCAAGACAGCAGCCTTCTGGTTAAGCAAAAAACAAACAAGCAAATGTGATGACGAGCCTCAAGCAACTATAAAATATCTCAGGCCCATAATACACTATACAGAGCAAACTACTCATCACACGAGAATTACCTTCTTCATTTTTTCCCCATTTATTTTCAGCATCTCAAGATATCTAGGCTTTTCTGGGACACACTTGAAAGCATGCAGCTACTAATTCATATTCATGCAAATAAAATCCAACAAAAGCATTCCATGGGCAGATGAGCAATCAGCATTAGGACAAAAGACAAGACTTGTTATCAGTCTTTCAAGATTCAGATTCCTTTTGCCTTCCAAAGACACATCTGTTTGCCAGGCAAGGGTTGCTAACATGGTACCATCAAAGCAAAGCCTGACTCTTGCCAGGCTGGCAGCAGCCTGGCCTTCTTCCTGGCTCTCAAGCCAAAAGTTCATCTCATGGAGGCAAGGAAGCAAAGGAAGGTTGGCTTTGTGCATGGTTTTGAAGCCACCTTGAAATTCCTTTGTCCTGTTGACACCAGAGGTGAACTGGTGTCTAAATGCCCTGACCTGCTTTGGAAATCTTTGGTACATCCCATGAAGATGCTCATGAGCAGTGATCATCTGCTCTCATGCAAGGCCTGGAATGTATTTCTTCTGCTCAAAGGCAAGAATTAAAACAATTCCTCAGACACGTGGGCTCACTGAATATCCTAATGCCCACTTCCAAGCTGTCCCTCAGTGTCCACAAGCCCTGTCTTTTGACATAAATGAGTCACAGCTGCCCCGACACAAGCAGCAGTGGCAGCACAGAGCTACCTGCACAGCCCTTGTGCCCCAAACACTTCCCCTGCTGTGCCCACACCAGCTGGGGCTGCAAGCTGGGGGAGCAGGGAGCTCCTTGCACAGTGCTCTGAAACAACAACCTCCAGATAATCAGCAAGGCAGCAACAGAGCCTCCTCACTTGCAAAACGGTGGAGTTTCTGCATCTCTGTTTATCAAGGATCACAGGGAAAGATGCTTTGGGTGGCACTGAAACTCCTGTTACTTTACACGGAAACCGGACAAAACCCGGGTTGCCTCGGGCCAGCAGGGGGAAAGTTGTTTGTAGCAAGTAACTGGGAGGAAGCAGCAGAAGTAAATTAAAACCTCGAGCTAGTGATACAAAGTTTCCATTTTGACAACGATATTTTTGCAGGTGACCAGTTGGTTACCCAGGAGGCGGTTGATGCGCACACTACACTGCATGCAGAGCCCTGCTCTTCACTTGATCAGCTCCTGGAGGGCTCCAGAGAGGCACAGACTGCAAAACTAACAGACCACAGCTCCTAAAGTTGCCTTGTCTTGCTCACTTTTGGCAGACCCCAACAAGAGCAGCCGGAACACACACAGAGATCCACCAGGGAGATGAAGGAACATATTTCTTCTCTTTCATCTTTATTTGTTCATTACTGTCAGGTGCACATATAGGAAAGTCATTTCTCAAGTGAAGCTGTAACAGTGCTTGTGACATTGCAACTGGTTGTAGTGCCACAGCAGATTACAATGAGAAGCTTCAGGACACCCTCTTCTCATGCAAAGATCTGTGGACAATCAGCCAAGGGGAAAAAAGAGGAGCAAAACCAAACATGACTTTTAAACAGCCTTTCCCTGTTCCCAGACCATGCCACAAAGTAAGAGTTGACTCAGCTGAGAACACCCAGGTCCTATGCCCCATCCCTAAAGGTTTTTAAGGCCAGGCTGGATGAGGTTTTGTGCAACCTGATCTAGTGGTAGGGTTCCCTGCTCATGGCAGGGGGGTTGGAAATTGATGATCTTTAAGGTCCCTTCTGAATTTACGGATTCTATGATTTTGTACAGCTGTGTGTGGTCTTCCAAGCCCAGATTCGTGATCCATACATTGTAAATACACAACCTATTACGAAAGAAGAGCTCAGAGTTTTCAAAAAATGTAACTCTTGCTTAATTCCTATGTCATTTCTCCCCTCCTTCTTTTAACCTTTCCAGGACCTCAGAAAATATTCTCTCTTAATGGCTTCTAACCACAATTTTTTGGCAGAAAGTAAGGTTACAAAGTACATGGGACATACAAATGAAAACATACTACAGTGCTGTGAATATCAAAAGAACCTATCTCAGCATCTTAACCCTGGGTGCCAGGTGACAGCCAAAGGAAAAGACTGAAAACAGCCAGATAAAGTCCCTGTTACATGGGACATACAAATGAAAACATACTACAATGCTGTGATATCAGAAGAACCTATCTCAGCATCTTCTCTGTGGGTGCTGGTGACAGCCAAAGGAAAAGATTGAAGACAGCCAGATAAGTCCCTGCTCCCCAAGGCACAGGTCTGAGCTAGACTACAGGTAAGCTGGAATTATGCACACCTATAGATTGCTTCTGCAAGAGATACAATTTCACATCTGAGGAACCTACAGTCACCCCTGTTGTCATCAGACTTTCAGACATTTGCACTCCTTCATCCACAGATTTCAGCAGCAGCACCATAAGAGAGGACTGTTAATAAAGAGCCAAGGTGGGCCTACCCCAAATGCCCAAAAGATGAGAGCACAAATTCAAGGCTTGACTGCCTGAGGACTTTTTCAGTCTACACCATATCCATCCTGCCAGCTCTTCTGAGGAACCCCCCCACCTCTGCCATCTGTGCTGCCACAGCACAAAGCCTCCCCCAGGCACGAGAGCCACCCAGTGCTGGAATCACTGTGTCACCAGCTGGGCTATGAACTTTATGTCTTTGCAGATGCAATCTAGGACTCCAGTGGGAGGTGTGAAGAGGTGCCATTAATAGCATGTGGGCTACAGTGCACAACCAACAGGACAGAAACGCTTTTTTCCCCCTTTTTAAATTGCACCTCTGAGTCCTACCTGCTTGCTTTTCACACTAGAAACCTAAAACTTGGCTTTCTGGGAAATATGCATTAAAAAAGCTTAAGTCTTCCAAAACTAGAAGTTAACACCTCCCTTTCAGATGAAGAAACAAACAAACAAACAAACAAAGGCAAACAAAGGCAATATTAAAATCACTTGCACTTGCTTTCCCAGCTCCTACAACTCTGTAAAATTGGGTGTTATAATGCAGCTGCCACCTCACACGCAGGACACTGGTCACACCCTCTGACAGGTGATGACTGTAAAGCTCTGAAAAACTCATCAGCCTCAACAGGAGCAGGTTTAATACATTCCACTGTCACCAGGACGTTTTGCAGAAAAAAAACACCTCACTCACACATCATTTAACACCTGAAACGAAACAGCTGTAAATCCAGCAATTAGTGGTGTAACATGATCATTCTGATCAAGCACACCATGGGCTTGGAGGCTGCTGGGGAATGTGAAAATGGCCCCAGAATCAGCTGGAGCATTTGGTGTATTTTAAAGTTTAAAATTATAATGAGGCTGAAAAAAAAAAAAAAAGGAGTCTGAGGGAGAGACATTTAGTGGAGACTAGAGATGGTTGAGAGAGAGGTGGATAACAGTTGGTAGGCATGGTGAGATGAGATGGATGATGGGAGCAACAAGATGAATAGAGCTGGAATTTGGATAATCCAAAAAGCCTTTTGAGTGTATCTGAAAAAAAAACCCCAACACTTCCACACTCTGAGATACCACACACCAAAATGTGCTTAGTTCTACTCACACGTATGTTTCAGAAAGGGAGAAAGTAATGGCTGAGACCACCTTTCATGTGAACACACTCTGCATCCTTCTCCTGCATGTCCCTGCTGCCAGGGGCTGATACAGCCCAGCCCTGCCAGAAGAGCTCTGGGGCCACCTGTGTGTTTCCTTACACATACAAACAGGCAACGTGCAGCCAGAGGAGTTCCACATGTGGCTTTCAACCATGACAAAGGCAGCTTTTATATTTGGCTGTTGAAGTTACACACTAGGAGACTGCCACTCACTGTCCCGAGGATGCCAACACTCCAGGGGGAGGGAACTGCCTCCTCAAAGGGCACAGACCCCCTGGCCCAGAGCCCTTCCAGGAGGAGCTCACTTCCTAACCACCACCAGACCCAGCTTCACCAGGCAGAGGGTCCCACCGTTTGCTACAGAAATAGGTTTGCTTGGCAGTGGGGTCTCCAGCACAGCCACATCACCCCCAGACCTGAGCTCAGGGCTCAACTCCTGGACACCCTGACTTCTCCTCGAGGCAGGAGCAGCAATGCTGGGCGAGGAACACAAGGAACCTTGTCCATCCTCCCCACGCAGGCTGCGGGGCCACCTTGTCCCACACCCACAGCACCCCCACATCCCCATCACCCAGCTGCACAGGACCCGGTGCTTGGAGGAGCCCAGCAGGGAAGAAGAGCTGCTGACCGCGGGCAGGGACCAGGTCCAGGGCACCAAACCCCCCCCTGGAAAGCAGCCCGGGGCCGTGGGCTACAGTGCACAACCAACAGGACAGAAACGCTTTTTTCCCCCTTTTTAAATTGCACCTCTGAGTCCTACCTGCTTGCTTTTCACACTAGAAACCTAAAACTTGGCTTTCTGGGAAATATGCATTAAAAAAGCTTAAGTCTTCCAAAACCAGAAGTTAACACCTCCCTTTCAGATGAAGAAACAAACAAACAAACAAACAAAGGCAAACAAAGGCAATATTAAAATCACTTGCACTTGCTTTCCCAGCTCCTACAACTCTGTAAAATTGGGTGTTATAATGCAGCTGCCACCTCACACGCAGGACACTGGTCACACCCTCTGACAGGTGATGACTGTAAAGCTCTGAAAAACTCATCAGCCTCAACAGGAGCAGGTTTAATACATTCCACTGTCACCAGGACGTTTTGCAGAAAAAAAACACCTCACTCACACATCATTTAACACCTGAAACGAAACAGCTGTAAATCCAGCAATTAGTGGTGTAACATGATCATTCTGATCAAGCACACCATGGGCTTGGAGGCTGCTGGGGAATGTGAAAATGGCCCCAGAATCAGCTGGAGCATTTGGTGTATTTTAAAGTTTAAAATTATAATGAGGCTGAAAAAAAAAAAAAAAGGAGTCTGAGGGAGAGACATTTAGTGGAGACTAGAGATGGTTGAGAGAGAGGTGGATAACAGTTGGTAGGCATGGTGAGATGAGATGGATGATGGGAGCAACAAGATGAATAGAGCTGGAATTTGGATAATCCAAAAAGCCTTTTGAGTGTATCTGAAAAAAAAACCCCAACACTTCCACACTCTGAGATACCACACACCAAAATGTGCTTAGTTCTACTCACACGTATGTTTCAGAAAGGGAGAAAGTAATGGCTGAGACCATCTTTCATGTGAACACACTCTGCATCCTTCTCCTGCATGTCCCTGCTGCCAGGGGCTGATACAGCCCAGCCCTGCCAGAAGAGCTCTGGGGCCACCTGTGTGTTTCCTTACACATACAAACAGGCAACGTGCAGCCAGAGGAGTTCCACATGTGGCTTTCAACCATGACAAAGGCAGCTTTTATATTTGGCTGTTGAAGTTACACACTAGGAGACTGCCACTCACTGTCCCGAGGATGCCAACACTCCAGGGGGAGGGAACTGCCTCCTCAAAGGGCACAGACCCCCTGGCCCAGAGCCCTTCCAGGAGGAGCTCACTTCCTAACCACCACCAGACCCAGCTTCACCAGGCAGAGGGTCCCACCGTTTGCTACAGAAATAGGTTTGCTTGGCAGTGGGGTCTCCAGCACAGCCACATCACCCCCAGACCTGAGCTCAGGGCTCAACTCCTGGACACCCTGACTTCTCCTCGAGGCAGGAGCAGCAATGCTGGGCGAGGAACACAAGGAACCTTGTCCATCCTCCCCACGCAGGCTGCGGGGCCACCTTGTCCCACACCCACAGCACCCCCACATCCCCATCACCCAGCTGCACAGGACCCGGTGCTTGGAGGAGCCCAGCAGGGAAGAAGAGCTGCTGACCGCGGGCAGGGACCAGGTCCAGGGCACCAAACCCCCCCCCTGGAAAGCAGCCCGGGGCCGGGCTGTGGGCAGCGGGTGCCAACACGGGGCTCAACGCACCCCCACGGGGCCGAGCCCCCCAAAACCCTTGGCTTACATAACCCCCCGGGCAGCCGGCGGTGGGGGAACGTGATTAATCCTCCGTGACATGTTCTGAACTTCCCGTTCAGAGAGGCTCCCTCCTCCCGCAGACCTACTGGCGATGGATGTCATTTGACCTGCAGACTTCACTACGAATGAGCATCAGAGCAACCAACAGGGACATCGCCCCGCACACCAATTACCTGCCTCCTTCCTCGCTCGGCCCAGAGACAAGTTTGCTAAATTATTATTATTATTATTATTATTATTTTATTTATTTTTTTTCCCCCACTGTTTATAATAAAATCAAACCCCTTCCATCCAGCAGCAGGATGGGGTGGCGGAGGGGACACCCACAAACCCACACGGCTATAGGATGCTCA
>NW_009953089.1:2208219-2227275 GCF_000747805.2 Chaetura pelagica | reverse complement strand
TCAACACGGTCTAAAGAAGGGGGGTGGGTCTATTCCGTGTGGCAGGAGCAGCAGTTCCCTGTGTCCGTCCACCTGTGCTCGCTGGAGTTTCCAGTTCCCTGTGGCATCACCCTGTGGCGGGGTTAATGACGGAGCCGGGTCCTGCCCCAGCAAGAGCTCAGGAAAGGGCTGAGGACATAAACCCATCACCCCATCTAACAGCACACACATCCAGCCGCGAGATTCAGGCCCTGCTTCTCCAAGTCCTTTGCACGTTCACCTGCCACCCCGAGCACCGGTTGTGCCACCAGAAGGACACCTGTGCTCAAAGAGGATTTGGCCCTTAAGCAGGTCAGAGGCTGCAAGATCTGCCTACAGAACACCTGAAAGCTGTAACTCCCTGCAAGGAATCAGCCATCTGCAAAAGTTTAACAAGTCAATTAGTTTTGCTCAGGCGAAATCTCTGTTTTAAAGAAATCCAACTGTATTTGTGGAGTAAACAAGATACACATGGAGGAAATTCCCGAAGGTTTCATTGGAATTTGAGGTTGAGAATTGTGTGTTAAAGCTCTGCAACAAAGCCAGCTGGAGTAAATAGCACCAGTGGGACTGGGTCCAACTGGTTGGTTTTTTTTAATAACCTTTTTTTACCTTCTCAAAACCATTTCTGAGGTCAGAATTCCGTGTCATTTTTTCAAGGGAAAAATAAAAAATGTATGATGTGCCCTCCCCTTGCTTTCTGAACTAGGAGACAAAAAGAAAACGGGGAAGAGGCAACTTTTTCTTACAAAGTGTTCTCAAGCCAGCTTTTTTATTTCAATAAAAATCTGTGGAGTGTTCAAAACACTTCTCAGTAACTCCAGTAAGTGCCTGTTGGTGGCACGGGAGGCACTGTCCCTGCACAGAGGCACAGGGACCAAGCATCCCCACGTCTCCAAAAGGCACAAGCAGGTTGTGAAACAACATTGGGTGCATTAGAAAGGGGGTGGTTAGTAGGTCAAGAGAGGTTCTCCTCCCCCTCTATTCTGCATTGGTGAGGCCCCATCTGGAGTATTGTGTCCAGTTCTGGGCCCCTCAGTTCCAGAAGGACAGGGAACTGCTCGAAAGAGTCCAGGGCAGAGCCAAAGAGATGCTGAAGGGAGTGGAACATCTCCCTGCTGAGGAAAGGCTGAGGGAGCTGGGTCTCTTTAGCTTGGAGAAAAGGAGACTGAGGGGTGACCTCATCAATGTTTATAAATAAGTAAGGGGTGAGTGTCAGGGAGATGGAGTTAGACTTTTCTCAGTGATGACCAGTGATAGGACAAGGGGTAATGGGTGTAAATTGGAGCATAGGAGGTTCAAGGTGAATATCTGAAAACATTTTTTTACTGTAAGAGTGACAGAGCCCTGGGCCAGGCTGCCCAGAGAGGTTGTGGAGTCTCCTTCTCTGGAGACATTCAAACCCCCCTGGACACGTTCCTGTGTGATGTGCTCTGGGTGACCCTGCTCTGGCAGGGGGGGTGGACTAGATGATCTTTCGAGGTCCCTGCCAACCCCTAAGATTCTATGATTCTATGATTCACTCTGACTTTCAGCAGCAGCAGCTTCTCCCAGCGGTGCCGGGGGCTGGGGCAGTGCGAGTCACCTCCCTGCAGCTCTCACACCTGAGGAAGGAATCGGTTCAGTCCCCAGGAAGGGCAGGGTCAGCACGCTCCTTGCTAGAGGTTTCTGTCTGATATCAGCCATAGTTAGCTTGTGCCAGCACAAGGAACCACAAGCATTCTGTGGAAGCTGTGAGAAGCTTCATTGCTTGCAGTTTTCCATGACTCTCATGCGCTGTTCCCTTTAATAGGTTACTTTTAGATAGGAGAGACTTACAGCTGTGGATGTATTGAAGCAGCTCAGAAACCTCCTGAGATTAAAAAAGATACTGAGACATTTAGTGAAGGCATAACTGAACAGTAGATTGGGGAGATGTGGAGAATGTTTTTCCTTGATTGTATTGATAGTATCTTCTGAAAGAAATACATGCCCAGTCTCCATCAACTGCCATGAAGAACTGGAAGCCTAATTCACTCGCCCTGTTCTTAATTACCTCCTATTATAATCCTGAGCTCTTCAGTAGCAATTCAACTGCAGTTTTCAAAAACCAAAGACAGAAAAAAACAAAAGCAAATGTACCTAAGACCTTCACCACTGACAGGTTGGGCCCTTCTGAAAACTGGGATGGTTTCCCCACTGGCTCAGGATGTGTGGGCTTGCAGCAGCTACAGAAGATTCTCCGTTCCTCTCCTACTCTCCCAGCTGTGTTTTGGCTTGGTGCTCTTCAGTGCTAGGCCATCCCCAGCTTTGCCCTGAAATCCTTGCAGAACTGTGGCAGCAATGTGATTTTATAGTCAGTTCTCAATGCCTCTTGTAGCCACTATAAAGTCTTTCAGATGGCTATTAGCGTTCATACTTGGGTACAACAGAGTCTCTCTTTGGCTTTCACAGCTGCTCTCTTCACACACAGTCCCTGCTAAGAAGAACCTCTCCTTCCTGCTCCTTGAGCCTCCCAGTACAAACCTTGCTCTGCAAATGACATGAGACAGCCACACTTTTTTGATACTACATAATAAACCACTCTGAAACATATGTTTGAACCAGCAGAGATTATATGTCTGCAATTACTGGTGACTCTGAAACATATGTTTGAACCAGCAGAGATTGTATGTCTGCAATTACAGAAAGAGCCTGTGCATCAAGGTACTAAATTATAGTCACTGTTCTCACACCTGGGTGGCTGTGCTTGACTTGTGTTAATAAAAATACTGTACAGGTGCAGTCATAAATCTCCACAATGAAAACCTTTCCAAGGTAAGAGGGAAAGGTAAGCACTATTGGTGCTTTTTCTACTGATACAGAACACCTAACGGATGTGGTTCTTACACTTGCCTTTATCAGGGAAGCTTTCCATCCTCTGTACTCAAATGAAAAACAGGGTACCTGCTTCTGGTTACTACATTAGGCTTCTCCTGGCCTGTTTTCTGGCAAACCCTTTTCTATAGTGTGCCCTAAGCATCAGTCCAATTAAATTCAGCCTCTTGCTCCACACCCATGGACTGCAGACTATGCTGTGCTGGAAAGCATCAGATCAATGCAAGCAGCAGATCGATATGAACACAGTTGTGCCAGTGCCACTCCTGAGTCATCTTATCCCTGTGGGAACTGGTCACTGCAAGAAGAGGACTCTGAGGATGGTAGTGACACTGCCCCTGCCCTGCTGTGCCAGGCTTGAGGGGCTAAAATAGGGCAGCAGGGATTTGTCTTTGCTTGGGACATCCTTGGTTTAAATCTTCCGTCCATCTGCTACTGGGGAAATGGCAAGGAATGACCTCTTGTTCTGCTAGGCTAGACAATAAATGTAAGCCAGATTTACCTCCCTACAAATCTATGCAGGTACACTTGAAAAAATAAATAGTTGAAAATGCATTTCTCCTGGCATGTGGCAGAGCACAAAGCCCCTGACCCCTGGGGTGTCCAGGCTGCAGCAGTGAGGACCAGACGGTGGGGTCACCTGGTTTGAAGCGAGTTGAAGGCAACTGGTGATAGCACCAGTGCTATTATTGTGTGAGCAGTTGGGTGTGGAAATGAGGTCTCTCACACGCACGAGGGGGACCATATGGCACTTAGCACACCAGATTTCCCAGCTCCAGCCAGGCCTCAGTCTCACACTCTACCTGTCACTCTTCTCAAGATCCACACTGTCGAGGGTCACTTCATCCTGTCGGGGTCTCCATCAAATTTGTTTGCAATGCATTATCCCCAGAAAGGGAGAGCTTGGTGCCATCTCTTGGATCTGGTTTTTAAAGTTACCAGTCATTTTGATTAGGTGACAATATTTTCCCCTGGGGCTGTATTCTGCACCAAGAAGCTTTTAACCTTTTCCTGGCACAAAGGACTTGACTCTCCCATCCTAGTACCAATTGCTAGTCATTTCATGGCTTGGTTTCATTTGTTTGTAGTCATCAATCTAAAATTCAATAGCAGATAAGCAACAAAATATGAAGGCTTTGTTAGCCAAGAAGTGCCTTCCACGTGACCAGGAACCACATGTGAGGATCTGTGGGAGACACCAGTCTCTGCCCACTAAGTCCCAACCAGTCCCTGTACCATGCTTTCTGGCACTCATGGGCCTCCCACTCTGTTCCATTTTCAGACTGTAGGTTTGCACCACTGCCTATAACTTTCAGAAACCTTGTTTCCCAAGGAACCTCACTTCCTAAATTTCCTTGTGTCCAGAGAATAGGACCAAACTAGAATATCAGTCCCCTCTGCCAAGCGTTAGGGTCAGTGAACTAAAAATCCACAGTAATGCAGAATATTCCACCTTCAGAAGCTGAAAAAAGTCTGCATACACAAACCCACATGTACTCATTTCACAGAAAAAATTGCTTGGAAAAAAATGCATGTCTTAGTATACTAATGCAGAATATTCCACCTTCAGAAGCTGAACAAAAACTGCATACACAAATCCACATGTACTCATTTCACAGAAAAAAATTGCTTGGAAAAAAAATGCATGTCTTAGTATATTGCTGGGTACATAAGGAGTTTTTAGGATATCAACCATGAGAGCAACGAGGCCATTGATCATTATTAAGCTACAGGTACAGAAGTATTTTGAAAAGGAGCTTGGTTGAAGCAGCAGTTGCTCTTCTAGCAATATGCACAGTTTCCTTCAGCAGGGTCATTTTCAAAGCATGGTATGAAATACTTATGGAGCAGTTTCTGAAGGTTCAGTGATTAAGGCAAGCAGCCAGCTCTTTGGCTGCACAGCTGATGTTGACCAGGAACTACCATGTCTACCAGCCAAACTATCTTCACAGCATTGCTGGATCTCACGCAAGACTCACAATAATCATTTCTCTCCCAGCCTCTAAGAAGAGCTGCAGAAATAACCTTTCGCATTTCCTTTTGGATTGCAATGATGTGCATGTGAAATGAAATTCAAAGTCATTATTGAAAGTCAAGTTTTCCCAGAGTCCAAAAGATTTCCCTGACTTCACCACAACTTTTGTTCCCTGCATAAAGAGCAATCCTGGTCTGATTTTAAAAATTAGCCATTTTTCTTTCCCTTCCTAATCCTTCACTAACATCAAGTCTTGTCCTCTTTTGATCCTAGCTTCCAGAGTGCATTGTCTGGCTTTAATCAAAAGCATTCTGTAATTAGGTTCCAAATAATTGAGCTGAGACTCTTTAAAAGGAAAAAAATAATCTTGCTTCCTGGTAAAGCCCAGCTAAGTTTCAAAGGAGCTGAACAAGAGGAGCTTCATTTCACAAATGTATTTCTGGCAACCAAATCTCTCCCTTAAAAGCACGGGGATATAGTTTACCCTGGACATTTTCAATGTGATTTTGTACCCAGGCACACAAAGAGCACAGAGCAGTGGGGGAAGCACCGCTGCAGTCATATTCTGTCTCTCTCCAAAACCTGCATCTGGAGCTCTAGAAGGGACGCTGTCAGGGCTGGGATCCTTCAAATCTGACCTACTTTTCCATTTTATCCTTTACCAAAGCTAATGTTTAAATGCTAGATTTTTTCTTAAAGGTAGAGGAAAATGTCAGTGCACCAGCTCTGAGATACAGCTGCGGATTTCAGAGCTGGGAAAATGTCAGTGCACCAGCTCTGAGATACAAACTTTGGAGTGACCACAGAGGGAGGTGCTTGCACCACGTCCTGCGAGGAGATGAAACCTTTGCTGTCTCAACCCTATGAGAGACAAATCTGTGCATCTCTGCTGTGCCCTGGCTTGGTGCCCCCATGTAGAGCACCAAATAGTGGGAGTCCTGAACCCACCTTGCTACTGGTGCACATGGGAAAAGCTCTTTCAGGGTAAGGGTTTAGGGCTGGCCAGCAGTGGAGGATTCACCTTGACAACCATAGGAATGATGATTGTGTGAGAGATACCACAAAGCCAAATTTTGACCCTGATTAATGGAGTAAAGGACACCTTGACATGTCTTGTCCAGCCCCAGTGTCCCTGGATCTCTGGGCTCTGTGGCTCTCTGAACCCTAACCTGGTCCCCAGCCCAATGCATGGGTGGCCCAGATAAGAAGGCTGTGAAGAGCCACTGATGGAAAGGATATACATCCCTTAGAAAGGGATGAGGGAGACATCCTGCATGCACATCTCTGTATCCCTAGAGATATTTCCCTATCCCTCCCTTGCCAGGGGAGCATCAGTTTTCCTCCCTCAGTCAGGATAAAAGCTCTCCAATTTGGCAGCACATTACCTTCAAACATCCCAACACACCAAGTGGAAAAAACAAACTCACCAAAATCCCCAAATTCACACCAGCAGAGCCCTGCAAGTTGGAAAGCATTTTTTTCACAGCTGGCTGTGCAAGACAGCTAATAAAAATGTCAAGGATAGGAAACATCCCAGACACCAACACTCTCCAAGACACGAAGAGGCATGGAACTCCATGTGCACCCACTGCCTGGAGCCAGGAGCTGGTGGCCCAGGGCTTCAGAGAGCTGCAAGAGCTGCTTCTCCTCAGAAGTCCACTGGCCTATTACCCTGCTAAGCTAAGCTCTCACATGAAGTACAGGAGGAAAATTCAGTCTCATCTCCAGGCAGGGAAAGTTCAAACTCACACTGATGTAAAAATCTTTATGGATGTAATTCTTGATTAACTCAGGAAACAAAAATAAGTTACTGATGCAAATCACAAGACTATGGGGTAGGAGAAACATACTGACCTAAAACAAGGTACTAGAAATTTTAGTGCACTGGTTGCCCAAGAAGCTTAGAACACTAAAAATGTGCCATATATGTGACCTTGACTGATTATAATATAAAAACCACACCTCCAGAAGGTATCTGCCTCCACTTGAAGCCCCCCACCCACTGAGCTTGGGCAGTAAAATTAGAATACACTGTACCTTTACATGAAGACAAGGCTACCCTCCACCACTCAGCTTTAAGATAAGGATTGTAAGCACCAATAAAAAACCTAGTGAACAATGAATATGCTAAACACCTTAATTTACAAAGTATAAATATATGGCTGTTCCAATGCTGTGTGTGGGCAGCACCCTTTTCTGCACAGAACTGCAAACAAATTGCTAGTACCTCTTCTGAGTTTTATTGGCAGGCACACTGGGTGGACAAACCCCATTTTGGGACAACAACATCATCCTTTTCCAGATGGTGCCCCAAGGATGAAGCTGCAGGTGCAGCCAGGCTGAGAGGCAAACCTCATCTGCTGCACAGCCCAAGCAAGGTCATGGCAGCAAGGAGGGTGATCCAGATAAGATAAAAATACTCAACAGGTGTCACTGGAGAAAGCCTGGTCAGGCATTAAAGGCAGTGACCCACTGAGATGTTCTTCTAGAAGGCATCTAAATAGTACTTGATGGGTGGGTAGCAGAGTTGCAGCAATTCCCATAACCTGCAACAGGATTTTGAGAATATTTTAGGAAACAAACAGCTTTTTACATCCCACTTTTTGGGACCACAAACAGGATATGGACTAGACAAGTACAAATGATGGGAAAGCAAGAACTTGCAGATCATATAAAGACTGTCCCTGCACATCAGCCCCCACCCTTGTTCTCCTTGCAGGCAATTCACATGTTATCTGTGCTTTCCTCACACTGACTACAGTTCTCCCAACTGCTTTTTCAAGCTTTGGGGTTGAGGAATACACAGGGCTGTGAACCTTCAAGTTTTAATAAGGAACTTGGCTGGATTTAATTAGAAAATTTGCTAACAATATGAATAGTTTGTGCAGAACTCAAATTATCAGTAGCACCTCAAAATAGAATATTTATTACCTGTCATAAAAATAACTATTTACAACAATAGATAACCACCAAAAATAACAACTGGAAACATCCCTTTCCATGAAAAGCAACCTAACATCCCTTTCTCATGCTGAACTTTATCTGAATTTCCTTCAGATCTGCAATGTGGCTAAAGCTGTTGCAACAGTCATGCTGGTTGCTGACATACTATTTATAGCCCTGTTGAGAACACTGAAATCCATTCCCTCCTCCCAGGACTGTGTTTTTAAATTTGTAGCCTTTAAAATCTGTCTTTCATAAAATTGAAACTAGTAAAAAACAAACAAACAGTGGGTTGTTTTGAGGTTGTTTTGGGGTGTTTTGTTTTTTTTGAGGTTAGGTGGAAAAATTAAAAAGCAATAAAATAGAAGAGCAACTTTTATTGCCCATTCCTGGTGAGTTGACCCTCCTTTGCAGACCTGTGGCTTGCAAGGCTCTCCCAGGGATGGGTGCAGCTCCCCCAGCACAGCACCTCCTTCCTCCATCCAAGATGGGCAAGACCCTCTCCTCAACTTGTTTCTGAGGCAATGTAGTTGATACTCCTGAAGTTATTATTTAGACACTGTAAAGCACAGGTAACCAGCCCATGTGTTATTCCTACTTACCAAAAACCACTCACTTGTCATGAGGATAAATGAGCCTTCCCATTTGGCTAGAAATACCCTTTTAGATTTGTCCAAACAGTCCCAGTCCCTGAAGCTACAGGGAAAATGATTGTCTTTTGTTTTGAACAACTTGGATCTCCCTTTCTTTACTGGAAAGAGAAACATCAGGAGACCCTGCAGGACAGAGAACAGGCAGAGACCACTAACACAAAAGCCATGGTGAAAGGGTGTTACCAAACACAAGAAACAGCAGGAAAGTTGAAGTAGAAAAGTAAGATGTGAAAAAAAATAAATGAAAAGGAATTTTAAAACCTACAAATATAACCCAAAGAGCAACTAAAAACAAAGCAGACCCAACCCAGCACAAAGACCTCACATAGCTGTAGCTGAAGAGAAAACACAAAGGGTTGTTGGAAGGTGGGATTATATTGAGTTAGCTCCTCCCAAAGACATCATTAAGTTAATTAGCAAGGGGTGGCAAAGGTTATTCATAGTGATTGGGGGGGAACTTCTGCTTTTTGGGTTTGTTTTTTTTTTTGTTGGGGGAAGTATGAGAGAGGCAGGTAAAGCTTTGTATGAGGCAGCAGAGGGTTACACACTGAGCTACTCCAACATTTGGCCAGATCTGCTGAGCATCTCCTGGCTTTATCTTTATAGCTATATGCTTCCTAAGAAAAATACATTTTCTCTTCTTGCTGATGGTACTTTTTCTTAAAAATGAGAAAAATCTCAAGGTTTGAAACCTAAAGAAAACCCAGGAGTAGCAGAAGGGAATTCTGCAGCATCTTCTTTCTTTCTGTTCCCCTCCTTGAATTTTATCACCTCTTGTCTCTCACCTCTCTCTCTGCCCCAAACTTTGGCTTTTGACTGTATTTCCTGCTGCAGTTTTCAGAAACATTTGAAGTCCTACAAGGACATCTCTTCAGGTGCAGAAGGAGCTGGGGGCTATGGCAGCTCTCACAGAATCAGTCTGGGAGCTGGAAAACAAAAGCTTGAGTGTCTGAAATAACTTATCTGGGAGAAATGATAAGCTCAGGCTGTCTGAGAGCATTTGGTAGGCCTGAGAAAGAATGGGAGGCTGGAGAAGAAAATAAAGAAGGTTCCTTTCCCCCCCCTAGGCTGTTGTCAACAAGAGGTGGTGTAGTGACATTGCACTGCTTTCCTCCAAATCTGCCTTGGCAGAAGCAACTTGTAGAGCAGGCTGATCTTTGTAAAGGCCATATAGTTTATTTCAATGACCTGTACACACCAGAACCTCCTGGTGAGGCTGGAGATCTGTAGAGAAGTCCAGTGTGTGTGTATTCATACACATAACTTAGTAGGTGACAGTCCCAGCACTTAAAAGGGACAGTGACTTCATTAGCAGTGTCTCCCCATAGAAGCACAAGCTACAGGGACATGTGTGACCAAAGCAGGGAGCTCAGCAAGTGTAACTAGAAGGGAAGGTCTGGATATTCATTCAGAGGACAAGTATGAGCCAGGAAAAGGCAGACACTGTTATGGACCCTCTCAGGATTGGTGTTTTCAGTGGGGATAAAGGACTGTTTGCACCCCGGAGCAATCTGGGATGTTGTGTCATGTTATGGCCACCCAGGAACAAGAAGGGTGTAATCACAGGGAAAGGTGCAGAGAGGAGAAGAGGTTGGCTGCTTATCTGAGCACAACCAGACATGCAAAGGAGCCTTGATCGTACCCGAGTGTCCAGAATGTGCCAAAATACAGAAGGCTCAAGTCTCAAGCTTGGTCTCTGGCCAGAAACATCTGTTCCCACACAGCTACTGCTGGGCCCTTGGCCAAGGGGCTCCAGAGCAGTCCTTGACTCTGTAAGTGCATCCCTGCACCTCCCTGGATAGGTACCAGGCTGTGGGGGCTGTTTAATCTAGAAAAAGAATGGGCAACTCAAGGCTTCAATGGGCAAATGTTGGTACTTGCCACATGGGGAACTTGCCACATGGATCTACTCTGCTGCTTTTCTCCTGGCTCACTGGTGCTGGAACAAGCCTTTTGAGCAAGACAGCTGTTGTGGGGTGAGAGTGCTGGGGTTTGGGTTCATACCTGAAATGGAGCCTTGCTCATTCTGTTCCTGGCAGAGGGGGACCCTGGAAGGGTGTTAAAATCATCTACTGAAGCTTTGACTGCTTGATGGTGTCTCTCTGAGGATGGATCTGACAGTGCTGGTAGTGTTTCGACTGAAGGCTCAGTTGTGTTTTGACAACAGCATTCCCTGGTGTGATCGAGAGGAGCGTATCCCAAAATCTGCTTTGCCCAGCCTTGTGTCTCAGCAGTATTAAATAATCTGGGTTTGGATGCTCTATAAATAAAGCTCACAAGTCTCGCTGAGACAGCCTCCTTCCTCTCCTCCTGAGTGTAAACCCAGACTACCTGCAAGTCTGAAAACCAGAGACGTGCAGGGGAAGAGTGTGACATCCAGTGCTCAGCTCCCTGGTCCTGGCACTGCCCTGAGGGAGAGGCAAAACAGTGACTGATGTGGCCAGCCCCTTTTTTTTCTCCATCACATGGTTGAAATGAGAGGGGAAAAAAAAGAGAAATGAAGCATTAAAACCTGAAGAACGCCTTGTTAAAGAATTTCTAATCCTAAAATATTATATATGTCTTCAGCAAAGTGGGTGAGTGTCTGTGTGTGTGCAGGTACCTGATCCAATTCTGCTGTGTGGGAGAAAAAGATTTTTCAAAATTACATAATGGGCAGGTAACAAATCCAAGGAGCAGCAGAAAGAACTCTTCCAGCTGTAGATCTGATCTGCATTCGTTATTCATAGCTCAACCATGCAGGCCCAAGACCCTCAGGAGCTGCTACATTCCAGAAGTAAAAATCCTGGTAATTGGCGTGAAAAGGTTGATATTAAATGCCTCCTTATTAGGATTTATGGATTCAAAAGCAAGGTCATATCTTCTCAGTGTTGTATGAAACACTTTATCACTTTAAATAATTGGATTAATTAAAACAGACACAGGTCAGGTGATTAAAATGCTTTTCAAAAATATTTCATAATGTTCCTTTTCTTTGATGTGAAAACAGGGCACAGCTTGCTTTATTTTACAATAAAATCTCTACTGCCACAAACCACCATGCCACTAAATGAAGACAAAAATTAAGCCACTGAATAAATAAAAATATCACAACGTTCTTTGTGTTTTTAAAGGAGTTTTTTTTTGTTTGTTTTTTTTGTACAAGCCTTGCCAGTAATGAAAATTATGTTTATATATGACAAGAGGAGGCAATAGATTCTCAGGAAGATTTTCATGGCTCTCAAGCAGGACATTTAGTGCAAGATCTGCTCTGTGCTGTTGAGTGCAAGTATGAGCACAGCAGGATTGGGGTTGTTTAAGTGTCTTTCATCTCATTCTTTCAGAACAACTCAGTTTGTTATGAGGAAATCTGTGATTATACTTCTTTTATAAAAGCAAAACATTTAGGGGAAAAAATATAAGCTGAGGGCTATTGATAAACTATAAACTTTGAACAATCCATGTTAAAGATCCTGAGTTCTGTGTTTGGATGTGTCACTTCTCCAATATTAGAGCTTTTTTTTCTATCTTTCATAATTCAGGTCTAGTATAATTTCATGTCACAAATCCACAGTTCATTCCCAAACCTTTTTTGTGCAAAAACTTTGAAACAACTTTTAGGGAAAGCAAAAAAGGGCCTAAAAAGAAGAGTAACTTGCCAGCTAAGCATAAAGAAAGCAGTGTGAGGAATAACCAGAACCTGTACCTAAAATGCACAAAAAAGAAACACCTGCTTGTGCTCTGTGACGACAGGAATAATTTTTGCAAATAATGGCCTGATTATATGCATATTTACATGTTCAGCTGAGCTTGAAAAATAAGTAAATTAATCTGATGTTCAACTTGAAAATCAGAGAAGCCTAAATATGTGATAAACGTTGATTTGTTTTTTTGGTTTATTGTGCCATTTGTCATGGTAGATATTTTTAGTCAGACTTCCTCTGCACTGCCATTGTCCGGCCTTGACATGCCTGGCAACACACACGAGTGTGTTTTCACCTCCACTTCTCTGCTCTCTTGCCCTACCCAGCAGGGCAGAGGGGAGGCTTTTTTTCCACCTCTGGTTGTGAAATCCATCGTGGGTTTGGGATGGAAAAGAGCAAATAAAAAGGACTAGGGGGAGCAAACTGTCCCTGCAGCACTGCAAACGTGTGGTGTGAGCTTCAGAATGATTTTCCAAATGCTGTTTATTAGAGTGAGACCAAGAGTGCGTAAATGACACAGTTGAATCCAGCTTTGAATCCAGCAGCGGGTGATGAGCTCAGCACCCTTCCCGGCTGCTGCAGGGCTGAGGGGTGCAGCAAGAAGTTGGGGCCAGCCAGCTTTCTGCCTGGGGATGGTTCGTTTAACCAGCAGAAAGTCCTTTCCTGGCTCCTTCCATTCCCATGCAGCATAAGGCACTGCAGCCCCCAGAGCCTGCCGGGCTCTCCCAGGGATGCCTGGCCCACAGGATGCTGCAGCATCCCGGGGCAGCCGGGGGCTTCAGGGCTGGCAGCCCAGAGCAGCTGCAGCCGGTCTCATTCTGATCCTCAGGGAGCTAAATCTGGAACAAGTCCTGGGAGGTCAGAGGCGTTTCCCTCGCCCAAAGCCGCTCTACAGGCAGGCAGATTATCCCAGACCAGCTGTCACTTTCTGCAGCTCCTGCGCCGGGCGGGTGTGACCGTCTGCACCTTCCTCAGCTTCTACTGGGCTCTTACACCCAGCTCGGCTTCAGTTTGTGGATCCAGGAGAGCCTGTTCTCCTTTCTGGTTTGTCTGCCTTATTTTTCAGGAGCTCAGTTGCATCGTGTGGAACCAGAAGCCTGGCAGCTGAAAACGTATTTTGCTAAAATAAAGTTCACAGTCAAATGTAAGATACACAGGGAGCAACGTTTTTGTGATCTCGAGGTGTGAACATTTCCATTTCATCAAACAAAAGCCCAAAAGAACTGCTCAAGGCACCACAACTCCAGGAAAATCACTAAACATTGTGAGGCTTGTGATTAAATCAGGAGATCTGTCAGTGCCAGGGCCTGCAGAGCTGCCCCTTTTACTCTCTCAGCCAAACATCATCATTGCATTTCATTAACTGTCACTGGCTCTGGTGCTGGCCACAGTCTAACCACACACAACCCTATTTGCTCCTGTTGAGCAGACCCTCCAAGCCACCCTGAGGTTCCTGGCTCCTTCCCAGAGCATCACTTTGCCTCTCCCAGAGGACATGAGCAAAGGAGCCTCATAGTGCCCAAAACTACTATCTGGTCTATTAATCTTTTTTTTCCTCAATAAAGGAAAACCTTGCCTGGCTCTGCATGAGCATATGAATTTCAAAACTGTGTTTAACTCTCACTGAAACAGAGATGGGATTTGTTACTTGTACTGGAGAGTAATTTACAATCTTGGTCATGTGTTAGAAGCTGTAGGAATGGAGCACAAAAATACTTTGTTTGGAAGCCTTGCCAAGAAAACCAAGTACTGGAAGTTTATCAGATTTGATATTTGGTTTTCTTCAGTTCCATTTGCCATAGGTATTTGTGTAGTTGCTGAGGGAGAAAAGATGGTTCTGTAAGAGCTTCTGGCACGGATCAGAACACATTCACTTGTGAAGAAGCCTTTAAATTTGCACAGATAAAAGCTTCTTCATAAACATTTGTGCAGTCAGACCCCGTCATGCACATTTTTGTACGAAAAGCAAGAGAGAAGGTGATCTAAACATGACTAAATATCACAGGATTTAGAGATTGCAGATATATTTGTGTGTCATTTACACACTCTTGGTCTCACTCTAATCAATAGCACAGCATCTGGACTTGTATTTTTTGGAAGCTTTTAAGAGCAAAGCACTTGTTTGTCAAATGAACTTCCCTTTTACTTCACTTTCAAGCACAGAAAGATCTTGAAAAAACCCCAAGGATAATAAGTGGATAAAGTATAAGCCACTTGGCAATGTGTAACTGCCCTATGCATCTGCTTTCCCTAGTACATTTTATAGCTGGGTCATTAAAAGCTTTCTTCAGAGCTATTTTGTGCAGGTAGACTTTAATTCCAAGGAGAGAGAGAGACAGAGTAGAGGTTTAGTTTCAAGGAGAGAGGACCCAGGCCTAAGCAATGTTTTTTTCACTGGAAGTTCATAGCTATTGGGCCATCTGAAAGGCAACCCTTCCCAGTGCTCCTTCTTCCTGAAACTCCCTAGTGCCAAAAAGCTGCTTTGCTATCCTTAAGTAGTTGGATGCCTCAGGGGTTTAGTTGCAATCACTGGTCCAGAAGCTGTGTTCAGGAAGGCTGGGATTACAAGAAGTCTGTCAACTTTTGTAATTCCTTTCTCCTGTGTCAGGTTGTAGCAGGTCACTCAGGCTGTGCATTACATTGATGGGCATTCCCAGGCTGCTTTTCAAGGTTCCTTTTTCACCTCTGTCCTCAATTTTCCTCTTACAAAATCCAAACCTTTCATGAGTAACAGTCTGAGGCAGAATAACTCACCCTTGTTTCATTACAGAATAGCCTGAGCTTGTAACCTCAACAACAGGGAGAGTTATGCTGTGGTGTTTAATATGTGGGGCACTTCTTGCTACTGCTCTGTGGGCAGAAATATCTTTTCAGAAGCAAAATCTGTATTCCCTCGCAACAATATTCAGCAATCAAGAGTTTGACTAGCTCATAGTGTTTCCAAAATGGATGGCATAATTAAATGATTTCAAGCCTGCTGTAATCAGGAGTGCACAGTCAATGAATATTCAAGCTGCTCTCATTGTTAGGGGTGATAAAATACGTCTTCTCTTGAGGTGAGTTATTTTTCACTGCCGAAAGAGTCATCCAGAAGATGGTGCCACAGTTCTGCCTGTAAAATGAATGCCAGCCCAGAAGAGAGTCCTTGCATAGAAAATAGTACTTCATAGAAATTGAAGAGTAAACTTTATTTTCAAGGGCAGTTCAGAGCTCAAAACCTGACATTTAGTCTGTGTTAAGGCTCTTATTGCAAACTAGGGCAATGTATCTTCATTGCTTTTGCTCTGTCACTCCAGGCAAGGTCAACCAAGTTGGCAAAGGAGAGAAAACCCATCCAACCTCCCCATTCCCTTCTGAAAAAGGGACAAATCTTTGGGTATTTGTTAAACTACTTTTCCTGGGTAGCAGCAAGCCATCAAAACCAATAAACAAGATGAGGACAAAACAAGCCTCTCTCTGGAGCTTTAAGAGGCTTCAGTGGAAGCAGGGAGTGCAGCACAAATAGAGTACATAGATGTTTCTCTTGGTGAAGGAAGGGAGGCATTTCTGAGGCTTTGTGTCACTGAAGAAAATGATGATGTCAAGCCTGCACATCCTTGTAATCAGATTAAATAATCTGATTTCCATTGCGCAAAGCTCTGCACTAATACAGAAGGAAAAAATGAAAACTGAGATTGGTACGAAGGAAAATCTTTGCTCCTACCAAAACCAGGCATTTAATTTTTTCTTCCATTACAATTTTCTGTTGTCTGAGGTCTCTTCTCTGTAGCTCAAGCAATTTGTCATCCGATTAGTCTGATGAAGCATAGAGAAGTCATTTGAACTGTAAATTTTCTGCAGGCAAAATAAAATGCAAACAAGAAGAGCTTCCTGTGCCTGCCAAAGTGATGATACTCAGAATACAAATAAGAAAAAGCCATGCTGACAGCATAAGCTATTTTTATATTCTGTCATTGGCTCCCGGGCATGGCAGTTTGAACAGGACTGCATCTGTATTCCCTAACCCAAATAAACCATGTAGTCTTAAGTGAAGTTCATGTCTTATAGAATAGCTGTTTAATCACAGTGAAAGGATACATTGCAGGAAGGATGAATCATGTTGTTGATTCACACTCAAGCTGTACGTTTACTGTTTGCATCGACTTGGACAGAACAGCTGAGGAGAGGAGGGTTTCCTGCCACTGGCATGAGAAGCACCACACCATGCAGGAGAAGCCAGCAGGGACTTTGGTGCTGGCAGCAGGAGTGGAGAGCACATCAGCCTTTGGTCCTGGAGCTACTAGGAGCCCACACCAAGACCTGGCTTCTTGTGGTGGCTGGGTACAGTTCTGAGGGCATGGCCATGATATGGGTCCTCTGCCACCTTCCCATGGTGACTTTCAAGCGTGGCTGGTTTCATGGCCTAAAGGTTCTCTCCAGGGCAGGAGCTCACTGTAGGACAGCCTGCACTGGGATGGTCTGAAAGCAGAGGCTGGTAACTGATGGTGGATGAAGATGGACGCTAGACTAGGTCTGTCCTTTCCCACAACCTCCGCATTCAGCCACACCCTCGTGGCTCCTCTGCAAAAAGCAACTGTGGCATCATTCCCTTCTTTAAAACCATTTAGAAAACACAAACTCCTTCTCAATGCTCTTATGCTGCTGCATTATTATACAGACATATGTAATGTACTCATTATCTGCCAGGATGCACTTAATGACTCTGGCTAATTGCAGTAACATCTTGCTCTTATACACCGTTTGCCATCACTGGGCCTTAAAGCCTTTCAGGAGCTCAGCAGCATTAGCACCAGGCAAACAGGCAAGGTTTCCCACAGAAAGCAGAGCTGAAAGGAACACTAATAGGACTGTAGCTACCAAATGGACTGTGCAGTCACACAGAGGCCTTGATCCTGCAAGTCGTTCCAAAATAATCCTCTGAAAAATGTTATTGGAGCAATAGGAGACTTCTGTGATGCAAAGGAGCTGCTGCTTATGAATTTCTGGAGAGTAATCTCTCTTTCTCTAGACGAGCATCAAAGGGGGACTTCTGTCAAACCAGGGACTGTTTTACCATCCAGGCACTATTCATTCACCACCACGCAAAATTATTTAAGTAATGTCATAAATTCTCACCTCCTGAATCAGAAGACAACTCCCTACAAGATATCACTTTGCAAAGCCAGGACCTTGCCTGGCTTTGCACAGACAGTCCCACAGCACTTTGCAGTTCAGGAAACAATCCTTCTCTGCCTTAGCAGAGCTTGAGGCAGCTTCCCCCTGGGCTTGGATTTGGCAGCCATCCAACCCTGGTGAGACCCCCCCCCAGCAAATTAAAGTGGGGGTAATAACCAAACCTACTATAAAATTTAAATTTAATTGTTCTCTTATTTTGGTTTGAGCCAGGATGAAGCAAATTTTCCTTTTACTGATTTTTTTTTTCCTTCAGCAAGCTTTTTTTTAACTAGCATCAGAGCATTCCACCTAAGGCTGATAAGAGAGGAATGTTTTTCTAACTGCTGGGTCTTCAAGGTCGCACCTTCACTCTGCTGGCTCAGACACTACAGGGAGATCTATGACGCCCCTGTAAGAGCCTGAGTTAGACAGACAGCAAAACTGGCCAGAGATATTCCATTCCATATATCTAGGTAAGCTCAGAGGAGGGTCAGAGATCACAGAAGACAACTTCCTTCCTTCTTCTTCTCCCTTTCTCTTCCGTCCATGGCCGGTGTCTGTGGAGGACTCTCCTCCCTCCTCTGGGGAGGTTCATCCATCACTATCGACCCCCAGGGTCAAGCTTTCCTGACCCTCATCACTCTGTGCTTTCTCCAGCAGCTCCAGGATTTCTCGGGACTGTTCCCAGCTCAGGAGATGCTGTGGGAGTTGCTGGGGGTGGGGGGAGGCGAGAGGTTTTTGCACACATCTGAACATATTTATATGTAATTGTATATATTTTCTTTTATCATTAGTGTTTAATTAAAGCTGTGTAGTTTAGTTTTCAATCCAGCCAAGTCTCTCTCTTTTTCTCTCTCTCCTTCCCTACCTGGGTGGGAGGGGATGGAGAACGTTGTTGTTGGACCTGAGTCAAACAGTGACATCTCTGAATCAGGCAAAGTGGCCGATGGCTTCACTTCTCCCCTCGCCATCCCCAGGCTGTGCTTGGCTGCCTGCTCAGCAGCTGCTCGGGCCATGTGCTTCTCTGGCAACTGCCGGACGCTCAGTCAAGCAGTGACTTGAGTGGCACCGCCGGCCGAGACGTGAAGGGATGATTGATAACCTGCTCAGAGCCACCACTGTGTTTCCACCCACGCTCGCTGCCAGTCCCTTTCAAGAGCAAGATGCCTCTGCCATGCTCTGCTTTTGATGAGTGAGTGCAGCAAAAGATGCAGCGAGATGAGTCCATCAGGCTTTTTACAGCTTTGGACAAGCCTGATTATGACTTTATCCCAACTTTGCTTCTCAGCAGCTGAGTATGTTCAGGGATGCTCCCAGCACATCCCAAAGTCTCTCTGGCAAACTGCCCCACAGCCTGGGTGCCCAGGGTGGATATCAGCCTGGATATAAAAGACTAGGCAAATCTTTGCCTGGCCAGGGTGGGAAAGGGGCAAGAGGTGTGTCCTGGGTGAGCAATGCAAACCTTCAGCCTCTAATGTCAGTGGTATATGAGGCCCCAGAAACCTTGTGAAAAATAGCAGAAGTAGATAATTCCCATGCATGTTGGGAAAATGGGGTTTCTTGGTGGGAAAGAAGTTGGTCTATGGACTTTATTTACCTTCTTCATCAGCCATTTCTCTGCAGGAGGAGGTGAGAAGTTCGGAGGCAGATGCTTGCTGGTGCTGGGAACTGGGAAGATCTCATCTCCCAGTTAGGAGGTGCCAATGTCACAGTGACTGAGCCAGCAGCACAATGAGGGCTTGTGGGAGAGCTCTGATCTGTAAATCCATTCCTG
>NW_009953089.1:2184335-2208206 GCF_000747805.2 Chaetura pelagica | reverse complement strand
GCTGAAATCCACCTTACTCAGGTTTGAAAGAAGGAAAAAATAATACCCAGATTATAAGCAGTGACTTTTGCTTTTTTCATTAGGACTTCACCCTGCAGGAGAAAAAAAGGAAGGCAGAGCTAACGTCATGGATAAAATTGAAGCCCAAACCTGATTTTCATGCTCTATTTATTACAGTAGATCAGAGGTTTTGCCTGAGATCCTTGGGAATGTAAAGAACAGTGAGGCTGTTAGAGCAAAGCAGATGCACATTCTCTCCTGCCTCAACACAAAACTCAGCTGTTTTCTCAGAAACTGGGTCCTTGTTCAAAAACTGACTTCAGGAATGAAGGTGCTTGGTGCTGGCTGAGAATTTGACCCCAAATGCCTCACACACGTGGCACTCAGCTCTGACTGGGCTGGAGAGGAACCGCTTCTCCCCCCACCAGAGGATGCACCTCTGGGTGCTGCGAGAGGCGGTGGCCGGTGCTCGGGATGTGCAGGTGCCAGCACCAGGCTCTGCAGCAGTGAGGACACAGGGGCACACAGGGTCACCTGGAGACCACCCGGCTGCTGGGAACTGGGGGGGACATGCCATGAGCTTCAGGCACCTGCCAGAGCCACTAGCTGGTGCAGGAGCAGCTGGGAGCAGTTTGCAGAGCTGCGGACAGGCACTGTGGCAGTGCAGAGGGGAGGCACAGCACCCTCAGAGCACCCTCCTGTTGTTCCCCAAACACACCCAGAAACAGGGTCCCTACTTTCTCCCTCCAGACAACTGCTTTCTCCAGCCATGCTATTATTTTCTGGCTGCTATTGCAGACGTGTGGTAACTTCCCAGAGCAGCAGTCAGGAATGTGCACCCGCTCGTTTCCTCTTTCCAGGATCCAGCTGGGTGCCTTGGGGGTGTTTGAAATCCTCCAACATGGATTAATCTGAAAATCCCAGCTCCCAGTGAGAGGGCTGTGTTTCTAGTCCCAGCTTTGTCTTTCAGGGAAAATGGCCTCACTTAGCAAGTTATCTGTGGGCACGTCGGCTGGGTGCCAGGAACACTATCATCTTGCTATCATCTGTGTGCTGAATTACTCACTGTTCAGTGACCTTTTAGCAGATTATTGGAATTATATTGAATTTCAGCAGAGGTTGCTGGAGCCTGCATCACTTTCAGGCCTGCTCTCTGTTAAATCTCTGCACTGGCCAGCACGTGCTGCAGCCAAGGCAACAAGAAGAGTCCTAGCTGGGTGGTTGGTGTGCTGGCTTTCCATGGGTGTGGCCCACCAGAAAAGGTGTGCTCTGAATCCAAAAGCCCTTCATGATCAATATTCAATAAAAGTGAGATTTTTGGGTTTTGGTAGCAGAGGTGCAGGTTTTTTCTTGTGGGATACTTCATGCTGAGGTAGACACAAATCAACTGATCTTTTCCTTAGGTGTCTGCATTCATTTGCACAGAAGTAGGGTCAGATTGATATTTCCTTAAATGAATGTAACAGAAGGTGAGGAGGAGAGAAAACAATTAACAGATTCCATCACAGAATTGCTTTCAAAGCTCTTCACAGGTACTTGAGAAGGAAAGTACCTGACTGATGGGAAGATTTTGAATATGCTGATGATAGTCACAAGTGGTCTCCAGTGGGCTGAGTTTAAAACAGAGGATCTCTGTCTGGAAATGGAGGGGCTTTTCCAGCTGGACAGGCCTCTTCCAGCAATGCCAAGGAGTCATTTCCCTGGTGACAGATCAGCACGTGGAGGAGGGAACATTGCTCATGAGTCATAGCAAGGGATGCTGGAAAATTTTCTCTTGTGTGAGAGTCTTGTAGGTTTTCTCATCACTTTCTGTCCTATGAAGATTTCTTAAGTGTACTTGAAATGGAGCTGACCTGGGATGCAGAGACTTGCTAACAGCAGAGCCTGTTCTCTACTCTTCCTTACCTTTGTAAACTGCATTAAAAATCAGGACATCAAGCATCTCAAGTATTTGTTGATTCATTACAAGCCCTAGGATTTGTAACCCTGATCACCACTTCAGTGCCAGTAACAGCATCATTTCATATCCATTTACTGCTGTGACAACATTTGACTGCTGAAATACACACTGAAGAGCTTTTAAGCCTGTCGTTCATGCAGTGGGTAATACACATTCATCTGCTACTGAGCTTCCAATAGTGAGAAACTGGATTTTCAAGGTTGCATTGTGCCCCTGCTGGGGCTGTGCTGGGTAATGGCCATGGAATGGGGTGATTTGCAGCCTCAGCTGGAGCTAGAACCAACCATGCTGCCTTTCACCAAAGCTGTGTCATTTGTACCACACTTATGCAGCACATAGGGTAGTTGTACATTCTTAGGTGAGGCACAGGCACATACTGTGACCTTGGCTACATTTCTAAGCATTACACTAAATAATGGCACAGTGTATTATACCAGAGCCTTCCAGCCTAACAACACTTCCAGTGGAGAACAGCTATTAAATAGAGTGGTACTTGGAGAAAAACAAATTAGTACTTCTTAAATGAATTGAACTTACTGCTGCAAAGCCAGTGACAGTTTCCAAGCTTCCCCTTTAGCAAAAGTATTTAAAGGCATTTAAATCGGTGCTGCTACAAATGGGCAGCACCCTTATTATTTGCAAAAGAGCATGACATCCATCACTCTGAATGTGGCAGGGCAATAGGGAAGTGAACTACGTAAATACTGAATCCTCGTGTACTACTAATTTAATTGCGTTTTCCTGTAATTTGCTGAGCTGCCACTGGATGGGGCCGAATGTCTCCTTTTGGGAGCAGCTCCCTGCTCTCCCACGGCCGGGCTGAGGGAGCTCGCTCACCTGCCCCAACCTCCTTCTCCTGAATCCATCACCATATTCGGAGTCTGTCGTTCCTTCCCAAATCTTCTTGTGGTTCCTTTGCCACCTCCTGTACTAATTCCTGGCTGCAGGTGAAATTGCTCTCTGAATCCCAAGGAAAACGACACTCTGGCTGCCAGTGACAATGGGCTGGCACAGAGCATCTCGCTCTTTTAGACAGGTCAAATAGCCTCCCAAAATGCAATGCATGGAGCTGACTTCCCCGAAGAAGCCAACAGAATTTGTCTTCCTAACTTTACCTGCTAAACATGTTTAAAAGCTTCCATGAAATCCTTGCTGGGAGATCAAGGGAAGTTAATTTCCTCTCTCCCTTCAATGCACCTGGTATAAAACAGCCAGTGTTGGGTCCTCCAGTTGAAAAGGGGTGTGGGAAAATAGGAGAGACTTTTGGAGAGCTGTTAAAATGGCAGGGGACAGGGGTACATGGTGAGGGGCAAGGTATCAGAAAATCATGGCTTGTAGGAATATGCCCTGGCCTGCTGCTGAAAGGAGCTGTTGTGCTCTGTTTCCTCTTGGGTGGATCAAACAACTGTGAGGTCACAGGATATCAGCTGAGCTGACCACAGGCCACCCATTTTTATGGCCTTATGCTTGCTAGAACTAATGTAAAGAAAGCTACAAGTGTCAAGGATGGATGAGGAGGAGAGCAGCCAACCCCAGGCCATGTACAGCTGTACCTGGGTAACCCAGGAAAGCCACGCACTGAGGGAATGGGGCTCCACTTCTGCCTTTGTTATTCCCAGCAGAGCTAGTTTCCCCACCTTGGACTGAGCGTTGACATGACCCACTTTGTTCTGCTTTCCTGCAGAACTCACAAGTATCAGGAGAGTTGGGGTATTTTTTAAACTCAGAAACAATTTGAGCTCTTTTGATCCTTTATTTTCTGCTGCAGAAAAGGTACAATGACACTTGGAAGTATCTCATTCTGAGCTGGGAGCCAAGTCCAAGGCTCAGACATTCTCAATAAAAAGCCAATATTTCATTACATGTGTTCTAACCTAGAATCTCCTTGGCTGAACTTGCAGGTTTATGAAAATCATATGATATGTTAATGAAGAACAACCATCTGAGTTCTCAAAGGAAAACAGAAACGAGACCAGTGTCTGTGCACAGGTGGGAAGTATAGGCTTTGGGAGAGGGGCTGATTTTGCATGTTATTTTAGCATCTCCATGCTCCTGGGTTACCACAGTGTGTGGCTTTCATGGTCTGCTTGAGGGTGAGGGCTTCAAACTTCCCAAGTCATTCCTTGGCAGTGCTTTTGGAGCACATCAAGGCGGCTATCTTAATACTTCACTGTCTGTAAAGAAAATCCCTATATTGTGCAAACATGTTGTATGCTGGCAGGCAAAGGAGTGCTGCTAAATTGCATCAACTCTGAATATGAGACTAAACATAGAGCTCTTTTTATAACACCAGAACCATCTTTGAGTGATGAACAGGGAGAACGTAGCTCATTACCAGCCCATGGGAGCAACAGGGATGTGCCAAGGGACTACAAATTGCCAGGTGCTGGCTAAACATGGGCTTTGGCCTCCTTTACATCCTCACAACTGCTTGCAGCCATGTGCTTCTAATTGCTGCCACCAAAGTTTATTATCTTGAGCTACTCACCAGTGAATTGCACTGAAGTCCCCAAGGATCTAGGGAAAGGAGGCATTAAAGAAGTTACCACCTCTATCAATCAAGTACAACAGCTGATGTGTAAACCAAGTGTGGCAGGTTAGCAGGCTTGGGCAAATTGCTGATGTCCCCTGGGGAGATTATTGATTATGATAGTTAAGAAAAGACTCATGAAAACTGGGTGATTATTTCAAGAAGTTGGCTAAAAGTGAGAAATCAGCATATTTTTAGCACAGTATCAGGCTAAAGAGATGGTAAAGAGGCTGCTCCTCATAGAGTGGCTTGAGCCTGTTTCATGTATCAGCAGCCTTTGCAAACTATGTGCACTAATGAAGTTCAGGAAGGAGAGAAAGCTGGAGGCATTTTCAGCACAGAGAAGATATGACCACTGGGGAATAAATATGGGATGTAATTTAGTAGACTCAAAGCACCAGGCAATGCACTTAACAAGCACTTCTCCTGCAAGTCGAGGGCTTATTATTTGGAAATGATTGTTCCCCGTGTATCTGTTCCTAACAGACTGAGACACGTGAAGTATGGATCAGGGAAACAGGACCCAAGAATGTAGCAGCAGAGAGCTGCTTCTAATGCTAACACTGGTGAACCCTCTTCTCAAACAAAGAGGTCCTGATTGAGAGTACCAGGGTGCTGGGGGTATATGAGAGAGGTATATGAAAGTTTGGCTGCTTTAGCTAAGCAAAACTGAGAATGTGCATGGTGCTTGAGGGAAGCACCTCACCCAGCAGCCCCAGTCACAAGCAGCATAGTGTCCCTGGGCCTGTTCAGCTCAGAGCATGGCTCCTTGCCTCAGCAGGTGATGGAGCAGGTGACAGGCAGCATGGCACAGCTCAACACAGCATGGCATGTCACCTTGCTTTGCCCCACCAAGCACTTCTCTGAGTGATGCTGAAACACAAAGGCTTTGCTGGCCGCGGGGCTGAGTGTCCAACAAGGAGACTCCTGCTGGGGGGAATGGGAAATCAGGATAACTGGCAAAAATAAACAGCTGTAGATTGAATAGAAATGAATAATATTTGGTTGATTAATTTTCTGGAACAGTAATATTGCTGCAGCTGAAGAGGTAGAGTGACTGCCTCTTCCCAGAGCTTGCAACCCCATCCTCAGGTGACAGGGCCACTGTGGAGCCTGCAGATACCTGTTGAGTTTGCAGCTGAGGACCTGGTTTTGCACTGCTGGTCCCTCTCTGCCTCCCCTCTCTTCAAATCCTGGGGCTGAGAGGGGACACCCCCCACAGAGGGGTGAGCACCACTGCATATTTGCATTCAGCCACAAGAGCAGTGCCTGGGGCTTCCGAGAGCCAAAGCCCCAGTGATGGTGCTGCTGGCTCTGCTCCTTCCTCCTTACACTCCTCCTCACTGTGCAGGCAGTTCCCTTTGGCTGGGAGCTGCCCGGGAGCAGGAGGGATGCAGGGAGCCCGGGAGAGAGGGCGGATGGCATTGCCAGCAGAGCTGGAGAGCCTCTTATCAGTGCTGTGCAGCACTCAGCCATCCACATTCATTTCCTCTCCATTTTGATTTTCCCTGGGTTTGAAAGACTTAGCAGAGGCTTCTCCCTTTGAAAGAAAGACTTAATATTTTTTTTTCCATTTCCTCTTTCAAAATTGCTTCAGAAACAAAGAGTTTTCCTAGATATTTTATATACACAGTAATTGGTACCATGTCCAAGGCTGACTTAATAATTAAGTAGGTGTTCTTGACCACATTATTCCAGGGATGGGCTGCTGAGTGCCTGACCCTTGAATGGATCCCGGGTCTCCAACTGGTTTATAAAGGTTTGGGGGCAGCACAGCCAGACTGAGGGGGTGTCTGTAGCAGGGGAGATTTAAATGATAGAAAATCTCAGCCACCTTCATAGCACCTTCCCTCAAGTGAAACTCACAGGGCTTCCAGAGTGTTTAATTAAAAAGGCTGTATTATATTTTCTATCTTAATTAAACATATGCAGAAACCTCCACAAATTATATCCACTTTACAAACGCTTCTGTGAGCCTCCCAGCATCCCTGCCACAGATTCAGCCAGTGCTGGTGGGCTCCCTGAGTTGCCTGCAAACACTTTTCCTCCTTCAAAATGTTCCTAAAATGCCAATTAGATCCTATGGCTTAAAAAGCACAGGAAATTTAAGACAGAAACACTTAACAGAAGGACTGGAAAGCAAAAGAGAAGAGCACCAAGCTTGGCCCTGGTAGGGTCCAGCTCTCAGGGCAGTCTCTGTCCTCCTTCTCACAGCAAGCCTACACACAGATGGAGAAGACCTTCCTTGCCAATGAGAAGGATGCATCATTTTGTTAGATGCCCTGTAAGGGCAGCAAATGGGAGCACAGGAGAGCACAACCCCAAGTGCTTGGCATGGTGTGCAGCCTGGCAACATGGTCAAGAAGGTATTAATCATGGCCAGTGCCACCAGAGCCTGCACCTGCCCATGCCAAGCTGTGGGCAGGGCACAATGCCAGCCAAGGCAGAGCAGCCCTGCCTGGCTGATGCCAGTCAGGGGTTTGTTGTCAGCTCAACACAGGGCTCTTCTTTGGTTGTGCCCATGCTGATTATTTGAATATTGAAGCACACACATTTTGGGACATGTTTACCATAACACGACTGCTGGGTATTTGCCAAGTACCCTGTTACCTACAGTACTACCCTGTTGACTTCAACAACAGTTGAGCACAAAATGGAACATTTATAGAACTTTCTATACAAATACAGTTCAAATACCTGCACATGGACTGACTTTTTGTAGCTATGTTATGCTGAGTTTAACAAAATGGGAGGTTCATGCACTAATGCCCTGACAGCATGCATACAATTTCCTGCCTCCAACCTAGGAGCTGGAGCCCAGAAAACTTGCTTCATCTTGGCTGTGCTTTCAGGGCTTTGAGAGTTTAATACAGGAATGTATTTTTTTAATCACTATTTTAATGAAGCATCCCCAAAAATTGAGGGAACATGAGTACATACCTAGTTGAAGCACTGCTTGAGTTTGTTGGTTAATCAATAGTATGCTTACAAATACAGCAACAGCACAACCTATTTCCCCACAGCTTTTTGATTTGTGTTTCCTCCTGCTCCCTCATCTGTCAGGAACCACCTCTTAACACTTGTCAGCTCTTTGGAATAGGTCCCTATTTGCTCTCTATGTTTGGGAGTACAACACAGTGAGATCCTGCAAAGGAAGCCCTTTTTGCATGGAAACCTGCTAAAATTTCCCCAAAAAGTGCTCTTATCCAGGGCAGGTTCATGGCTCAGTTCAGAGAAGTCAGCTTGGTTTCAAGACTGCGTGTTTAATTTGCCCTGGCTGAGTGAGTGCATGGCCCTGTGCCAGGGATGCTGCCCAAGACAGGGATGCAGGAATGACTCCACATCAGAGCACTGCAGAGGTTTTCCCTGGCCATGTATCCAGGAAAACCAGTTCTCCACTCCTCTGAGCCTCTTGTAGGAGACTGCTCTCTCCCTGGAAAACATTGCTACCCAACATCTTCTTGTGTCTGCTTCACACAAAACACAGACTAAAATCCCTTTTTAAAGACCTTTCTGTAGCTGTTACAGAGAAATGAGGAACAGGGACTTCTGAAGGGTTCACATGGCTTCTCCCTCTGAAGCTGAGAAAAATCCGAATGAAGGGGAAATTCTTTGACCATAAGGAGACTGCATTGGATTTTAAACACACTAATTTGTTAGTGGGGAGTAGAAAGAGTCTGAAGCTGAGAGGTGAGAAGGTTTCTCTGTCTACATCTGGAAACAATTTTTATTTTTTTTAATTTTACTTTATTGGTTTTTCTCTTGCCAGAAAGAAAATGTAATAGAAGGGATCAGGAAATTCAGATCTGGTTCAGTTATGGCTTCTGCTACCATGGGGCTGAAACAAGGTCCAGCACAATTCAGATTAAAAGCATGCAGCATCTGATTTGAAGCTCACCTTTGGCTTGGAGAGCTAATTAAAGCCATTTTTGCTTAGAAGACTTTTCTGGCTCTCCTCTGCTCTGTTCTCTCCATCTAAGAAGTGCAGATCCTTCATTAGATCAACATTATGCAAGAGGCATCACTTGACTACCTTGCTCAGCCTGAGAGCAACTGCTGCTGCCATCAGTATTGGCAAAGTCTGATCCAAGGAATTATGAATTAGTGAGGGGCCATCAGAGAAATTCTTGCATAATTTATTTGGAGAAGTGCAGGAAAGCAGCTGGGGAGGAGAGGGAAAAGAGGAAGTGCCAAGGCATGATCAGGAAGATGTCTTCATCTGGAAGAGGTTCTCTGCTCAGACAGTGCTTGCAAACTTTCAGCCAAAACAAGAATCTTCGGACTTTGTTTGCCCAAGAAACCCATTTACTCCTCTCAGAGCCCAAGTTATTGGTGGAATTTTAAGATATTTTATTTTTCATGTATGTATTGAAGCATAAGGGTGTTGAACAAGCATCAGTGGGAAGTTTCACAGGGAAACAGCTGTTACCCAATATCCCACATTCAGGCACGTCTGGGCTCTGCAACACTGCAAAGCAATATATATAACACTACAAAAGCCCACATGGCAAGGGAAGGAGGGGCTCCACATTTGACCTGTGCCTCTTTGGCTTTTCATATCCCAAGGGTCTCTGAACACTTGGTTCTTCATACGCTGTCATCGCTCTTTCAAGTATACGAAGCTGTTTAACTTGTCACTGTCTCTCTCTCCTGACAGATCTCAACACCAGCAAGTTTTCTTATCAAACGTTACAGTACAAAGAGAAGACAAGTCAGAAATACTGAAACACCACCCCGAAAATCTGCAGGGATTTAGGAAGACAAATGGATAGACACACATGGAGTTACAACGAGCCCCAGCCATATGAGCTGTGACATGTGAAAGACAACTGAAGGGGAAATTGGGAAAATGTATTAAAAATACTCTGAAAAATGACGGGGATGTCTGAGATAGCAGAGTCTCAGAAAGGGGGAAAAAAAAACAACAGGAAAGGCATAATGATAACTGATGGGAGAGAGAAATGGTTTGCCCATTGCAGCTGTCACCACTGTGCCCTGTGAGATGACCAAGATGTGTTTCCCAACCCCTGCAACGCTCAGGCACTCAGCACTTTCACAAGCTGAGGACCAAGGGTGCAGATCAGGGCAGAAGTTTATGTAACGCAGGAACAGACAGCACCAATTTTCAAACCTAAGGGGACATTGGTGCCTGTCATCAGCGTCTAGGAGAAACATTCCCCCTCAACTGGATGATTGCATTTGACACAATGTGGATGTGACAGCTTCACGTGTGAAATAGCACCGGCTTGGCTGGAGCTTTGAAAGGCTGATGCTAAGGGTGCAGCTCAGATGGTATCTGAGCAGCAAAGGAGAGAAGATAATTGTGTAATTAAGTCATCTCGGTAATTTACATTTAACAAACATCTTAGAAGGTGCCTGCTCTTACACAGTACCAGTTCATCTGAAGGAAATGCCTTTAGGAGAAAGATAGATCAAATGTGACAATAGGTGAAGAGCTCTTTTCTAGCAATGATTTAGCAGGCTAGGAAGCCTCTTGGAGTCCAGGATATGTTAAGAGGTGCAGGGGAGGGATTTAGCTAATGAAATTGTAGTTTTAACCAGAGAGCAGTTACTGAGAGATGTGAATGAAGCCAGGAGCAGTCTGGCATTAGGCAGGATCCTGACTCTGTCCTCCTGTGTCCCTGTGCACACAGAAACACACACTGCCAGCAGTCCTGCTCCCCCTCCTCGCTCCTGTAGGGTCTTTGGGAGGAGGCATCCCAGCTTTGTAAATTATTAAGGAATCAGGGAGGGAACAGGTCGTGTTTCTTATAGAAGAAGCAGAGAAGAGTGGAAAAAGCTAATGAGAAGCTGTGATGCCTTTGCAGGAGACAGGTTTGGGTGGCAGGAGCTGCTGGAGACAATCACCGGTCATGTTGCTGCTGCTGCTGGGAGGTATCAGATGCTGCTGAAATCTAGGAAAGTGAAAGCACCGGCAGAAATAGAAGCACAGCAAGAGCAGGCAGGAGATTCTCTGGGTGAGCAAAGGCTGCTTGTAAAAGGATGCTGGTTACTGTGAGCTTTAATCATCTTTGCATGGTGGGTGATGGTTGCTGATCTGAGAGGAAATGGCCATGGTGGTGGTGAGCAGAGCCCCAGCCTCCCTGAGGTGCTGAGCATGTCCCTGCAGCAGAGGACTATCAGCTGAGGTCTCCTTAGGCTTGCTCTGTCCTCCATTTTCCCACAACCTGTGAAAGAGCCAAGATGATCTGCAGTGCCTGTAGAAAACTTACGCAGTCCCCTCACACGTCTGCAGGTGAAAATGAGCCAATTTCACCTGAAAGTCTGAGAGCCTGGGAGTGACCTCAGTCCTGGCTAAGGATCATGTTAATGGGTGGCTCACCCTCCTTTGCAAGATGAGACCACCAATATTAGCAGTGTTTCAGAAAACCAGAATACAGCCTCATAATCTGCAAGAAAAGATGAAATGTCTTCCAGAGGCCGATTTTCACAGCCCAGCTCTGCCCAAGTTTACATCTTCCTGGGAGACAGAATTTGGTTCCCTGAACGGGACAGGCACGAGGCTGCAGCTCTGGAAATGCTCTCAGGTTTGCACAGTCTGCATCTCCCTGCTGGTGGCTGCCACAGCCCCAAAAGCAGTGTTTCTGGCTGCTTATTGTCTCTGCCTTAATCACTCTGCAACATGAGAGGCATTATTAATATCCATGCACCCAGATGGCTCCCAGCCGCCGTCCCCAGTTTCCCATCAAAGCCACTTGCTCAGACCCACTGGCTGCACTGGGTATTATCTCAGAGACATGAGGGAACCAGGGAGACACAGCAAATGCTTTCCAGCAGCAAACACCCAGGCTGCAGGCTGCTGAAGTCCATGCGAGTGCTGCCTTTACTGGCAATAACCTTTGGATGGGGCTTTAAGTATGATAATTACTGAACAACAGGGATTTTTATTCCCGAATCTCATTTTGCATGTGAATTCAAACTCTCTCTGGTCTGACTGGGATTTTGTTTATTTATCTGAAGGAGAAGAGCAAGGGAGGAGGGTGTGAGAGGGCCGGCGCTGCTGCATGAGGACCAGGCTGCAGGACACAGCTCCACATCCATGCCCTCAGCCCAGCAGCAGCCTGTCTCCCAGACAAGATTCCAGTCTGATGGACCATGTGCCTTTCTGTCTATTCCAGACAACACAGTGAGCCTCACAGCAGGGCAAATCTGAGCAGATGGGGAATCTTACATCATCTGAATTTCAGGAAAAAGTAGGGTTAGCTGTGCCTTATAACGTGCAATCTTCCTTCTCTCTAATCATTTAGGTAGCACTTTGTGAGCACACTGGATTAAAATGAAGACCTCTTCAGCCTCACACTAAGCTCTGTGAAGTGGTTGGCCCTTATTTCTGTTTAGATGTGCAGTTTGCAAACTATTTATCAGGATATGTATTTATTTCCCCAGAACAACTGCTTGAGTATATAGAAAAGTTCAAGTCACAGAGCATTGCCCTCCAAAGACACGACCCACTTGTTGGGTCTTTTAAATTAGGTACTTCTTGTTCTTAAACAAGACTCCTCACTTTCATAAGTGTCTTTACATTTTACTTTACAGATTACCAGACTTTATGGTTAGAGTATCTGATCTCATATTTTAAGTTCTACTACTCACACAGCTATTAATGCTGCCATTAACATCTGAACCATCTTAATGTTGCTCTGGTGGTTTCCTGTCTCTTTTTGCCATGCTTTGAAAACAGCAGTGGCTGCAGTGCTGCAAACCTACAGATAACAGGATATTTTCCTAACAGATAACAGGATATATTCCTAATTGACAGTTGACATCTTCCCTCTCTGTTTTGTTGCTTTGGATCAATTTGTTTGCTGGCTTTATCTGTACAGTTAATTATCTTATGAGCTCTTATGATAATTGAGGTCCCTGTTCTGACAGTATTTCTTGGCAATGCTGAAGATAAGAACCCAAGTGCATGTGATGCTCTGTGGATAAAGCCCATCTTCTGGCCATCCTCGTCACTGCTGTCCCCACCACACCTGCCAGCACTGCCCTTGGCTCAGCAGGAGCTGGTACATCCAGGTGGCTTTGCTGATCCACCCAAAGCAGAACTGAGTGTGCCATGTCTAAACATGCCTCATACTCTTTTCCTGGCCTTGGAAATATGAAAAGTCTGTAGAGCAGAGGTGTAAAGGAGGATGAAAAAGCCACCTTTACAGAAGATGTTAACATGGCCTTTTAAGCACGGTACCATTTTCAGCCATGTTCTTTTTAAGTGATCTTTAGTTTTAAAATACATTCAAGAAGGAGGTACCATTTGTTTTGGAAAGGGCCATGATTTCCATCCCCAAAAATGTTTACATCTGAATGGATGGGGTGTGTGGGTGCAGCTCACCCTTCCCTCCCATCCCAGCTGAGCAGGACTCTGTGGGTATTTCAGCAGAGCTGAGCAGCTTCATGCTAAGTATTTCCCAGACCTGTCCAGCTCTGTGCACAGGCAACACAAATACAAGCACTTGCCTCCCAGACTTATTAAGAAGTTTCCTAAAATCTGTCTGCAGCATCCCATTGTTAGATGTAATTAATGAGTGTGCTGTGAACAGGGGTAACTGCTCTGATCAAAGCTGTAGCAATTTATTTTTTTTTTCTGTTGCAAACAGCAACAGTCTCCAGAGCTCCCTTGAGTTGTTCCATCTTTATTAAGAAAGCAGATCCTTGGCTGCTGAGATTGGATAAATCGACGGCCAAGCTGTGGGCTGAGGTGCAAGTTTGTATCTCCAAACATTCACTCAGCCACCAATATAATGAAAGGTGGGTTGGTAATTATAGAAACCTAGTACATTAACTGGCAGAACATTAATGGCAAAGAACAACATGCAAGCTTATATTCCCTCTGGTTGAGAAGGTAAATTGCATTTTCAAGTTATGACAAACTTGACATTTGTTATTTTCTATTATTGTATTATTTATCTCCTTTAAAGTATCATTTAGTGGCCGAAGCTCTGGTCAGAGTCTGACAAGGTTATATTTTAAATCCATGACATTCAAGATAATATTTCCTGCTGTCATGGTTCTGCCAGCTTCTTTAGCAGAAGTTTAGCTAATTGGGAGAACGTCCATCTGAGTGTACGGAGGAGTGTGAAATGCAAATGTGAAAGTCTCCAGGTATATATTAGGCAGCATCCTGCCTAATAAACATCTCAAGCACTTGCAGAAAGGTGCCCAGAGTGTGCTCCAGAGCTGGCTCCACCCCAGGCCATGAGTGCAGAGCAGGGGCATGGTTGGGTGGGTTTGATCTTCTGTGGAGCATCACCTTCTCCTCCACCACCTGCCAACATGCCAGCTTGCACATGGAGAAGGCTGGCTGAGGTCTGGGGGGAGATGAGGTCCCACCTGTACATCAGTGCTCAGCCGTGTCACCTCGGAGCCAGACGGGTGGGAACACAGCAACCCACAAGCAGTGGTGTGAGTGGGGGGCTGTGCACCCCTGCTCCTCCCTTTGCCTGGAGGGAAAGGTTTCCCTCTCCCTGCTTCTGATGAGTCTCTCTTCTGCATTTCTGCAACTCCCTGCCTTTCTGCATGCTGGACCAGCAGTCTCCAACCAACTAATCCTCATCAGCATATGCCACCATAATTAACAAATGTGATTATGAAGTGCAGATGTGCTGGTGTTGTACCTTGTCACTATGGCAGCATTTTATTTTCTCACTTGGTGTTATGAGCTAATAATTAAAGCTTTATATTTTTAGCAGCTTCATGTAATTTAGGGCCAATTTGTTGTGGCATTCCCTAATGTTCACTTCATCCTCATGATGGCCCATGAGCAGCCCAGGCTGCTGCCACACCAGTCAGCAGTGATTTTGTTCTTAATTACTTCATCTTAAAATGACAATGAAGTTTAAAATTATATTGTATAAAAACAAGCCTATGTTTTACATACTTTTCAGGCTAATAGGAAAGGATGCACCAGAAGTCTATCCTGCTCATCTCTGGTTTTACAAGGTTTTTGTAAGTTCTTTTCACAGAACAGCCCTAGTTGGAGGGCAACTCAGAAGATCATCTGGGATAACCTTTATTGCTTAATGCTGATCATAAAACAAAGAGCTCCCAACCTGTCATGATATCTTGGTTTGCAGATAATACATGGTTTAAACCATTAAAATTGTTTAAATGATAATTTACAGAAATAAATAGTCTGAGGTCCTACTTGAGTGGGGAGCTGTAAATAAGAACTCAGTAGAGGAATTGCTGAGAGTTTGAGGATTTCTTATTTAAGACATAAATTAGGGGACAGTGAACTAAAGTCAATGAAAATAAGGGTGAGTACCAAACAGCTCCAGAAAGGCACCTCAACCGAACTCATAAATATGGTGATTACTGCACTGGCCAGGAAATACTGGGCTGCAGAAAAGCATTACCCCACTGCTGGGAAAGAATTCAGTTGACTCAGGCACAGTGTAGTATTTCAGCCTAATTTATTAGCAGCAGGTAGGATGGACAAGTGTTAGAGTATTAGAAGGCCAAAGTAAATTGCCCACAGAATACTTCCCAACTCCAGAAACCACCTTGCACAGAGAAGGGAAACAATCCAGGCTCAGGCTGGCTTAGAAGACACTGCTGTAAAAGCACCACGAACAAAGACTCAAACTTATACAATAACTTTGAAAATGCAACTGAAACCCTTGCTCCACTCTATTTCCTCCAGCAAACAACAACAACAACAAAAGAAAACGACACAGCACATCAACTTGTGCTTCACAACTTTCCTCTCCTTGCTAGAAGAGCATAAAACCAAAATGCCAATTAAATCTATCATGGCCTTTGGGATGTGCTGACTTTTGGAGGGTGGATTGGGACTGGAAGGGGATGTGGGAGCGGGCAGAGCTCTGACGGGGGCAGGACCAGGCTCAGCACCCAGGTCGGCTCTGGCACAGCCACCAGGTGCACCTCTGCTCTATGGTGCCCATCAAAAGGCACTCCCTACTTCTTGGTCTACTTCTTCCATTTGAGACTGTTAAGTCTTTTGTTCTCAGCTGACGTTGTTTAAAACACTGTATTTTGCAGGGGCTTTTTATGAAACTCCATCAGTGACCTACTTTGAGTTTAAAATAACCTTATTAGTAACACAGTGTGGTAGTTAACCTTCCTACATACGGTTTGTCTTCAAGGCATCACTCCAACTTCAGGTGTGCTTCACAGTGGTTGTAAGAGGCAGGTGCTTATTGCAGTATTCTGAAACAATCCTGTTAAAAACTGAGATGATGCAACAAAACTTGGCTGATTCTTAGGCCTGGTTTTTACCTGACTCTTTTTCAAGTCTAATATTATATTCTGTTGGAAAAATTGAGGTCATTAAGGGACAAGGAGATAAACATTTAGCCAGGTGAAACTTTTGTGTATAAGCAGCTAAAGATAAAACATCTGCTTAGTCTTTACCAGCATCTTTACCAGCAGATCACTCTCTGCATTTCAATCTATTAGAGGCTCTCCTGAGTAATTTGACATAATGAAGCAGGCAAGAATGAGCTCAAAGCTCAGGAGAGTATTTCCAAGATCCCAGTGCCTCCAAAATATTAGTGAATGTGGTTAAATCCTGAAGAAGTGGAAAAGTTGAGTGTTGTCCTTTGGTTACATGTTCTTGGTAAGGTCCCTTGCCAAGTCCTAGACTAAGCCAAGTCCCTTGTTTATCAGAAGTACTTTGACCCATTGCATATAATCCTTCCCCAGCTACCTCTGAGCTGAATGCCAGGTCTTGCCAGCCTCTGTGTTCTTTCAGAAAGAAGTGAGAAAACATCCAGAAGAAAGCAACTGTTGTATTTTGCTGCTGTGCTGTCACTGCAGTTAGGTCTGAGTAATTCCCTGGGCAGCAAAAATTCACTTTGCTGTTCAGTTTTTGGATGATGGCAAAGCATTTGATATGCTACCAGAAGTTTTAGCCTAAAGACAGGATTGAATGTCAAGCTGAATTGGCTTCTATATGTAATTAATTATTCATATGAATAGACATTGTATTGGCACATTTTAAACAACTGTAGGACCTGAGCCTCATGAAGGATGGGAAAATGGGAAAGAAGTGGGAGGAAGAGTCCCCTGAGCTTGATTTGGTTGATTTGGCACTCTGGTTTGAAGTAATGGTTCATCTGTTAACCCCAAAGAGGTTTTTTTATGCCTCTATAGCAAAGAAAGAAATCTTAGTTTTGTGTATTTTCTGTGTGTCTTCCTTCAGGGCACAGTCTGATCTTAGGAAAGATTTAAAACTGGAGGAGCTCATCTTTCCAAGGTGAAGTTAAGCACTGACACACTCCGACAGCAGTGAGCCAGCTCTCCTCCACGCCTGTATTTCATTTGAATTCCCTGGAGGTGAAGCTTAGATAAGAAATAATATGCTCTGTGATTCATTGCTGCTTGCATGTGGAGGAGAAAATACTGATGTGGAGAGCCCTGCACAGCACCACGCAGCTTCATTCTGCACCAGCAAGTACAAGGGGCTCCCAGGAGCCCATTCCTGAACTGTAACAGGCTGATCTTGCCTTTGTTCATCAGAGACTCCATAACGATTCCTTACTAACAAAAATAATCCTTATTACATCTTTAAAGTCTTCTCAGGGAGGTCAGCACAACATGGGAGCAGCCAGCACTTGTTGCAAATGCAGACTCATTTGGGCTTTTCTTACCTTTTAAACAATCAATTCATGTCTTTTTAAATTCTCTTAATTCTCCTAATCTTCTCCTGGGTCTTTGCCACCAGCCACTGTGGGAGATGGACCTCAATATGACTCACCCTGCACTTATGGGGAAGGAAATCAACGGATGAAGTGATTCTCATGTTGGAGAGCCAGGAAGTTTTCTCCATCTCATAATCTTTTCCAAGTTTTTATTCAAATGAAAACATTTTTGACTTGTCAAACTGAAAGCAGAACTCAGCTCAGGGCAACTGAGTTAATTCATTTTCACAAAATAAAAAATCCTTTTGAAAATACCTTTTCCTGGAGAAGGATGAGGTGAAAAATTACATGGACTTGAAGAATGAAAGTTCTTTCAAAATTAAAATAAAGTTTATACTTGGTTCAAACACAATATTGCAGTATTTACAAACCCCTCTTTTTGCTATTTTTGCTGTAAAAAGCTTTTTACTACAGGTTTCCAGTTTGATTAATCACTTGATAAAAAATCCCAAGATGATTTAGCTGGTCTTTGTCTGGTTAAGTTTAACAAGAGACAGAATAAATGGACTAAACAGGAGGGGACATATGTGAGGGAGCCTTGCCCAGGCCTCTGGGAACTTGGCCCATGCACATTTCCAGAACTGACTGTTTCACTCTATGGCATTTGTCATGAATTGAAAGATTAACTCAAAAGAAGGGAACCTGAAGCTTCATCTGCTTGAAGACATCAGTCACTGCAGGATTCCTGCTCAAGGCCATGGAAGTTGACATTGCCCCTCACGTGGGCACGGGACATACCCCAGCCCTTGGCATGGCAGAGACCACCTGAGACTGCTCCACTGGAGGCAGGAGGCAGCCTGTGCAAGCCAGAGGTGACCACCCTGCTAATCTATGCTCTGGTTTCTTCAGGCAGAAGAAAATGTGATATATCTTCAGAAAGGCCTACACTGGATGCATCACCGTGCGTAAACCAGAATGTGGCACCGTGACTCATCCCGTATAAACCTGTCAGTCTATAAACAGAATTAAATGCTTAAATTTGTTTTCTGGAAAGTTTACTTCTCCATTCACAGAGCTGAAGCAAACAGCATGGCACTGCATAACCCTTCCACTCCTCTGGGCATTTAGTTTTTCCTCACTTTGCTTTGCCAGTAACTTAAAATGGAAAATACCTGCAGGACACCTGGTATTTTTAGTTGTGCAATGGAGTATCAAGTGCATTGGAACTCTAAGACTCCCAGTAATATCAATAAATTGTCCCTCTTTGAAAGCCCTATTAGCACTGCATTCTCATCCTTGAAGAGTCTGAGTGGCTTCTACATCATGAAAATTACAGCCCCCCATCAGGCTCCATGAAAACACCTGGTGTGCCTGGAACTGCTTGTATTGTAGCCAAACATCTCAAAGTATATTTACAAAGATGGGTTAATGCTGAGATTTTCCTTGACAGAGAAATTATCAGGGAGGGTAGGCAAGCTGTGTGCAGCCAGGCTCTCCTCTGTGCTTGGTAAAAAGCTGCAGTTGTTTGTTTAATGAGACAGCCATGTGCCTGGAGGCATTCACCCACAGCACAGCTTATACCAACACGAGTTAGGAACCAGCTATCCCATCGCCTCTCTGGGTGGCACCTGGAAACCTTTTGGAAGTGTTCCCAAAGCATCTCTGTAGGATGTGTCTGAGGTCCATTTCAAAACCTACCTCCCCTTGCATAGTGAAAGTCGAGCGCCTGATGCCCCAGCTCTCCAATTCCAGCTGGAAGGGAGGGAGGGAGGTGCCCATCACATCTACACCCTACTGCTGGCAGCATCACCTGGGGACCTGGTGTCCAAGGACACCAAAAGCTGCAGACCTACCTTCAGCCTGCTCCAGACAGAAACCCCAGAGAACCTCTAAGTGAGAGAGATCGCTCTGAGACAAGCACGGAGGAAACAACATTAATTTAAACAGAAAATTAAATTAAACAGAAAATTTGAAATGAGGGAGATTGTTGGCTGTCTCACCAGGAAATTACTGTCCCTTAACGCAGTTAAGCAGCCAGGCCCCAGGGCAGCTGGGCAGATCACCTCAGAAGCCCAGAGCACAAGGAGGTCTGTAAAGGGGGATACTCAGGATGAGTCCCAGCACTTGTGAATAACAAGTAACATAAGCAGGCACAGCTGGACAGTGGGCTATTGAATGCTGAGATGGCAGACACCTCCAAAGCATCAGATCAGCCTCCTTTCAGTCCTTTTTAGGAGACAGACGGGATGTTCCAGTGTCAGCAGGTGACAATCCCTGCACAGCCCCAGAAGACCCTGATGTAGGCAGTCCCCTCTATCCTGGGGCAGAGCTGGCACCTCCCCACAACTCTCTTCGAGAATGGATGCAGTCAGGGTTGTTCCTGAGGCTCAAGGACAGGTTTCAGACTCACTTAAAATTGGGTTGGCTTCCCCTCAGCAAATGTGTCTCAGCAATGCCCGTCCTCACCTTTGCAACAAGCTCCCCTTTGGTGTTTGCTCAGACTGAGGTGATCACCCATGGTCAATACGTGCACCTTCTCCTGTGCCATCTCTCCAGGGAAGGGGGTGCAGAACAAGCATTTCTCAGCTCAAAAAGGGAAGCAGCTAACACAAGGCAGCTCTTTGCACTAGCACCAGGGTCATCCTCAGCTCTTTGCCAGGTTCATCCTCCTTCACCTCCCCATGGGCAGCCAGAATCACCTAACCCAAACCTCACACTGACCCTCCCTGCAGCTGAGGGTCCCTCCAACCCTTCAGCTCTTCAGAAGTTTTAGCTTTGAAGTCATGCAATGGAGCATGGCTGCTGAAGGAAAAGGGCTTTCCTCACTCCTTCCTGGGAAGACTGAAAAAGTTGAAGGCAATGGAGAGAAGGCATGAAAAGGTCCCTGAGTGGGAATAATCATAAAGAGAAATAAATGGGTACAAAAACAAGCTAGCTTGGTTTATCCAAACTTGAAACACAGCCCAAGCTCAGAAATTCTCCAAGGACAGACTAGACTAGTGATAACTCTAAAGAACATGGAATAAAGTGTATAACTGAAAACAGTGTAATCTTCATCACAGTTAGAGAACAGAGCAGAATTAACTCAGATGGTAAAAATGTCAGCTAAAATATCTCCTTTTCATCCATAGGTCAATATTTAATGGATATTTCCTTCTAGAAATGACAGGTAAGCTGGAAAAGGTCTTCTGGCAGGTTCCAAGCCTTTTATAATGTTTGAACGTATTTCACCAGTTTAGAGCTATATTTGTATTTATGCTAACAGTCCCTCTTAAATACTCTTTTAAACACAAATTGCCAAAGCTGAAATTGATTAGATGTTTCTGCAGATGATTGCTGAAGATCTGAGAACATGTATAGCACACACTGTAGTATAAGGAACAGCAGCAACCTAATAATACTAACAGCTTAGTAAACATAATGGAAATGAGCAGAGAACATTGAATACTTCATACAGCTCCTTTGGAAGTGTTAAAGACTGCCTTAAAACTGTGGATAAGGAGGTGAGGTCTTGGCAGCTTTTTGTAAACAAGGTAAAACATAAGATGTTAAATTATGCATTTCAAGATCCAGAGAAGTCGGCAAAAACATCTTCAAAAGAAAAACTGAAGTGTCAAGATTCCTTGTTTGCTGACTTCTGCCTATACACAGGCAAAAGATATCCTCATCCCACCCTTATGTTGGGTGGAAATTCAGATTTATCATACCTTTTGCTGAGTTCATGTTGGAAGGCAATTAGCGAAAGAGCTTGAGCAGAGGCCATCAATATTGCTCTGCTTGATTAAAAAACCCATCTGGAGCTGGCAGTGAAGTAGCTTGCTATTGGCAGGGGTTATTTAGTGCAAAACTCTGTGTTTCCTCCATTATCTCAGGGAGAGGTCCCTGTGGGTGGAAAGCTGGGAAATGGTTTAAAAAGTGAATATGAAATGGTGTGAGACAGTGACACTTGTCAAAGAGACCAGCCTTAGAGGCTGTTGGCTCTGTGGATTTTGGAATAACAGGTCTAAACCAGGGGCTTCATCGTCCACTGGGGTTTAAGCTCCTCATTTACTCATTTATCTGCTTACCATGATAAGCAGATAAGTACCTGTGTCTCCTGTGTTGTAAGCACAGTGATCTAAGGAGTAAACAGGACAAGGCCTATGGAGAGAGGTAACAGCTTGGTTTACATCATCTCTAATATCTGGAAAAAATGGCAACACAAGCTCTTTTTCAGCTCTGAAATCTTACCAATGTAGGGCTGTGTGGGCTGAGCACTGCAAAGAGAACAAAGAAAGGTAGAAACAAAACCTACCTTAAATGAGCCTTCATTCCCACACGGTTCCTTTATGGGGTCCAGTTTGTCTTCAGAGCTAGATCTTCAGCTCAGAAGAAAGGGCTGCAGGTCTGAAAGCATGGGCCAGCTGCTCTACTAAAGAGATTGTCTCTCCTTACTGGCTTTATCCTCATCACACTTCTGTGTGCATGCAGAAATCAGTCTTAAGTCTCTTGCCCCATTCCTCTCAATGGGAATTTCACACCTGGTCAAAGGGAAGTTGAGTCACACACGAGACACATGGGAATCCCTTGCTTATGGCTGGAGCATGGAGGCATGGGCTGGCCAGGAGTTTTGCCTGGTGTTATGCACTGGGTTTAGGGCAAAGCTGGGGATTGAATATATTTTCCCAGAGCTTGCTCTTAGGATTTACGGACACCGTCTTCATGTAGATCATAGGTCTCACTAGTAATTTGGCATGTGGCATGTTCATTCCCCCTGGTCCCTCTTGTTACTGTTGTAGCTGTGGAAGAAGACACAGGGAATACCAGTTTACTAGCATGGCATGAGACTGGGAGGTCACAGGAGCTCCACGTTTCCCTGCCAAAGCAGACAACATAGAGATGGTAGTGGGCAGCATTTTAAAAACTTAGTCAAGAACCAAAGGTCTATTTCCCCTGCAAAAGAGCTATCAGTGACTGAGGAGGTCCGTGGTTAGGAGGAGAAGGAGAAACTGAGGAAAATTAAGATGAGTAAAGATATTAGGCACAGTGGATACAGTCTCTCCAGTACTGGTTTTAGAAGCATTTCCCATTTTCATTCAAAACAATGGATTCCAGAGAAACTACTCCCAGGAGCGGAGCCCTTCAAAGCTGAAATACTTTAACTTGTGTGAATCACAGAGTCATTAACAAAAGGAAACCAGTCTGATTGCTTATTTTTAAACCTGCTTTTCTCAGACTCCTCTGGAAGTGGAATTTCACAGCTCCCACATCCCAGCCTTTGCTGGCTGCCTGCAGCCACCTTCCCAGCAGAGCTGTGAAGCAGCACCTTGGTCATCTTCCTCTGCTCAGATGCTCAGAAAGGGCTGCATTATCATTCCCAGCAATAGACAGGCTATTTTTCACAAGTCATACGGCATTATTAAGTCTTATCCAGCTTGAGGCTGGCACAATTCCTTTCAAGGTTCCATAACATGAAGAACTGTGGAAAAAACTTTCCTTCAGTCACTGCTAGGACAGAACCCTTGGATTTGCTCAAATACTCAGGCACAGATTTAGCTCTGGCACAACAGGGCAATGGCTGTTGTTCAAGTCACTCCATTTGGATGCAGGATGCTATCAATCCTAATGACTTCAGGCTCAGCTCTGTTTCTTTGGCCAGCTGGGTGGGCCAGATCTGTCTCCTGAGTGTTACTAGTTGCCACAGTCCTTCTGTGTATTATTATCTGCATATTAATGTGGTTTTTAATCAGCAGTATTTTAATGGGCATGATATTTTAGACAGTCCTGTAAACCTGTCAGAGGCTGCAAGAGCCAAGACAGTGTGCTGCAAATTAAAAGGAGACAATTTTTCTCCCAGTGCATCTATCAACTGACTGTGAACCAGTTTCTTCTCACTTTTAATGTCCTTTGGTCATTTTAAGCTCAAATACCTCAATTAAAGGCCTGGGATTTCAGGGAATTCCAGTGTGGAGCAAAAGGAAGAATCCTTGAGGTGTCCTGGCATGGGGTTAGTCCCCATGCCCAGAGCCAGGAGGGATTCTCTCTCCACCTATCATTGGTTTGTGAATGTGATGAACTCTGTGCTGTGCCATCACAAGAATGCTCCTTTTAAAGGCTGAGTTTTCATGTTTTTCCATCTCTCAGTCTGTAGGACATGGGTCCATGAAAGGTCACGCTGCAGCTTGGAGCTTGCGCCTCGTTGAAGATTACCACTGCTGTCCTTCTATTACCTCCCTTCTCCTTAGTGTTTGTTTTCACCAAAGGCTGATGAAGAGAAGAGTCCCAGTGCCACTGAACAACTGACTTTACAGGCCACCTTGGTCTTGTAAGGATGCAGGAGAAACAGATGTAGAGCCTGATACTCCGTGACTGCACTTCTGCACTCCTGTATTTCTGTGCTGGTTTGGACTAGACATTTGGCTGTGTTGGGTGACAAGTTAGGCATTTCCACTCTGTGAACCCCACAGAGGTGAGATGGTTCAGCCAGACACGCCAGCATGGAAATCAAAGCCTGATCCCACAAGACTGTCTCCCAAGGAAGGGAGTGGAGCACACACACTGCAAAGACTGTTTAGTAATAGATCTGTGATGACAGTGCAGGATGTCATGTGGAAGGATCTTCTGCACTGGGGAATGATGGAAAGAGAACCAGCTAAGCCTTTTCCCCACCATCTGTTAATAAAGCATCTCCCTTTTGCCAAGATCCTTCAGTTATCTGCAGAAACCTCCCCACAATGCTGCTTTTCTCTCCTTGAGGGTGCTGAGGATCCTGCAGTGCTTGA
>NW_009953089.1:2176309-2184283 GCF_000747805.2 Chaetura pelagica | reverse complement strand
AAGCTTTGTACTGAGCCAGGGTGTTGGTCCTGCTGCCCAAGGACACTAAAATACAGCATGGCCTGTGTCACAGGGGAGGGCACCCAGATGATGAGGGAAGGCAAAAAATGACTTAAAAAATAAATCAATATTTGACTCAACATTTTAAGAGTAACAATTACCTGGAAAATAAGCATTTTAACCTCACTTTTAATGAATTTTATAAGGCATGAAAGGACACCCAGGCCCTGTAAATCCCACGTTGGTTTGTGAACTCAGACGTCAAATAGTTTCTCTGGTTCAGATATCACCAATGACCACAGTGAAATAAAGAGCTGAAGGAAGGGCATTCTTGATAGACCATATTCCTGCACGTTTTACCCCGAGACAGACATCACTCTGTGGCCCTGCAGCCGGGGAGGGCACGATGGAAGGGAAGGTGACTGTGACTTTTGGGCTGGAGCCGCCTGCTCCTGAGGGCGGGAATCAGGAAGGGGAAGGCAGGGAGGGATCCTGAGGTGTAGCAGGGGAAGGCAGTGAGGAGTCCTCCCCCTGAGGAGGAAGGACTGGCCAAATTAACGTGTGGTGAACTGGTCCTAAACTCTCACTCCCTACACCCTGTTCTGATAAATTGATTTTTTTTTCCCCTTCTCCACAAGTTGAGTCTATTTTGCCTGTGACCATAACCAGGGGGCAAAAACCTTCCTGTTGTTGTCTCAATTCACAAGTTCTTAGTTGGATTTTCTCCTCCCTATCCCACGGTGGGGGGTGAGTGAGGCCTGGTCATCACCAGCTGGGCCTAAACGTGACACACAGGTGATAACTTTAGAGTTTGGCAGAATTAGGGACCACAATGTTGATAGGAATTGAACAGTTCCTTTAAACTACCAGAGGGGAAGTACCTGGCTAACTTCCCCCTGAAATTTCCTACACTCCCATCACCTCCCACTTTCATTTTTCTTCAGTTTTAACTGACTTTCTGTGTGCTTTTCCTTAGCAACAGGTGACCCTGTTCCCCCAGAGTTTGCTGACAGACACGGAGGTCCAGCCGTTCAGAAATGCAGTGAAGTGTGTCATGAAACCTCTCTCTGCATCAGACTCCCACTCAGTGCAGTGATGCCACCTCCCCCATAACTTTTTCTCCTCATAACAAAACACAATTAAATAACACTATTATACTCTGAGGTTGGACAGCAGAATGTGCAAAAGGAAGTTACTGAAACCCAACTGGCCTGGTTACCAGGAGAGCTGGCAATGGGAACAGCTTAGTTGAGTATACTTATGATCAAAACCAACCACAAGGATTGAATTTTAATTAGTCTAATGGCTGTGCCTAAAATACTGTCAGATTTTTCAATTAGGAATCCCTTTAACTGTCCTTAATTTATGAAGAACTAACACTAGAAGACCATTCCAAGGCAAAAAAAAAAATACATTACTCATACAGTATATGTCATTTAAACACAGAAATTCCTTCAGGTCTTAATTACACAGAAATTATAAAAATAATTTCAGAGTTATAATTTGACCAATTTATTTTTATTAAAAAATATATTTGAAGATCAACAAACTGCTTAGGCCATATTGCCCTCACAATCACAAGTGGATCTTTCTTTTAAACCCCTGGGGTCATTCCCAGTGCTATTTGCAGGAAGAGTGGGCCTGCATTTTCCTTTTAAGGGTCATTGACTTTGCCTAATTTTCTTTATTTACTTATTTTATGAGGCACAGTTCCTTCCTCTACTGCTGTCTATTATTCTAAAATCATTGAGGTATCTGTTCATACCATCCAGACTGGTAAAATATTTTTTTATTCCTTAATACAAGAAGTTTTTTCTGGTGTTATATGTCAGTCATAGTCAGGGAGATGTGATGGAACACCATAAATTAATTCCTCAAGTACACTAACCAGATTCAGTTCTGGGTGAAGGCTCCCTTCAGACTGGATGCTGATGCTTGGCAAGGTCTTCTGCGTTTGAAGACTTTATCTAGCATGTCTTCAGCACGTTTCAACCTGTGCATGGGGCAGTTTCTGGGGACACCAGTCCCCAGGGTTTTCAGCTCTGAAGAAAATTCTGAGATTGTTTTATTACTAAATGAAAAAAAACCCACAACAATAAACAAAACAAAAAACCCCAAACCAAACTAAAAAAACCCACAACAAACCACATACCCAAAAAGCCCCAAAACCCAATCCAAAATGACAAACCCAGAGTTTTCCTGTAAACATATTTGTTGTTTTTATTTGGTTTGGGAACATGGGAGTTTCTCTTTTCACTAATACTGGATCATGTAGTTCTGATACAGCACCAGTTTTTGTTTCAATAACATGAAAACAGCTATTGTCTAGTACTTAACCTGTTATTACAGCTGGTACTCTACTATATCAAAGTCCAGGTGAAAGAGCTTTGAGCTATTATGAGACAATGTTTTGACACAACAGAGAAATGAGAAAGTAAAAAGGTTTCACTTCAGATTTCAGAAACTTCATCCAAAGCCTCTCTCCCTTTAGAGAGCACTTCTAAGGCAGAAGTGCACTGCTTTGGGAATGTTGTTTATTAGCTTGTTGTTCATTAACATAAAATCCCAGCTGCCTTTTGCAAGTACAGCCTAGAGGAAGGGAGCTGCATTTCCAAACTCTTTCTTCTCCTACATCTGCCACGGAGAAAACCAGCCCTGAGCTGAGGAATTCCATCAGTCGTGCTTTGGTGATTCAGTAGCTGTAGCTCCCAGGGACCCTGTGAACACCACACACTGCCAGCTCTGCTTTCAGCCACCATCCTGCCTTGTTTCCAGAAGTCAGCTGTGTACTAGAGGTGAGACAACTTGGAAAATAATAATGAGCTTTAATCTAATTGAAAAGACTTTCTTTACTTTTGGAAAGGTTCAGGTCCCAGTTCAGCTGATGACCTTCAAGATCTATGCTGGAAAGTCCAACAGCACTGACGATCATTACATAAATTATCCTCCCCAAAAGCAGAATAATCACTGCAGTTAATACAGCTCACTAGTTAAATTTACTTTATTGTATTTCACACAGCCCTATTTACACTTTAAGACCCAATTTGTTCCTGTCTATTAGAATACATATTGATTGTTTCAGTTTCAGTGTGCTGCAGAGCCTCTTGCAGGAGTATTTACATCTGAGAGCAAGCACAGCTGCCCTGGTAGATCCTCTCTGTGGCTGGACCTGAAGGATTGAATTTTATAATAGTTACTAAAAGCCAGAACATGAAAGATGGTGTGTAAATAGCCAGCAGCCAGTCTATGCAGTGATGATTAATTTTCGTGTCAGGGATTCAGTAAATATTCATCAATATTCCAGAGAAAGATAAGGGGTGATTCCCTGGCTTTGAACCCCCGAAAGTGATGCAGCAGAACAAACAGGGGTGTGTTCAAAGACAGTGACTTTCAAACTGTAACTTAGGGGCTGTGCTTGTTCACTGACATTAATTATTAACTTTGCCCTCAAATGGGAGATTCCAGAAGTGAAACATGCTAAAAAATTCAAGGTCTAAAATCCAAACATCAGTTCAAAAACTAAGTAATTGTTTAGAAATGAGTGAGTAAACTTAGCCTAAATTCTGAAAGCCAAGACTACATGTTCTCCAATAGACAGTTCATAATTAACTTCTATCCTCATTTTGTTCTCAGTTGACTGAATGATTCAATGTTTGGAAAGTCCATCATGATCATTAAGGAGCAGATTCTTTTGATGGCAGATTATTTTGATGTAATAAAGACCAGGGAGCAAAAAAACCCAGCTACTGTCCCTACCTTTGGAGAGTTTGTTGATTGCAAGTGAAACATGGAAACCATTGCCATGTTTCCTTCTGGGTTTCACCAACATTTGAGCATTTTGCAAGCAGCAAAGGTTATTTTTTGGATAATGATCTTACTCAAATCTCTGCACGAGGTGCATTTCAGAGGGACAAAGTAATGAAATTAAAACTTCCAGCTGAAAAGAACTGGAGGGAAATAAAATAAGAGGAAATATGGCACTTGTTTTTGGAAATGTAAAGAATTTTGTCACAACACTTGCAAGCTGCTATCACTCTTCTGTTGGGAACAATAGCTTTTTTCCTGTTAAAATCTGACCTGGATTTTTAATGAAAGAAAATAATTGAATTGTTTACAGTGAATCAGAGCTTTTCATTCCAAGCCAAACGGAAAGCTTCAGGTGTACCCAATTATTTTCTTTAATTGTTAGATCTAATGGTTCTTCTTCTCATTTTGGTTAAACCTGAGTTACTTTGCACTTGGGAAGAAGAATGCATTAGTCTCCCATTTCCACCTGCAGGGTTTCAGGGAGGGCACACGGCAACTGCACTTGCTCTGCGAGCGAAAAGATGTGACAATGGTTTATAATTAGAGATCTGCCTGAGAGGAAGAGAGACAACAGACTATATTACAGCAGGCATTACTAGTCCCTCCACTTTTCTTAGATTAGCTGTTGAATCCTGTAATTATTACTAGCAGTGCAATGACATCCTTTTGTAAATCCTCAGTTTTCAGCAGCCCAGGCTCCTCGAGGTCCTCATGAGACGGGGGCTGTGGCAGCTCCGTGCCCCTTCCCTTCACTCTGTGTCCTGGTGCTGGGCCAGCCCCGTGCTCTGGGTGCTCACCAAAGTCATGTTGGGCAGAAGTCATCAAGCACCATGCTATGGTGGAAATCATAGGTGAAACACAGATATTAGTGTATCTATATAACTGATTGACATCCATATATCAGCACATGGCACCAAGTTCTTCTTTAGATGAACTATTGACAGTCTCATTTACCTATCCTAGAAGATACCCTTGCATACTTAAGGGCAGTATTCAGGAGCTCATTACAGTTTCTATGGAAATACATGTTTTTGTTTGCTTGGTGTCTGAAATATAATGGTAGACACTGCAAAAGCCACACCAGAGGCTTGGTGCTATATATGGGACTGTCACAGTGTAATCCCCTGCCCTGTGGAAAGCTTTGTCATGTGATTTAAGAGCTCAGTGATATTCACCATTTAAGTTGGCTCCAAGGGAAGCACAGAAGACCTAACGAGCTCCTGGACAGCTGAATGCTTACAGTTGAGTTGCACAGCTATTTCTTTGCTTCAAACATAAAATTTTACATTTGTACATAAATTCTACTCAAAATTGGCTTGCAATATGGCTAATAAAACACGATGATCCTTGCCACAATTTCTCTACAAGTTTAACACAAGATGAGATATGGAAAATGAGCAAAAAATAAAGGGGAAGAAAGATGACCAGAGAGAACAGAATAAACCATGCTGTTTTATTTGATAAACCAATTTCATGGTCAAGTTATAAATGAATATCACCCTTCAGGAAAAACTTCACTGTTCCGTGCAACTCAAATCTCTGTATTGACTGACATTGGCAATGACCAAGGCAAAATTACTGTTGAAATCCAGAACACTAATATGGATTTAAAATACTCCTGTTGCAGTGCACAGAAGATGGCAATTCATCTCCAGAATCAGCAAAGCAACTCAGCTTTCTAGAGCGTGTAAGAATGGCTGTGTGGGGACAACCCACAGGAGCTACTTTGGTAAATGAAAATGGAATTGGGAAAAAAAAAGAAATATTCTAGCCATAAAAATAAATCCCATGTGGGAAGCTGCACTGACAGAAAAAACAAAATTGTCACAGATGACTCTTCTGTGCCATCAACACTAAAAAACACTTGAAAAAAGGAAACCTCAGCTCCCAACTTCTCTCTAGAAATAGCAGCAACAGTACATTTTAATCTCAGTGCTGATTACATGGGAGAAAGAAAAATAAGAGCCCTCCCCAAAGCTGTTACAAAGCTTGGGAAAGCAACAAGGTTTCGTCATCAGTTCTACACTTTCTACTTCCATCAGTGTGCAGGTCAGACCCTAAGAGCTGCTGCTTCTGCTGAGCTGCCTTTCCCTAGGGAAACACCAAGAAATAAGGGTGATGATAACCTCTGTGAGGTGCTCCAAGCAGGACTGAACTCTGAATGTTTCATTGGAGTTGGAAGAATGAATTCATCATTAAAAAATTGGCCACTTTCCATTCATAGACATTGTGAGCAAAACTGCTAGATGACTTAGATCAAAATTAGCACTCCCCATCTTTTTGCTAGGTTTTGTAGGCTTTTTGGGGGGGGTTGGGATTGATAATTTTGCACAAGTTCCCTGATGTTACCAGTAGACTCACTGCATTGTCTGAAACACCAGTTGGCTGGGGCGTAGCAGGTTGTCCCATGGCTTGCTGTGGCCTCCTTCTCAAAGGAGACAGTTTCACAATACCATGCCAGATACAGTCAGTGTTTCCCTTCCTATCACCTGTTGGGACCTCACACCATGCTCTGGCCCAGTCCCAAGCAGGAGTGGCTCGTGTGTCCCCTCCTCTCCCACCTGTGTAAAGCAGCTCCCTGCAGCACTGCCTGAAATGCAGCAACTTGCTGCAAAAATAATCCTCAATATCAAGTAACTCTTAGGAAATCCCTTCCCACACCATCCCAGATGAAAGAAAAAAACAGCCAGAGAGCAGAGGAGGGGTTTGGGTGACTTTGGAGGGGCTGGTGCTGGATTTCTCCCTCCCATTGCTGCAACAGACAGTGTTCCTGGGCCAATCTTAATCCTGCAACATTTCTCCCATAGTTCTGGGGACTCACATGATTGAGAACTTGCGAAAGATTTAAAAATAAATCCTTGCGTAGACGTAGTGATCACACTTAAAAGATGTCCCTAGAGCTTTATCTGGAGAAAGTCTGAACAAGCCATCATGTGGTGACAAGGCAATGACCACTCTGGTCTTCATTGCTGCCTCCTTAGTCTGCGTGCCCAGCCGTGTCCAGAATAGAGCAGCACACATCAGCCCCTGACACAACAAAGCTGCCGAGAACATTTTACTCTAAGCAGACACTTAAATCTTATATTAGTATCAGTGGAACACAGGCAGCTGCTTAAACACTTTATTGAACAAGAATAAACTTCAGCAGGCACTTACATGCTTTACTCCATCAAGACATAAACTAGCTCTGCAGCAAATCAATGAGTTTTCCCTTTCTATGTGCACATGCATAAAACATGCAGTGAGCTGAATGCTAAATCAGAGTGCACTTTCTGCCCTAGTCTAAGTAAATTCTTGTTTGCTCCAGACCTAGTTCCTGCCAGACGTGTTTTCTTTTTCATTTCAGCTCTACTAACAGGCACATCAGGCTCAGCTGTGGTATTTTTAACAAAGTTATTGTGGTGGGCACAATGGAGCACATTCTGCATGCAGCACATAGAGAAATAGGTATGCAGAGCCCATTAACAGCAACAATACCAGTTTGCCAGAGTGAGTCTAATAAAATAACAGAGGTGGAGAAATTAGAATCATTAGTCTGTCTCTAGATCCAGAATTTGACCAGTCTGAAAAGGAAGGTCTCTGAATTATGAAACTTTCAGAAGCACACCTAGCTAATAACAATAAATTAGCTCTTCTCCTCTCTGTTTTTCAGCCCAGCTGTCTGGTGGTTATACACAGAGGCACCTTCTGGCTTTGCTGTGGCTGAGGCTTTGTCAGCATTACCACTATTAAATCCTGTTTTCAGAGTTTTATAACTTGCCTGTGAAAATTTACTCTAGGCTCAAAGCTGACATTTAAAGTGTCAGCTAAGAAGAGATTAATTCTTGAAGTGTACTTTTGAATGCATATCGCTGGGGTTTTTTCAAGTTGCTTGAAAATAGAGGGAATTGGAAGTTGACAAGCTGGGATGTTTTTCCAAGTCATACTTTCAGCCCCCCAGGGAAACTTCTACTGCTGTTTTAACTTAAGGCATACATTTTGTTCTCACTCCCCAAGGGCCCGACCAAAACCAGCTCATTCATTTCACATGAGCCATTCTAGGGGGGATAAGAACTGTCCTGACACACCAGATGTCAAGAGGGAATCGCTCCTCATGCATCTTTCCCTCGACCTTCTTACTCAGCAAAGCCCATGCAGAAGATGCTCCATGCAACCAGCAGGGATCAA
>NW_009953089.1:2166504-2175858 GCF_000747805.2 Chaetura pelagica | reverse complement strand
TAGAACACGGGTCAAAGCCACCCAGGAGGTTTGTGGCAGGCATCTGGGCTCTCACAAGGACAGAGGAACAAAGAGCACTTACATGCAAACCAGTGTGTAGCCTCTGCTCCCAGGCTGAGACTTGACACGTGATACTTCTTACCACGGGTCTCAGATTCCTGACTCTCCCAACAGGGTAAAATGAAGGAACTCAAATACCATTTGTTACAAAGCACCAGCAATTAACACTTCTGATGTAGGCAGGAAGGTCCTTTATGCATCCAGCTGATCCTACACACTCTTAAGAAGAGTATCCCCTTTTCCTGTGCATTGCTAATCAAGCCTGAGGGGTCAGACACTGCTCCTGCTCCCACCAGTGGTTTATATGCTAGTGCTCTTGGGTCAAGGACAAGGTTCCTCTGCAAGTTGTGCAGTTTCACAAGTAGCACCTCAGTGAGACTGGGACACTGGGACACAGCTCCTAGTGACTGCTGCAAGACCAAGGTTTCATTCCTCCCTTGTTCACTGATACCATCCTCTGTCTTTCACTGTCCTTGTGACACAGCCTGGACTCTTGTGATATGCTTGCTGGGTATATATATCTACTCTCCAACATTATCTTACTATTTTCTGCCCCAAATTCTTCTGTAATGGTTCTCCTTGATGTGAATTTAAATCCACCCTGTAGCTGCTCTTCATGAGAAGCCCACTTGCCTCCTGGACTCATGTACTCATTGTGTGTCTTACGGTGGCTCAGGAATGAACTCATTTAGCCAAGGCCAATCTAAATGACAAACTAAGTTTTTCTCTAGTGGGCATTTAAACTTTTAAAAAAGCAGAATGATTGTAAAGGCGGTTTAGAGCCAAGAGTCTGGCAGGCATTTGTCACTAGGGAGACAAGGGCCATCAATCTAACTAAATTGCTGTGTCTATATGAAATACTTGGCAATAATCAAGCAGTGGAAAAAAACAGAAAACAAGCACAATTTGTAGCTTCACACCCATCAGCCATGCAGGAGTAAAAATGAGAAGTCTCTTGTTGAGCCTTTCCTTTTGTCAGTTCAGGCTGCTCACTGCTGGTGCAGCCTGACCTTTGCTAGCCACCCTGGCAGCAGGGTGAGCCCACTGGGAGGCAAGGGGCATCATTCCTGAGCAGCCACCTGCCAGAGAGCCAGGAGGGACCTGCCCAGAGCCTACTGGGGATGGCATTGCCTGGTAGCAGCTCAGTAGCCACAGGGGTCAAGAATCCACCTGAAAATCTGTTGCACAGACCTCAGGAAGAGACAATCCTGCCCCAGAGATCTTCCTGCCCCGATGGATGTGAGAGACAAAGACAGAGCAGGAGGCAGCGCTGGGGACCTGATCCAGGTTTCCTGAACTGCAACCACAAATAACTCTCCAACTGCACATCTTCAAGGTCCTAGGAAATCAGCAGCTCTCTGCCTCCCTCTTCCAAGTGATCTTTCTTTGTGACACCTCTTGGACCCAGCTGCCAGCTGTTCCCAGCCAAAGTCACTGCAGTGATGCTTCCCTGCCACCTGGCCCTGGCAAGAGGCTCAGGAAAGCTTGTGGAGGATGGTGAGCTTGGCCTACTCACCTCCAGGAACCAGGACCATGGTGCACAAGTCGTGCAATGATTATGGGTTAGGTGTTTAAATCCCTCTGCCTGATAACAGATACGTCCCTCCTCCCCAGACAGTGCCTGGTTAAATCCCACTGATTTATACTTGCCCAATGCCTCCCTTTGTGAGTGGACCAGCTCACAGCAGATTTTTTTTTGCAAAATGCCCCTGTGCTGGGAATGTGCACCCAGGCACCCTGCAGCCATGCCAGAAACACTCAGGCACTTTGGCAAAGCCTGTTTGTAACAAGGTGTTCATACCTACCTTTCACTAACCCAGTGCTAAACTATTTTGCAAGAGCAATATAGTCACTCTGCTCTTATTTACTGGTCAGATGTTGCCAGCAGGGTCAGAGCTGGGCTGTCTCTGGTGCAGAGTGGCTGTGGAGTCCTGTGGGACCCTGTTATGCTGAGTCACCCTTCAAATCAGATTTTGTTGGTGGTTCATGGAGTACAGTTCCTGACTGAATTTGCCTCCTGCTCCTTTGCCTTGCTGAATACTGGAATGCAATTTCATTTCAGGCAAGCTTGTCCAGCTTCTGCACATTTGCTTTCTCTTTTCTCCTAGTCCCAAGTGCTCAAGGTGGTTAGATTAGGGTTACTTTGAACATTATTCAGAGAAATGCAGCCTTTGTCCAGCCTTCTGCTCTATGTCCCATCCCCCTCCTCTCCCTCAAACTGCCAATCTGATTTGTAAGTGGTATCAATAGTTTCCTTATACCACTTCTGTCTTACTTTGTAAATCATATTCCCTTTGTGGCACACTGTTACACGCTTCCCTGAAATCATGATGGATGGTGTCCTCTATTACATACTTATCTAGCAATGCCCCAATGTACTCAGACAATTCAAATACATTTGTCAGGCAGAAGCCTTCCCACATGAATGCAGCAGTCACTCAGAAAGTCCTGGTGATATCTGCTCCAAGCTTGGAGGGCATAAATTCTGTTGTAGGTTTGCACTGGTTTCAGAGTCTGTTATGTATCATCATTTTTTAGACAGTGAGAAAAGAAACCAGGAGAGGTACCTGGAGAGTCAGAATTCTTTAAAAGGAAAATAAGGGCAGACCCTCAGGTGCCAAACACTGCTTTCCCTATTCCCAGCAGGAAAAATTACCATTCCTGTCACCCAAACTGCCCTTTTCATCTAGAAGACTTGTGCATGAACATCTCACCAACACCAGCAACAATGTGTTTCCCAGAAAGTGTGCAACACCTGAAACCATGAACTGTCAGCAACTTGATGTGGAAAAGCACATCTTTGGGTTGACAAAGTGCTCTGGGCTGACCCTCTGCCCCCCAAGACATCCTGATGCCCAGAAACCCCATGGGACACCAGCAGGGAAGTGGTTAAGAGAAAAAAAAAAGCATCTCTGTGACAAACAGCAGAGCTGGAAAACCTCAAAAGCTCTGCAAGATGTAGGCTGGCATGTGTTGGCTTCTCATATGGTTGGTTAGGTTACACTGTGAGTGATGATGCATTGGCATGCAGAAGTCACTGTAGACATTAGAAATGCCATCTGTATCCCCATGTGACAACTGTCCCTCATCAGAGCCTGTCCCACATGTACTTCCTGAAACTGCCCATGTCATCTATGTAGTTGTTGCTCCCTGGAAATGCTTATTCTAACTGATTTGGAAATTTGATTAGAAATCTAGTCTTGCGGTGTTTTTCTGCTCCTTTGCCTCCTCGAGAAGGGAGATGTCACCCACTTGCAGATATCAGAATTTTGATTCAGTATATTGCAAAACCTGAAGTATATTAAAAAATAACTCCCAGTGCCCCATTTCCTATCTGCCAGCCCCACTTCCATTTCAGCAGCAGGTTGGTTGAGCTGATCGGGTAGAATGAGGTTAAAGAAAATCAAAGGAGCAGATTCATTTTTAGCTTTCTTGGAGACCTCCACTGGTTCTTAGCAGCAGAAGGGACTGCATCTGCTCCTCCAGAGGGGAATTGCAGCAACATCCCTCCCAGATGCAGCAGGAGGGCACAGTGGGGATGTCTCAGAGGTGTGTCCTCCAAGGTGACTTTTGGTGTTGTATTGTTTCCTCAGCCCCTCAGACAGATTGACCTCCTGGGTGTTCCTGAAGGACAAAAGATGAAGGGTTTGGTGCTTCACCTGTCTGATCACTCCTGTTGCCTACTGTGAGCACAAAGCAGGAAAGACCTGTGGTGGTGCAGACCACACTGGCTGCCAGGTGTCACACCCAGTACTACTTTTATTTTAAGCAAATAAATACATACCAGGACTCTCCATCCAGGTGGAAAAGGTGTGCTACCAGCATCCATGGTGCTTACAGAAACTTCCCAGATTAGCTCTTACCATTCAGCTCAGTGTGCCCAGAAGAACATCAGACACATAGACCAGGTGTGTGAGGGACATGGCCAACCTGCAAGTTACCTGTTATTTTTCATGTGTGTTTTTCCTGGAAGTCGTCGTCCCAAAAAATGAAGACAAAAATAAGACGTGGCCTGGATTGGCTACACTGAACCCAAAGGGAATTCTGGATGAAACCTGCACTTGGTGTTGGTATAGATAACTGCTCCATGGTCAGGGTACAAAGGTTTCATGGCACCCTGCTGAGGCTGGCACATGAGTTCAAAACCATCTGTTGTTCTTTGATCTGAACTAAATTATGCACAGTGGGAGCTGTAAGGAGAGAAAAGGACAAATCTCTCCCAGAACATTTCTCCACAAACCCCTGTTCACATGGGGACCAGCCCAAGGACATGGGACATGGATGGATGTTCTTTCTCTGCTCCCTGCCAGCTTTCCCAGGAAGGCAGTTGAGCCCCAGTAGCTCAAGGACTGCTGCCTGCAGCCCCCTGAGGTACTGCCTTCTCTGCATGCTTTGCAGGCACCCAAGGTATGTGCAAATTAATGTGTGGAATGGGTGGTTTCACACAGCTCCTGCTATGAGTTGGTTTGGGAACAGAAGAGTGTTTTAATGACAGATTACAAATTGAATTTTAATGGCAAACAAATGGTGAGCTCTGTTGCTGCATCAACAGTCTCACAAACAGGCTCTTGACCCTATAAATAAACAGCAGCTGATCACCAAGGAGTGATTCTGCAGTTTACTCCCCCTCTCCCATAAATACACCTTTTCTGTGCACTGTCTTTGTGGTGCAGCTGGCTGGATGTCACACTCCTCTGATAGACAGGGTATCCTTGGGTCAGTGCACGTATTGCTTAAGCTCTCACCAAGTGACAGAAGCAATAAGAGCAATTAAACAAAGATGTCTAATGGGAATCTTCATCTTCTCTCTTCTAAATGATGATGGATGTCAGTGAAGGATATGTAGAACAGAATATTGGAGTGAGCTTCCACTGTGTCTATGCTTCTGAACACTTTTGAGTTCATGGGAAGTTTATCTGATGTAAATTAAGCACAGCACTTAGTGGGATGAAGCAAAAAGACCAAACATGTCTGTAACTTTTTGCTAGTTGGAGTGAGAAGGTTTCCTTTTCTCATCTTGCCATGTCCAATTGATTTCCTTTCCTTTGCTATGTCTCCAGTGGTTACAACCCAGGGAAAAGCAATATTAGGAAACAGTTTCATTACCTGTGTCCAGGGCAATACTGAGATGAGGTTTTCAAAAGCACTTGTCAGCTCAGGTAGGCTCTTACTGAAATCATTTGGCTGTAGGGTTTTTAAATTGGACACTTAACTTTTTATGTAGGAAGGTATTTATCTCCCCTAGCCAAAAGATATTTGCTCCCATCAATTTGTTAAAGCTTACAAAATGCCTTTTTATTTTAAGTCAGCAGTTTGTAGCATGCAGGGTGATGTCATCCCACTGCTGGATCAAAGGCCTGAATGGACACTTTGGTGACATCCCAGTTACTGTCACCCCCTTTTAGTGACCTTGTCAAAAGAAAATGCACAACTCCCTGTTTCCTCTAAGAAAAAACCCAGCTGGTGATTCTCTGGTGGCCGAGTTAAAACCTGAGGAAGGTTGTGGAAAGGAAGGCACTGAAGATAATGTTGTGGTAGAAAGACTGAGCTAAATGAGACACCGGAGTAAAGACCATGTTCAGGTACAAAACAAATGGCAAAGCTGATTGGTTACACAGGAAATCTGTGTAGGAATCTTCAAGCAATTAAAATAAATTCAGAATGGGAAATGTAGAGAGTCAATTTCCAAATTGGCCTGCAAGGATTCCCTTCAAAGTGAGTGAAGGCATTGGAGTCCCATAGCCAGCCAGAAACCTCCATGGCAGGAATGGTTCAAATTGAAAGAAAAGCAAAGATGGGAAAAAAAGCAGGGACTCTAAAAGAAGAAGCCAATGTGCAGTGTCAGGTGAAATGTTTGACAGAACTGCAGGACACACCAGAAAGCTCATTACATCAGGAATTAACCACTGTATTTGTTCAGCAGAGATCTCTGAGACTTGCTGAGGAGAGCTAGGATGTGTATAATGTAGCCACGTTGATGTCAGATCAAAACAAAATGCAGCTTGGTTTTTATTCACCCTGATTTTACACAGAGAAGATCTTCTCTTCAGTGATTCATCAAAACCCCTCTAGACAGCTATGAAATATGAAACTTTAAACAATTTTTGCTGTCACTGCTGCCACTAGCATAGAAAATGTAAAGCAAAGCTTAGTCATTCTTTCAGACATGGACAGTAGCCCCCCTGGTATGTGGTGCAGTGCAGGGACCACCATATGCTGAGGTTCTCTGAGTGCCCACTGGAACATTTTTCAGCTTCAGAAAAATCCTACAAAGGTCATCAGGCACAGGATTTGGGAGAGCAAGGTTGTGTCTGTTTGTCCAATCTTAGGTGCCTAGAATACCTCTCACATCTGGGGCTGTTGCCTGGGATGCTGGAGTGGGATTCAGGCTGCATGAAGAGCAGTTTTTTCCAAGGGAAAAACTGGAGTAATAATGATTAAAAAAAAAAATTAAAGTTCTAGATTAAACAAACATTTTGGAAATAGCAGATTTCAATCAGCAGTGACCATCTTCTCCTTCTTTCTTCTTCTTGGAACAATTGCCATTCAACACTGAGCAGAGCTGTCATCCCTACCCCCCAGGTCACTGTTTCCAGCTGTTCTTCTCAGCCTGCCACCCCATCCCTCCCTTTAGGTGGCTCCAAGCCAACAAGTTTCCAACTAACTTCAGTGCTTTTCCATCACTCCCTTCATTGCTTATCTAACTCCCAAGCCTTCCCTACCCCTTGCAAGTTTTCATTCAGGGAAACAATTGCTTCTGGAATGACTCACCCTGCAAATAACTTATCTGATTTCTGCCACCCTGACTCAGCCATGTCACCAGCCCCGGGCAGGCAGTGATGAAGGGGCTTGTGCCACCTTCCTGAGGGGTCTCAGGATGGCTCAAGGTCTGCAGCATGAAGGGTGATGCAGAGATCCCAGGGAGCTCATCCCTCTCACATGTCACCAGAGTCTATTCTTCCTCAAGTACTTCCCTCCTTGTGACATATTATGACAATTTTGTGCAGGATAGCAAGTGCACCAAGTTTAATAACCACTGAACAGTTCATAAAAATTTAAACAGTCATGAGCTGGCAGTGGGGCAGCTGTGGCTGGATTGAATGCCTCAGCCCAAGAAAGCTAATTTGTAATTCTCTGTCTAAAATACCCATAAGGCTGGGTTTTCTACTGCAGCTGAATATGCCACTACTTCCCTTGCCTGCTCAGAGCACCTCTCACCCTGCTTTTGGGCTGGCATCCCCATTTCATGAAAGCTGCTCCCAGCCCAGCTTGCTGGTGCCAAGAAAACCTCCTTGAGTCGATTTAAATCACTGAGACTGATGGAAAAGCAGTGGGGAGCTGCAGAGAGTCACTCCTTTGTGGCAATGCCATTTCTGTACAGCTCCCTGAGGCCAAGCTATGTCTGGTTCTCATGTCTCCAGCTGAGACCAGATCCAGTCCCTAAGGAGAGAGGAAGCAAGGCAGGTCACTTACAAATGTGCCACATGGATGAGGACACAGAAGGATGATGGAAAAAAGAAAGGAATTGCTTGAGAAGTCTGTTTTGCCTACTTACACCTTCACAAGCTTCAGGAAGCTGAGTCTGATTGACAATAAGATACCTAAAAGGTTTTGGATGCTCAAAGGGCGAAAGGACACAGAGAGCCCATGTCCCAAAGTGCATAGAGACCCCCTTGCACATCTGTGTGCACATGTGGCAGCCCAGCCCCATGCAGGATGTGTTTGGTGCCTGGCTGAGGGTCTGGTGGTGCCTCTGAGCACCCAGGCAGAGGTACCTTGTTGCTCTTGAGGTTTCTGGGCTGCACAGTCCCACAAACAACGTGTGACTGCCATGGGGAGATGCATGAGCAACCATCACAAACCTGGCCACTCTTTCACAGGCAAGCATCGCAGTCACTAAAGGTCATGTGTCTCATCTACCAAACAAATTTCATATCAAATCATCTTTGCCTGAGAAGAACAAAGAAAAATAACATTTTTCTTCTGGTTTTGATGTTGGGAGACCATTGATTCCCTTAGGATAACTCACTGCAGGAGCCCAGACCAAAACCAAGAAGTGTCCAGTTGTTGATTCAGTAGATTTTGTATCATTTTTTTCCTGTGTTGAACAGAATGTGTTCCCTTTATTCTGAATAATGGCTAAGTAGAACCACGTTCTTCCAAGGAAAGTGGTATTGACAGCTCTATTTTAAGCCTGAGACCAACAGGCTGTTGGGAGCCTATGAGCAAGGTAAATCTCTGTGGGCAAATCAAACCCTGAGATGTACATCTCACTACTTGAACGTGTCACTGGGATCAGAGAAATGCAAGATTGTAGAGGCATATTAACTAGAAAGTCAATTTAGTTCTTTATGTTTCATGAAAAGAACTGTTTTAGTCTAACTGCAAGTGTGAGATTCTTCACATGATGGTATGACAGGGAAGGAATGGCAGAGGGTGAACAAATTATTTTTCTCTTCTAATTAAGCAAAAGAAAGGCATGGGTCATGCTGAGAATCATTTCTGCAGCTGGCACAAGCCCCACTGAGTACTACCTGACAGGGTACACTTGGGGTCTTAGGACAAAAGGGGATTGCTGTCACCCGTGGGAGAAGGACCCTCACAGATCATCTCTAGACAATTCCACATGTATTTACAAAGATTCTGTACATGCTGAGATGTATTAGTGAAGGCAGTGTTTGCATCTTGCACTCAAAATTCCTTTAAATCTGACTGCAGAACTGGATACTTGCATAATAACCTTGACTGCTTCCACCATGGAGCAAGGGTGAGCATCAGGAGCACGGTTATACTGAATTGTTCCAGAATTGCTGGTTTGAAGTTGTGATAAGCTACCAGAGCTGAAAAGATCATTTAGAGGAAAAGCACATACCTGGCTTTTGCCAAGTCAGGTAACTAAATAAAAATTGTAGGAAGGCTACTGCTCCCAAGGAGAGGTAGAAAAGAGTTTAGGCTTAGGGAAGGAGGAAGGATGAAGGTGATGTTTCTGCCACGTTACACTGCACAATACATCCGGTGATTGGGGTATAAAAGCTCTTCTAATGGGGCACTAAGGAGATGGTCTGTAAAACTTCATGAAGAGCAGGATGGTGAAGGTGGCAGTGCATGGAGGCTGTGCTGGAGGCTGTTCAGAGATCCCTCAAACCCTGGGGTTTGTAACAGCCTCAGGATGTCCCATGGGGATTTAATCTTCTATGGTCCCAGCTGCTGCCCCATCCATCACTGCATCACCCTTCGATCAAACAGCTCCTGGCCAGCAGCTGTCCTGCCTCCGGGCACTTCTGCCTTTTCCTG
>NW_009953089.1:2162614-2165681 GCF_000747805.2 Chaetura pelagica | reverse complement strand
CTGAAGCTGCAGTGGGCATTTCATCCCCAGGATTGTCATGTCAGCTGAGTCATTCTCCAGGTTGCTGCTGGAAAGGTCAGCCCTGCACCAGCTCTCCCCTGGTGTGGCAGTGGGAGCTCTTGATCAAGTGCAGCACACAGCAGCCAGTCACTCTGGGCAGGTTTGCTGCCAAATGGCCGTGGTCTGGCTACTCAGCTTCAAACAGGTTAAAAATGTGTGTGTCCACAGATGTTAAAAAAGACAAATGATACAGATTTGATGTACCTGCATGTTCCTGGAAGTGGCCTTTCCCTGTCAGGCAGTGCTCATGGTGTCTCCGGTCATAGACATTTCAATGCTTGCAAAAGTGTGGGTGGCAGCCTCCCTGCCCCCAGCTAGCTAGAGTCCAAAGACTTGATGTTTAAACAACAAGGAGGTGAGCATGTTTTATAAATTTTTAATATCTCTGATCTTTTATTTATCTCGCTTCTGGTGTTATCTTTTTGCTAGGCAGCACATCACAAGCGAAGGGTGGCACAGACCAAATGTTCTTCTTTAATGTCTGCTGCTGGCTGAAATTCTGCTGTTCAAATGGCCAACCTGGAGATGTGTTTCTCTTACAACTGACCATGTTTGGACACCCACAGAGCAGGGAAGAGAACAAAGAGGGATGGAACTGCTCTGATTCCTCCCAGGTTTATGTTTGGTTTGATTCAGTTTCTCTGATGTCTTATTTCAAAGCTTTCCCAATGAACATTTCAATTTAGTTTCTATTTCTGCAACTTGCTTTTTTTACTCCCATACCATTTTCCTGGAAACTTCACCCTCTTGCTTTTATGTCTGGAAGTGACTGTGTTGGACATTGGTACATAGATATTTACGGGCAGCACTCAGATCTCCCATTCCCATTACCTGAGGATTAGGCCAGTGCAAGCCCAGCCCCATTCCCACCACAGGGAGCCCTCCTGCAGTTTGGCTCAAAGCCCAAAGCATCCCATTGGTTTGGGAAAAGAATTCTCCCCATTTCCAACCTAACTGATTCATTCTGAGTTTCTCCTACCACTGGTTATTAACATAAGTCGAAAGGTGCCTTCTCTTGGAAAGTAGCAGGAAAAGTAGGCAAAACTTACAGAAATGAGCATCTGTTTAAATAATTTACAGGCAGATTTCATCAAAAAAATCAAGCCTTATGAGTGTTTGCTGGAAGCTCATCAGAGCCATTCTGGGCCTTGCCAACTCCAGCTGCTGTTGGGGAAGGACTTTGGTTGACTTGAGCAAGCACCAGAGACTAACCTTGCTGCTCTTTGTGTAATCAGATCCAATTATACAAATATTGCCTGAGCAAAGGACAAACCTGCTCTGAGCAGCACAGGAAATGTGAGTGGGGTTTCCATTTTTCCATTGTTTGTTCTGGAGTTATGGCCAGGCTGACAAGGTACTCCATTTAGTGATGGAGGAGTTCACAAAGGTTTGCTGGTTTGTTGTTTGGTTTGGTTTGGTTTTTTTAATCAGTTTTAAGCCACTCCTTTGGAGCTTTGCAACCCAAGTTCCTAAGAAAGGGCATTTACCTGCCACTGTGGCCATCAAGCTGATCACTTGCTCTAGTTCTGCTTAGGGAAAAATAGGGACAGGGCACCTGAGCTTGGGATCAACAAGTATTGCCAACCCATTCCACTGTCTCTAGACCTCTCCTCGCTTTGCACACAGTATTTTTGAAAAAGGAGGATTACAGGGTGATTCTAGGGGATAAGTCAAGTAGTTATTGAAATGCACATCAAAACAAGTTGAGGATCAAAGCGAAACAAGTGCTGTCATATAAAGGGAGCATCTAAATGGGGTAGGATAAGGGCAGCTATCCCTGACCTATTTAAATGTTTCCGGCCTTGGGCAGCAGGGATTCAGAAGAAATGAAATGCATAACAATACCCAAATGAGATTCACTTCTGCAATGCTAAATATGCTTCAGAGCTGGAATTATATTTATTTTAATTCTAGTATAATCACATTATCCCCAGTGTATGGCATACAGAAAAAAAAAAAAGAAAACCCACAGTTTTATTATACATCTCAGCAGTGCATGTTAAATAAAAAAATGTAGGTAGGTAGGTAGGTAGGTAGGTAGGTAGGCAGATAGATAGATAGATAGATAGATAGATAGATAGATAGATAGATAGATAGATAGATAGATATTACTAAATTACTGATATTTCTCTGCATTTTATCTCTTGTACCTCATTCTTGAGACATAGCAAATGTTGAATATATTGCATTTCCTGGATAACCCTGCAGACTAACATCCCAGTTCTGATGAAAGGAAGAAATAGATGCAAGGATAATGTAAAAATCAGCTGAACAATGCACATGCTCTGGGTCTTCAAGTCTGCAAGGGGGGCTACTGCCTCTCCCAGCAGCTCCAGGATCCTCAGAACTGGCCATACAACAAGCAGCACAGTGACCTTTCCATCCAAATAGTTAGAAGGATATATTTTTTAAATTGATGTCTAAAGTTTAGATCCTAAACTGATGTCTAGGCATCTGGATGTTCAATAATAATAAGGGATGCAGACAGCAAGAAGCAGAGCAGATTTTCCCCAGATGATTGATTACAGCCCCAAATATCAGTGGGTGTATATTCTGTATATTCACCACTGTAGATATTTTAGCATGTGGCTACATGAATATCAATGGTCTGTGGCTCCAACAGACCTGGGGCATCTGTACATCACCCACAATGTGTGAGTCAAGGTTCTTAAAAGTTCTTAAAATACATATTCAATATATACTAAAGGGTGAGATTTTGTGCACAGTGTGTTGTCCTGTGCTTGGGACCCTGACACATCACACCTTGTCCCAGAGCTTCTGAGAGGCAGTATCGGCCCGTGTGCTTTTAGCTCACGGAAAATATGAGATTAAAAGGCATAATGGTAACCTCTGGGAAGGAGGTCTAGCACTGACTCACCAAATTGTATTTTAAATTACACATTTTCAGAAGCCTTGTCATGCTTCAGCAGAAAGCCCAAAAACAAAGCAAGGACTTACTCAGAACTGGATAAACCATGATATTGAATAATGGCTGAGATGTAGGGAA
>NW_009953089.1:2157271-2162487 GCF_000747805.2 Chaetura pelagica | reverse complement strand
CTTTCCCTGATGGGCATCCCTTAGTGGACAGATGATGTTCAGACAACTCTGTGTATTTACTCACTTCTTCACTCCTGGCTCAGGATAAGGCTTGAAAAATGCACTGGGAAAAGCTTTTTCTTTGTAGATGACCTGTTGGAAACTGTGGGAGAAATCTTGGTTTTCTATCTGATTTCTCAAATTTCAGATTCAAGATTCCCTGGAAATAGTAAATCTTCACAAACCAAACTGTTCATGGGAGTGGACTAGTTTTGCTTGATTCTGTAGCTCAAAAATAGAGGAAGAAGTCTCTGAAACTGCCCAAATGTTTTGGCATTCATGTTTATCATGTAGTACAAAGTCCTGTTCATCTTCCATTAATACAGATTCATGTTGACTGTGAAGCTGGTTAGAGAAATAAAAATATTAATAGTAGCTGATACCGAGGAGTACTTTCAATAATCTAAACTATTGACCAAAATAGTTTGCCTAGTTTCACCCATAATTGTGGCCAAGTTTTGACATTTAGTCCCAAAGTTTGCTAGTATGTAAATATTAAAACATATTAAAATTATATAAAATTATATAAATATATATGTTTATATATGTGTATGTGCATGTTTGTGTAAATATATATATATAAATATATATTTAAAAAGGCTCTTTGAGCAGATGCAATCTCCTAAAGAAAGGCTTGGATGCAAATCTGGATCCTGAAACCATGCCCACATCCCACAGGGACAAGGTGACAATTGCCACTGCTGGTCCCCACGGAGCTGCTCCTGTTCAGAGCAGAAGGGAACAGGGCTCCTGGCTGGGACTGGCAGACACAGCTCCCAGACACTGAGCTCTGAGCACACGGTCACTGGGCTGGATGGAAGAGATAAAATGGTACTGAACCAATGCATTTGTGTTAAATAAAACTGCCAGCACTTAATGAGCCTCATCTTTCCCTGTGAGATCAGAGTGGAGGCACGGGAGCAGTGTGTTTATCATGCTGAAGGCATTGCAGGATTTGACAGGAATGGAAATGAGAGGAAGGGAGGAAAAAGGATGGAGGTAGGGGAACAATGTTCAGAATAGGGAACAGCTTGCCAGCTTCCTCCGAGGGTAACAGGGGAAGAAAGAAATTTTCATGAATGGATAACTGGCTTTCCACTACTTTTCAATTTTAACAAACCTTCTAATGATAATTACAGACTTTCTGTATTTATAGAGACCCAGTGTGTGTGGAGACAATAGCATCATCTACCAAGTCCTTTCTTCTGCCGCCGTATGGATGCAGCCATTATCTTTCAGACCCTTCATTAAAATATGAAAGGAGCTAAGCAATATGTAGCAATGTCATTTCCCAGTAATAGGAGGATCAGAATTAACTCTGGCTAAGGAGAGCCAAAATAATATCTGAAGAGAGTTAGAAAGAAGGTGGGCAGAGCCGTGCTCACACAAATCCCTGCTGTCAGCACCAGCTAATGCTTCCAGGAATGATCAAAGGCGGCAAAAAAATGAGAGAGGATGATAAAACCACAAGGTTAATGCTCCAGAGAAGGAGACACAAGGCCCATGGGGCTCATCTGCACTGGCTGTGGCCAGCCAGGCAGAATTCCCATTTAATCCTTTTCCTTGGTCTTCTTCAACAACCAATCACCTTGGTGGGATAAAAAGATGGAGGCTTTAAACCTCTTGTGCCCAGCAGAACTTGTCAAATCCCTCTTGTTTGGATTTATGGAGTAAGAAGGGGCACATATTCCAGGTTTCAGCCCAAAGGACAGTAGCAGATGTCCAGCATAGCACACACAGCAGATGCATAAGCCAAATCATGAGTGGGAGAAGTGCACATTTCTGGTTGTACCCGAATCTTTTTTGGTTATCATTAAAGAGGTTTTTTAAACCACTGTCCCCCCCATTCTTATCTAACTGCCTTTAGTGACTCAATACCGGTGAGTCTATCTGTCAGTCTTGTCTCTCTCCCAACATATCAGAGAATTTTCTGTGGATCTTGGACATACTCTTCCAAAGCTCTGGCTCCTGGCTGTCTCAGGGTTGTAAACCAGAGCCATCAGCAGTGAAAGGCACTTTAATCTTGGTTGTAATTTTTATACTGCAAAGAGCATTTGGGTGATCAATTTTCATTAAAATAAGTCATCCAAAATATGGCACCTGCAGCCTCAGGACTGGATGGGAAATTCGCTGCAGCTGATGAGCACTGTGAGGAGCACATCAGGGGAGGTCATCCCTGTCCCCAGCTACCCCAGGGACCCACTGGTGTTTTGCTTCTGCTTATATTTTTTACTGTTCTGTTACAAAACCATCAACATCTCCTTGCTCCAGCCAGCCAGAGCACACCTCCAAATCCTGCCCTTTTTCTTTACTGAAAGCAGTCTCCTTCCTTTCCAAAGCATAATCATGGTTCTGGGGAGGAGGCACCCAAAAAATGTCACCACAACATTTGAAACCCCAGATATTTGGCTTGCTTTGTAAAACTGGTTAAAATAAATTAGCTTAGCATCAACTTTCCACCTGCTTGTAGACTATCTGTAGTATTTTCCAGCAGCAGAGGAGGCTCAGAGGACTTTCCTCCCTTTGGAAAGTAGGAATATGAATAAAGTCATACAGATGATGTCCTGCTGCATTGAAATGGCTTTTCAACCTCTGAAGTGTAAATGTTTTCATGTTCCCAGAGTGATCCTAGCCATGTAGGGCTGTTTCTTTTGGCATGCTGAATGTTTATTGCTGATCCCTTGGGAAGAAGGTGCAGCAAGTGATGAGACTACCCCCTTTGTTGGGGGTGAGGGAATGGGGGGGAATGGGACCTAGAGGGAAAACTGCCCTGTTTGGCTGAAGAGCCTCTGGATTCTGTTGGTGACAAATTCACTGCAGCAGAGCAGAGGCAGAGCCTGGCATCCTTCAAGAGCTCTGTAGATGTTGCTTTGCAGTCTTTGTATGCCACACTCCAGTGCTACCATTCATCACCTGCCCTTCAACAAGGTTATCTAATGATAGTGCTTTTATTGATATTCCTAATGGTCACAGAAGAGGGCGTTTGGTGGCAATTCTTCAAGAATCGGTTAAAAATAATGCTGGTGCTACAAGCACTGGTGCTTTTAGGCTGCCCAGGGAGGTGGTTGAGTCACCATCCTTGGATGTGTTGAAGGGTCGTTTGGATGTGGTGTTGGTGGATGTGGTTCAGGGGAGAACTTTGTAGAGTAGGGATGATGGTTGGACTGGGTGATCCCAAGGGGCTTTTCCAACCTGAATGGCTCTATGATTCCAAGGCTTGGCAGGAAGGCTGTGAGGGATCTTACAGAGAATTGCTGATCCACGTCTGCTGTTTCATTCCTCAGCCTTTGGTATCTGAACTGTTGTTTCCTTCTCATGACTTTACAAGCACCATTACAGTGAGAGATGGATGTTCAAGTTAAGGAAGTTATGGGACGAGGGGGAACGTAGACTTTAGAAATGATGGTGTGTTCTCTGCTTTCTGCAAAATCGTAAGCACTTCCAGAATTATGTTTTCTATTTCATTCTGCATTTCTCAAAAGCTATCAGTGCTTCCAAGCTAGATGGCATTTCCATTTCTATTTAGAGTTTGTCCATGTTGTCGTTCTTCAGTTTGCATTTTAATAACATTACCAGAAGATCCTATTTAAAATGAAAAGTAACTCATGTTCTTTCTTTGCTAAGATAAAAGCATTAAAGGGACCCGAGCGCAGAAAGTGAAGTTGTTATTAGGGGATGACATTTCTGAGCAGTGAATAATGGTCACTGTGGCTGTGGCTTGCTGTCACTTGAGGAAAGCTGTAGTTACCAGCTCACTGTTGCTGTAGTCCAAAATTTCATGACCCCAGGGACCACTCAACCAATATGTGTTGCTCTTTGTTGTTCTCTTTGTAGGGTGAGGAGGTGACTTCATTTGCTCCTTGGTTTCCTCCATCCTTACAAGGGCACCTGTGGCAGATACAGAGCAGAGCCTTGCACAGAAGCTGGACACCAGCTGCAAAGGCAGGCGTGCCTGCTCCAATGCCCAGTTTGTGTTACAACTCCTGCTTGATGACTCTGTTTTATAGTAATTTACAAATGTGAAGAATTGTGACTGCTGTAGTGGTTTTGTACAGTGATGCACTACAGAACCCTGAACTGAGAGCAGAGATCTGGATGACAGGGAATTGCCCAATGTGTGGTGAATATAAATGGTCCCATTGTCCTAAAAAGCAGCATTTTTTTTCAAGGACATGAGTGTGTCTCAGTGAATCACTGCTCCAGAGGCTGCCATGGTGAGGCAGAGGCAAGAGCAGTTACTTCCCTGGCTGAATTGCTGGTCTGAGTCTGAAAAACCTCAGGCAGGAGATTTCAGCCTTTGTTTTCAGCTTCCTCCCTGCTGGCCACAGGAGCCCTTGGGCAGTCCCTAGGTGCTGTGGCTCTGGGCAGTCCCTGGGTGCTGTGGCTCTGGGCAGTCCCTGGATGCTGTGGCTCTGGGCAGTCCCTGGCACTCCCAGCAGCCCCACACAGCAGGGCTGGTGGGCTCAGCCCCAGGGCCCCACACACCATCCCTCTCAGCCCTGCCAAAAATACCATTTTGGCTGAGAAAAACAGCAATGAGCAACATTCCCTCTAGTAATGAGACATGCTGCAGGATCAAAACCACTCTTCATCTTCTCTTTTCCCTGCATTGTTATTTTTTAATTGCTAAACGAGCTCATTTTTCTTTTTCCCTGTACGTTTTCCTGCCCCTGCTCCTGTGTGCCTGGCGTGGGGCTGTGGGACTGGGAGGTTACACAACCACCTCAGGGGGGGCTCACAGTAACCCAGATGTGTCACATGAAGGAAAGAGTTGGGCTTGTGACAGTCGGAAATGCTTTTGCCTACCTCTTAAGCAAAAAAAACCCAAACCAACAACAACACACCAAAACAACAAACAAACCAAAAACCCAACCTCCCTGGCTTCATCCTGATAGTAGAGCTCAGAGCAATCAGTACTCTGAGCTGTTGAATGAGAATGATTCTTGTTAGTGTTTTATGTGGCTTTTCAAAGAATTCTACCTAATTCCAAAGGAAATGAGGAAGAAAGATGAAAACTACAGCGCTTGGAAGACTGAAGGATCACCCACCCCCTGCAGTGCTAGTCACTAGGACTTGGACAGTTAAATTGCTCAGAGTCATTAATCTGAAGTGATCTATCCACAAAGTCCCTGTCAAAACACTCGCAGGGCTTGATCCTGCTTTTCCCATGCAAGGAA
>NW_009953089.1:2121476-2157069 GCF_000747805.2 Chaetura pelagica | reverse complement strand
CATTCCTGGGCCCAAAGCAAACATGAATTCATGCTAAAAAAATGCCAGTAGTTCTGACATGTATATCCCGAGGCATCTGGCAATTCAGGCATTAGATATATAGTACAATGAATGATCCAGGAGGAAATAATCTTTGAAGTGTAATGCAGAAGCAGAAGAAATGCCAGAATAAATTGCCACGTGAGCCCACAAAATTAAAAGTCAGTCCCAAACTTATCTGAAATCAATGAGTCTTCTCACTGATTCAGTGAAAAGTCTTCGAATCAGACAATAAATGAACCTCTGTGGCAATCTTTATGGATATCAGAAATAAGCCTGCTAATGAGAATATCAGAAGAAAAATAAATCCAGCTTGAAAATGTCTTCCTATGATTATCTGTTCCAGGTCACTGTATAATGCAAACAAGTATTTTTGCTGTTTAGTGAGTCTTAGGCATAGTTAAAGGTATAAATTACTTTTAAGGAAATTATGTTCTCTCCAGCTCTGCTAACACTGTAAGGTATTTCTCATGCTAAATAATGACTTCTGATCCCATTAGCTTGTGAGTATAACAGGCAGTCCATACCCTTAGGACAGCTCTCCTGGAAAAATAAGTAAAACCCCAATAAGGTCTGGCTCTATGTGGAAGGGAAATCCGGGCGTGCACAACAAAAACTCCTGGTTGAAATGACCATGGGTGGCACCACAATTCAGGTCATGTTCAGGTCTGCCAGCTGGGACATTCACAGTGCAGATAAGAATGACTGGCAATTCCTTCTTTTGCATAATTGGATTGCCAGCAAGTAGATTCTTTTGGCTTTTGTTTTCTGATATCATAATTAGTGGTGTCACTGTGAATTTGCAAGCATGGAAACACTTTCAATTCCATTCCATTTCTTTAACAGAAAAAAATTCCTTGAGCTTCTCAAGCTGCTGGGAAGCAGGAGATCTTTAGATGTGGCCTCCTATCTATTCCCCTGCAAAAAATCATTCACAGTCATTGCTCCCTCTGTTTTCTAAGGAACGAGGCAAGGACACTGCAGCTGACAGGGAGACAGGGAAACCCTGAAGCCACCAGGCAGAAGGTGCAGCACAAACCATGCCTATGGCCTGACATCCAACTTTCAGTCCATGATGAAATTCTTCCACCTCACTTTGCTCTCAGGATCAAGGGACATGGAGCACGTGACAAAAATGGATGAGGAGTGGATTTCCACCAGGCCCTGAAATTCTAGGGGCAACCCTACAGGCCTGTGATTTTTAAAACATTAATACTTTGGACAGATGAGATAACTCCCCTTCTAGGTTTTCAGCCTCTGGCTTGATGCTTGGCTACTCCAAAAAGAGAAAGAAGAAACAACCAGTGTATGAAACGTGCCTTTCAAGAACAGTTAGATTCCTAGAAAGGGATTTCAAGAAGAATTTGGGAGTAAATTGGTTGGAATCATCTTCAAATTCTTTTGCCCTGTCACACATTATGACATGTCACAGCTGACCTGACCCACAAGTACTGAAGCCTTCTCCAGAGCTTTACCATTAATTTCAGGATGAGGATGATAAGAAGCTGGAGACAAGAGAGACTTTGCCCTTCCTGGGCCAGGGTCTAGCAGTGGGACATGGTGGTGGGTGAGGCACATCAGCCATCCCTACACACAGGCTTCACCTGAGGATATTTACCTCCCATTTCTGGAGGGCAGAGTCAGGACAGGGACCACTTGAGCTGCCCTCTGGCAGCAGGAGGCTGGTGCTGGTGGTCTCAGCAAGACCAAAGGTGGGGACAAAACCTATCAGGATGGCAGGATGCTGAGAGGTGCTGAGAGGGGCTGTCCAACCACTGCAGCTCATCTAGGACTTGGTCCAGGAACTCCAGGAATCAGAAAATCAGCCAGATGTGTTTGTGAAACATTATCTGACACTCCCTGGCAATAACTGAGCGGCATCCCCTTCACTCTGCACCAGCACTTCTGAAGGGCTCTCTTTTTACTCCTTGAAAAGCCAGAAAACAGCATTACATCATGTCACTGGGGACTTCAAGGAAAGCTGGTGTATTAATTAGACTTCCTTGCAGTTTAATCAATCATTGCTCCAGGCTTGGGATGGAACTATAGCAATCAATCTTGTTTTTCCTTTTTTTTCCCCCACCAGAAGATAACCATTTGAGTCTCCCTTGTTAGCAGGAGAATAATCTTGCACTCAATTATCACAATTATTACCATTATTTACAGCTTTACAATGTACCCTGCAAGTGACTGCAGAGTCCATACAACAGAACAAGCAGTGTGATTAGGCCAGCCAAGGAAGGGCTGGGATGAAGTATCAGCTTTAATTCTAGTCTTATAACCAAAGCTATGTGAGCAAAGGGAGAAGATGGTGCCACTTGACTTGCAAACTGAGCCAGTTCATGATTTACTGCAGCCTCATTGACTTTAATTATTGGGTTTTTTTAATCAGAGTAGAGTTAAACAAAGACCTTTGTCCAGCAAAAAAATGAGGAAAGAGCCCAAGCCATGAGATATTGGCTAACACATCCACTTAATCACCATTCCTGCAACTTCAGCCTTTTGGGAAGCCTTTTATGTCCATATGGATTTCATGGGGCTTTTTACATTCATCATTCCCATTTTCTCTGGGGAGCTGCCATTAGGCTCTCTTCTCCACATTGGCCAGGAGGTCTCCTGGTTCTGAAGTGCTCTGGGGAGAGCTAATGACTATGGTAAAGTTTTACACATCTCCTTAGCTGATGGAGAGCAGAGCAGCTGGGCTGGCCTCACGCCAACCCTGCTCAATGCCGGGGTCGTGATGGATCTGCAGCCACATGCAAAGTTCAACAGGGAGTTTATTTGTGCTGCCATGCTAATGTGTTGGCTTGACATCACCACAATATGCTGGAAATTGCTTCCATAAAAAAGAAAAGCAGAGTGACTGATCATTCCAAGGAGGAATTATTCTAGATTTGGCACCTTCAGTCCATGCAATTTCCAGCTGCTAAGCAGATTAATATGTTGCATTTTAACCTGTGCATCCATCTTCAGATGTACCAAAATATATATATATATATAATAAAAGGCTTAGAAAGAAATTGCAGACCTAAGCTGAGTGAAAGGCTTTAAATAATGTCAAGCTCTTAAAGAACAAAGAGTTCATTATGTAGGTTTAAAACTGTTCATTTCTTTGTAACCAGTCCCTTAAAGAAAAATCTGTCCAAGTACACCCAAATGTGTCACAGCCTGATGGCACAAACAGGGAAATGGGAGGGATTTTGTTTCCCTCTCAATATTGCATGAAAAAACAATCTCAAGCAACCAATGAAGCATTTTTGCAACAAGATTCCTAGCTACTCTCACCAAATTGAAACTAGAAAATGAAAAGTGCTGACAAAAAATGATAAATATAAATATTGTCATGCATAGTTTTTGTTTGCTTTTACTTTTTGAGGCAGTGTTTACATCTGGGTTACACAGCATATTTCAGCTATTTATTTGCAATAGAAACATTTACAAACTGGAAGCATATGAATCAGGCTGTTGTTAATGCTTTGTCTGTAACATGTAATTACTTCAAGTGATGTTTTGCTCCAGGTATGAAGCAAAGCTGAGGTCTGTATTGCAGCAGTCTGCCTGTTAATCTGCCTGATCTCTCTCTGCCTTCTCTGTAGCACCCATTTCTTGAATAGGAAAAGGTCCAACTCACCCTACAACTCCAGAAGGTTTGACCAAATTGCTGTAATGTCAGTATTTCCCTGGGTGGCCCTGTGCTCTAGTCCACACACAGCTAAACAAGTTTAAGGCCACATCCAGAGACATGCAGTGATTAATTTATAACACTTTTATTCACTTGAATGCAATTTTGTGTGAAGCACACCAAAAAATGGGTCAGAACCTGCTTCCTGCCATGCACTTCTGAAAGCACCTGGCATGGCAAAACCTCAGAACTTGGATACAGGTAAGAAGGACAGACCTGAGGCTGGGGTAGCTCAGGTAGTGGCATCAGTGGCCTCACTCTCCCCAGGGAGCACAGCTCCCAAAGCTCCCAGCTCTAGAGACAGCACAGATTGGGCTCTAGTAGTTTATAATTCATTTGTAATTTTGTTACCACAAGAAGCCATTAGTCGTGCATTAGGTAACCCCCTATCTTTGCAATGTTGTCATTTATGAGGTACTTCTCTGCATTCATATTTACTGTTATTGCTGTGCTTATGATCATTCTCATAGTTATTGATATTGCTGTGCTTATTTTGTGTATCATGAACTTCAGTATATTAGCATCTGGGGTAGGACAATTCACAAAATTACTGTGAGCTGCAGGGTTTTCAAGTCCTGCCAGCCCTGGGCTTTGTCTTGGAGGGTCCCTGTGCAGGGATGAGAAAGTCCTGCCCTAAGGTCAGCTGGTGACAGCCAGGACACAGCCACGAGGGGGCACAGGGAGGGATTTCCCTCTGCTGCCCAAGGTCCAGAGGGGAAAGTAACCCATTCTGCATGGATGCTGAGCCCCAGAGGTGCTGAAGAGTGTCCTCAGGCTGTCCCTGGGATCAGGCTCCTATGAAAGAGTTCTCCAGCATGGAGCCACTTCAGCAGCCAAAATCCTATTCCCACCTGCTCATGGACAACTGAAGTGCAGTGCATTGCACCCAGGCTGCTGATCAATTAGCTCTCCAGAACTGATTTGTGGCCCTTCTCCTTAGAGCTGTGTCAGCCAAACCTGCAGCAGAGCCTGAGATGCTGAACTCGATGAAGTCTGGCTGCTGACGTGGTGGCAGGGAGCAGCTCAGCCACCACAGCTGGGGGCAGACTCTTCTGAATGGGACTTCTGTTTTTCTTTCACTTTTTCAGCAAGTGGGGTGCTTTTCAGCCTCAGCTCAGCCCTGTGCTGCTCCTCACCTTGGCTGTGTCTCCTGAGCCTCCCTGGCTGCTGGTGGCTCCCAGCCCTACTCTTATAAAAATGTAGAAATATCCACGTTCATAAGAGTCCCACAGAAAGTGTTGACAGGGAGATATTTTGATAAATGCTGAGTCCTTATTACAAGCCATCAACACCCAGAGAAGTCCTCCTTGCAAGAGGAAAGGATACAATTGCTCCCTGGTCTTAAGTTACAAGAAATGTGTTTGACAACTTTTTGACTGTAATGGTTTTCCTGGTCTTCACTGACATAAATGATCTTGACAGTGTCACTCAAAGTTATTGAAATCCAGGTCAAGCAAAACAGATTAGAACAGGAAATTAAATTTCCTTATGAGCAGATTAACTGAACTGAGCTCTGTCGTTGGTCCTGCTTTTCCCCTCTCCCTCCTCCAATGGCCAGAGTTTGTTTTTGTCCTCTTTGCTGAGTCCTTTGAAGAGCCCAGGGGAGCAGACACCAAAAATGCTTCAGTGTTTTTACTTTTAACTTATTTTTTCTACAACGATGCATCAAAAAAAAGCTTGAAAACCTTCAGCCCAGCACATGATGTGGTAGTTCTCAACTTTCTACCATAGTCACTGTTCAGGCAAAATGTTCTGTTTTCCTTGGGTTTGTGACTCAAGCCAGCAAAACCTCCCATACTCAGATACTGGCTGATCTCATTCCCTGTATGAACAACCTCTTTAGGGAGTTTATGGATCATTTCACACTATACATTTTTCAAAAGCTGTAATATAAACATATTTAAGAATGGCCCAGCACCACCAACACGAGCTGCACGCCCTGTGGGTCCCACTGGAGAAGAGCCCTGTTAGATGATGCAGGTCCTCACGACATGGTATTTCTTGAACACTTTTCTGGCACTGAGATGAGGACAGGGCTGATAAGCACATGGCTGGGCTCTGGCAGCATCCTTGCCCACTCAGGAGAAGCTTTATCCACACTCCTGCCCCTAGACCATTGCAGACTCAGGCACGTGCTGGTGAGGGTGGTTAACTTTGGCTTATGCTCAAACACGTGTGTCCCATTTGTACTTTATTTTATCTTCTCCTTGATCGATACATGGAAGAATAAAGAGACCTCTCAGTTAATTTCAGAGTGGAAAACATTTGTTCCAGCATCTTTCCTTCCTTAAGGCAGCTGGGATAGTGAAGGTGTATTACTTGTGTGCAGTGCTTGAGGTTATAAGACAAATTAAAATAACAGTGTGTTCCAAATGAGATTGCAATGTATGTATTTGGTTTCTTTCATTTGATTTCTTTGACTGGGATATTAAATTGAATTGACTAGTCACATACTTCACAGGGCAGTGAATTATTCAAAGCAAAGCCTGAATTGCAGTTAATTTAACCTCCTGCAAAACCCAGTTAAACTGTTGTTTTCATGGACTGTGACTCAGGGTCTGGAGAGATGCAGCTTTGGATCTTCTGGGCTGGATGTCTGCAAGATTCAGCACTTGGGGGCCCTTGCAGGGATGTGTAATGGGGTGCTAGACTGCAGAAGTAGGCAGATACGGGGTCTGCCTAGAGTTTAGCTGCATAAAACTTCCCAATTAATGTCTTGTGTTCTCAGTGCTTGTAGGAGTAACGGGAACTGGAGTTTAAAGTAGCAGATGCTCAGCTGTGCTGAAAATTAAAGAGACTTTCTCCTCTGCCCAGACAGTCCAGTGCAAAACAACTCCTTGCTGTAGCAGAGACAGATTTCAGGCTTTTAAAGAAGGCCAAACCCCTCCTGCTCCACACTTGATACATCCCACTCCAGCTTCCTCTGCTCCGTTGGTGTTGCCAGACCCTCCGTCTCTGTCGTGTATGTACGAAGGCAAAAAATAAAGCAGCCAGTTTTTGCAGCTCCAATTTTAGCAGTAGTTTCACAGTTACTATTGTGCTAGAACTCCACATGACACAAAGAAATCTAGTAGGTCAGCAGCTTGAAAATAAAGTCTAATTTTATATTTAGGCGAGTTACATAAGCATTTGCTAATTAAGAAAAGTGTTTGCCCATCATTCTCCCAGAAGAGAAAAACACACACAATACTTGAAAGGTGCCTTAAAGTTAAAACCAGAAATGCTCAGAATTGCCCTTTCCATAAAAGATTTTGAAGAAATTTTCACAGGCCACAACAATATTTAAAAATAAAATCAAGTGTTATGTTTGAAAACATAGTGAGAAATGTGTTGGGTTTTAAGTAGCACAAGATGATAATGTTAGTACCTCTGCTAACAAAACCTCTGAAGCACTTGAAAGGACCCAATTAAATTAACAGGGACTTTTTGTTTTCTGCTTTTCATGCTGTAAAAGTAATTTGGCTGTCCTTGGCTGGTGATTTCAATGGAGCTGAACCAGTAACCAATTTTCCAGCAAGAGAGAGGCAGAAGAAATTTTAAAAGGCCTCGGGTTTTCACTCTACATGAATAATTAGTGGAATTGCTTCTGGAAAACAAGCTCAATTCTGTGATGCATCTTCAGTCAATGGGGAAAAATACCACTCATGACAAAAACGTGTCTGCTCGTGGTTAGAGAGTAGAGCTGTACAACTCTTAGCATGGCAGGATTGGAAAGGGACTAGTCAGAAACCTCTTTTTGCTCATGAGGGATCAACCCAGGCAGAGTGAGGGGACAGTAATGGCCAAGCAGGGTGAGCAGGGGATGGGGTTTGTACCTAGTGTGGTGCAGATGCTCTGGCAAACAGCAGTTGTCACTACACTTCATAGTAAAAGTGAATTTATAGATTATAAAGAGCCAGCTGCTAGTTTATGAATGATTCATCGATCAATTTTATAGACGCTCAGAATTTAACAACTCAAAACCTTTCTTACCATCACAGCTCACAGCTGCCTGCATCGCATCCCGCTGATGGGATGTGAGAGCCACCAACACCTCCCACCTTTTGCCTGCCTCTGCTTTCAGCCACTGGGTTTAGCTTCAAGCTACAGGGAGAGCAGCATGCCCAGTGAGCCAGCTTTCATCCCCTATTAGTATCTTCTTTAACTGGAGATCTTCATTAGCTGTCTGCTCATCACAAAGTATTGGCAGAGGCTGCTGAAGGTTTTCTTCTGAAATGGCCCTGCTGAAGCAGCACAAGGTGCCTTTCTCATTCAATAATTGGTGTTTCTTGCAGGCTTGGCTGAGCAAAAACGCCTCTGTCCTCCTCCCCTAACTATAGATAGGGACTTGCAAACCCTTACACCACTACTGACAAACCTGGCCACCTTCACATCTCTTTTACTGGCTCTTTTCTTTCTTCGAGGTTTACTGGGTTCCCTTAATTAATTGTCTTTATTCCAGTTCATTCTGCGTGATAATTAAGTCCATTTATTCTAAGCAGCTTTCTTCAAAGAGAGAGGATTCAGATGCATGAAGGATACCTCTCAGCAGTGAGAAGAAGCTGCTGAGTGCTTTGGTCACATTGTCAGCATTGAAAAATGTTGCTTTTGACTGGCTTGCAGACACCCTTCAGGAGTCATCAACTAAGGAAAAACTGTTAAAACCATGAACAAAATTATTCTCACCTCCTTCCTCTTGACTAACTCAATTTTTTTGTTTAGGTGACTTTACTAAAAGTGACTGGCATTATGACTATGCCTTCTCTTTCTTCAGAGAGAAAAACTGCCTTTCCCAGAACACCCTGAATTTTCTCTTTCCTCCAGCCCACTCAGCCTTTTCTTCTCCAAGGGATCCTCAGTCTGTGCCACCTTACATCTGTGGAGCTGATTTCGCCTCCCAGAGCTCAGTGGTCATGAACCCACCTGCCTTTTTCAGATTGCTTCTGAAAATGAGATTTTACCAGCAAACTGCTCTCAATAAACAAACCTCAGTATCTAAAAGAATTTTACTGTTAATTCTCTCCTATCGCTTTGTCGTTTCTGTCAGAGTCCAACAATAATTTTATTGAGATCCTTCTTTAATGCAACTCTTTTCCATGCTTTCTTGCCTGAAGAGAGCTTTAATATGAGGATGGGTTAGAGCTAATCTTCCCCTAAGGTCTCCAGGCCTACTGCAGCACTCCTCATTTGAATGCACCCTGAGTCCATCACTAAATTTCCCAACCAGATGAAGCAGAAATGGGTTCTGGCCTGCCTGGCTCTGGAGCTCTCATTAAAATAGCAGCCTGGGTATTAAAAAAATAGACAAATACCTCTGAGATCCTTGTCAGTCTAATACATTCTTACTGGAATTAATAAAACACATGTAGTTTAATAGATGAAGAGTAACTCATTCTCTGAAAAATATTTCGGTGGGAGCGATGATAAAACTACTTGCATCATTCCATTTTGTGCCTGGCATTATTTGTGTACCCTGTGAATCAGCCACCAACCAGGGAACAGGGGAAAGCCAGTAAGGCTTCTGCAGGCAAAGGTTTTAGTGGAATTTGTAGTTCTCTGTGTTTTATGATTTTCTGGGAAGAATTTGTCTTGCAGCCATTTTTACCACTGCTGAGTACGTGGAGAAGTTGAGTGACAACGGGCATCGTGTCAGGTCTGCGCAAGTGACCTTCAGTTTGTGCTTCCCAAGGGGGACAAAATGAGCTTATGAAGAGGATCTCTGATTTATAGTGAGCAATTGTGTCCTTGGGAAAGTGGAGAATTAATAATGATCAGAGAAATTACACAGATATAAACCAGAGGTGATATAAATCAGTGGACTGGGCTGCATATTCTGAAGCTGCCCTGCCTGTCCCTGCCTGCAGCGGTTCACAGGGGGTGACCTGGTGGGAGAAAGCAGGTCAGGTGGCTTCAAACTGAAAGCCACAGATAAATCTAGTAGGGCTTGTGATTCAGAGCAGGTTTGGGACTTAAACCCTACAGTGAGGGTTTAAGGCTAGTGAGTCTGCATTCCTCATCCCTTGCCATGGGTAGCCTGGCAGATCAGCCTGCAATTAGGACTGAAGATGTGACACCAGCAGGTGATGGGGAAAAGGAGCAGGTTAGGAAGTAGCTCAAATATTTTCTTCTGCAAATCATCTTTCACTTTTTTAAAAAAATAAAGTCTTTTATTTCCTCCTTGACATTTTCCTCTTTTTTCTCCCTTCTTCCCTGCCTGCTTCCTGTTCTAATGTTGTTCTTCATGAAAGAGATATAAAATCCTGCTCTTCATAAAAAAACCCACACCTCTTTCTGCAATTTGAAACATTTTTTGACCCCAAATATGTTCTGTGTTTTGTAGTGTTTCATAATGACAAAAAATTAAAAAAAAACCCCACACCAAAACCCAGATAGTTCATCTTCATAATTCAGTTTGTGATGGAATAGGGTGGCAGCATTTCTGGCTGCTGAACGTGGCCTTCTCCCACAGTCCTGAGGAAAAGAAACCCCAAGTCTATCATACAAGAACTGTTTTAAATTTAAAGCCAAATTGATTGATGTTTGTGTTGGGAAAGGCAGAGAGCTAAGTAGTTCATTTCAAGAGAGAAGCTAAGTTTGCATTCAGGTATTTAAATGATAAAAATATTTCATTATACGATATGCTCCAATTTTGACTGATGAAGCTCTTGCTTCACCATCTCATCACTTCTTTTACCCCTTCCATAATTCAAGCTTTCATCTCACATTCCTCTGGGAAATGATTTTTTTTAAAACCAAGGAAAACTCTTCCAAAAGCCTTCTGCCTCCCTTCCTTTGACTCTTATCTGTAACTGATATAAATAGAGGTATAATTAGACATTAAAAAGTCAACACATCAAGCTTCTTAATTAATTATGATTTGCCTATTGAGTTAATGTCCTCGTAAATTATTCTGCAGGTAATGTGATTGTCTTTTCTAGACATAATTGCATTGTTTATCCTATAGAGGCTTTCCATAGAGTTGTGTTAATTGTAAGAACAACTCGTGCACACAAAGGAGTAATTCGTATTGTCCTTTCCTGCTCACAACTTCAGGATACACAGACAATGCACAAAATCCCACAAATTGCCCTTCTGCATCTCAGGTGCTTTTTTATTATTATTATTTTCTAAAAATCTAACTATAAATGTCTTAAAATCAGGTATCTAGATGTATGTATTAGATGCCATAACTAATAGCATTTGTATCTCAGATTTTCAGGTGCAGTATCTAGGCTCTAATGTTTTCATAACTCAGGCCCTATGTTAGAGGAGTTACATCAGAGCTACCTGGAGCTGTCTAAAAGCAGCACAACTGTATTTTAAGCCATTTCCTATTTTCCAGGCCATGGGGAATAAAGAGGCCTGATCATTCCTTTCCAGAGGACATCAATATTCCCTACGAGCACACACACCTCACCCATCTATGAAAACTAATGAACAGGGCACATATTGCTGCTGATTCTGCACAGGCTTTTGCAATGAGTGATTAACTTTAAATAGCTTGATAATCAAGTGCAAATTAGGAAGGGGTGGGATTGGGATGTCGGAAGTATTTAAAGACCTGGAAACCTCCCTTCCCAGCCTGTTTCCTGGAGATAGGTGTCTCAGTAGGCTTTTCCTGTGCCATGCCATGCCCACAGAAGGGTGGCTGGCCAGCCTGTTTCCTGGAGATAGGTGTCTCAGTGGGCTTTTCCTGTGCCATGCCATGCCATGCCATGCCCACAGAAGGGTGGCTGCAGGAGCAGGACAAGGAGACAGCAGTCATGTAGGCATGGAGTAAACCATCCCTTATGACTCCCCACTTGGTGTTCTCCATCTCCTTGTGCTGGGCTGCTGAAGATGTGTCTCTACCATGGCTCATGGAGGAGGGGGCTCCATTGCCAAGCTGTCTAGAGATTCATCATTTTAGCTCTTGAGGTGAATTTGGTTTGCTCCTGAAGGCCAGCAATTGTCAGGTATGTGCTCCAGGAGATTTTGGTCTCCAGCATGGAGCCACTTCAGCAGCCAAAATCCTATTCCCACCTGCCCATGGACAACTGAAGTGCAGTGCATTGCACCCAGGCTGCTGATCAATTAGCTCTCCAGAACTGATTTGTGGCCCTTCTCCTTAGAGCTGTGTCAGCCAAACCTGCAGCAGAGCCTGAGATGCTGAACTCGATGAAGTCTGGCTGCTGACGTGGTGGCAGGGAGCAGCTCAGCCACCACAGCTGGGGGCAGACTCTTCTGAATGGGACTTCTGTTTTTCTTTCACTTTTTCAGCAAGTGGGGTGCTTTTCAGCCTCAGCTCAGCCCTGTGCTGCTCCTCACCTTGGCTGTGTCTCCTGAGCCTCCCTGGCTGCTGGTGGCTCCCAGCCCTACTCTTATAAAAATGTAGAAATATCCACGTTCATAAGAGTCCCACAGAAAGTGTTGACAGGGAGATATTTTGATAAATGCTGAGTCCTTATTACAAGCCATCAACACCCAGAGAAGTCCTCCTTGCAAGAGGAAAGGATACAATTGCTCCCTGGTCTTAAGTTACAAGAAATGTGTTTGATAACTTTTTGACTGTAATGGTTTTCCTGGTCTTCACTGACATAAATGATCTTGACAGTGTCACTCAAAGTTATTGAAATCCAGGTCAAGCAAAACAGATTAGAACAGGAAATTAAATTTCCTTATGAGCAGATTAACTGAACTGAGCTCTGTCGTTGGTCCTGCTTTTCCCCTCTCCCTCCTCCAATGGCCAGAGTTTGTTTTTGTCCTCTTTGCTGAGTCCTTTGAAGAGCCCAGGGGAGCAGACACCAAAAATGCTTCAGTGTTTTTACTTTTAACTTATTTTTTCTACAACGATGCATCAAAAAAAAGCTTGAAAACCTTCAGCCCAGCACATGATGTGGTAGTTCTCAACTTTCTACCATAGTCACTGTTCAGGCAAAATGTTCTGTTTTCCTTGGGTTTGTGACTCAAGCCAGCAAAACCTCCCATACTCAGATACTGGCTGATCTCATTCCCTGTATGAACAACCTCTTTAGGGAGTTTATGGATCATTTCACACTATACATTTTTCAAAAGCTGTAATATAAACATATTTAAGAATGGCCCAGCACCACCAACACGAGCTGCACGCCCTGTGGGTCCCACTGGAGAAGAGCCCTGTTAGATGATGCAGGTCCTCACGACATGGTATTTCTTGAACACTTTTCTGGCACTGAGATGAGGACAGGGCTGATAAGCACATGGCTGGGCTCTGGCAGCATCCTTGCCCACTCAGGAGAAGCTTTATCCACACTCCTGCCCCTAGACCATTGCAGACTCAGGCACGTGCTGGTGAGGGTGGTTAACTTTGGCTTATGCTCAAACACGTGTGTCCCATTTGTACTTTATTTTATCTTCTCCTTGATCGATACATGGAAGAATAAAGAGACCTCTCAGTTAATTTCAGAGTGGAAAACATTTGTTCCAGCATCTTTCCTTCCTTAAGGCAGCTGGGATAGTGAAGGTGTATTACTTGTGTGCAGTGCTTGAGGTTATAAGACAAATTAAAATAACAGTGTGTTCCAAATGAGATTGCAATGTATGTATTTGGTTTCTTTCATTTGATTTCTTTGACTGGGATATTAAATTGAATTGACTAGTCACATACTTCACAGGGCAGTGAATTATTCAAAGCAAAGCCTGAATTGCAGTTAATTTAACCTCCTGCAAAACCCAGTTAAACTGTTGTTTTCATGGACTGTGACTCAGGGTCTGGAGAGATGCAGCTTTGGATCTTCTGGGCTGGATGTCTGCAAGATTCAGCACTTGGGGGCCCTTGCAGGGATGTGTAATGGGGTGCTAGACTGCAGAAGTAGGCAGATACGGGGTCTGCCTAGAGTTTAGCTGCATAAAACTTCCCAATTAATGTCTTGTGTTCTCAGTGCTTGTAGGAGTAACGGGAACTGGAGTTTAAAGTAGCAGATGCTCAGCTGTGCTGAAAATTAAAGAGACTTTCTCCTCTGCCCAGACAGTCCAGTGCAAAACAACTCCTTGCTGTAGCAGAGACAGATTTCAGGCTTTTAAAGAAGGCCAAACCCCTCCTGCTCCACACTTGATACATCCCACTCCAGCTTCCTCTGCTCCGTTGGTGTTGCCAGACCCTCCGTCTCTGTCGTGTATGTACGAAGGCAAAAAATAAAGCAGCCAGTTTTTGCAGCTCCAATTTTAGCAGTAGTTTCACAGTTACTATTGTGCTAGAACTCCACATGACACAAAGAAATCTAGTAGGTCAGCAGCTTGAAAATAAAGTCTAATTTTATATTTAGGCGAGTTACATAAGCATTTGCTAATTAAGAAAAGTGTTTGCCCATCATTCTCCCAGAAGAGAAAAACACACACAATACTTGAAAGGTGCCTTAAAGTTAAAACCAGAAATGCTCAGAATTGCCCTTTCCATAAAAGATTTTGAAGAAATTTTCACAGGCCACAACAATATTTAAAAATAAAATCAAGTGTTATGTTTGAAAACATAGTGAGAAATGTGTTGGGTTTTAAGTAGCACAAGATGATAATGTTAGTACCTCTGCTAACAAAACCTCTGAAGCACTTGAAAGGACCCAATTAAATTAACAGGGACTTTTTGTTTTCTGCTTTTCATGCTGTAAAAGTAATTTGGCTGTCCTTGGCTGGTGATTTCAATGGAGCTGAACCAGTAACCAATTTTCCAGCAAGAGAGAGGCAGAAGAAATTTTAAAAGGCCTCGGGTTTTCACTCTACATGAATAATTAGTGGAATTGCTTCTGGAAAACAAGCTCAATTCTGTGATGCATCTTCAGTCAATGGGGAAAAATACCACTCATGACAAAAACGTGTCTGCTCGTGGTTAGAGAGTAGAGCTGTACAACTCTTAGCATGGCAGGATTGGAAAGGGACTAGTCAGAAACCTCTTTTTGCTCATGAGGGATCAACCCAGGCAGAGTGAGGGGACAGTAATGGCCAAGCAGGGTGAGCAGGGGATGGGGTTTGTACCTAGTGTGGTGCAGATGCTCTGGCAAACAGCAGTTGTCACTACACTTCATAGTAAAAGTGAATTTATAGATTATAAAGAGCCAGCTGCTAGTTTATGAATGATTCATCGATCAATTTTATAGACGCTCAGAATTTAACAACTCAAAACCTTTCTTACCATCACAGCTCACAGCTGCCTGCATCGCATCCCGCTGATGGGATGTGAGAGCCACCAACACCTCCCGCCTGTTGCCTGCCTCTGCTTTCAACCACTGGGTTTAGCTTCAAGCTACAGGGAGAGCAGCATGCCCAGTGAGCCAGCTTTCATCCCCTATTAGTATCTTCTTTAACTGGAGATCTTCATTAGCTGTCTGCTCATCACAAAGTATTGGCAGAGGCTGCTGAAGGTTTTCTTCTGAAATGGCCCTGCTGAAGCAGCACAAGGTGCCTTTCTCATTCAATAATTGGTGTTTCTTGCAGGCTTGGCTGAGCAAAAACGCCTCTGTCCTCCTCCCCTAACTATAGATAGGGACTTGCAAACCCTTACACCACTACTGACAAACCTGGCCACCTTCACATCTCTTTTACTGGCTCTTTTCTTTCTTCGAGGTTTACTGGGTTCCCTTAATTAATTGTCTTTATTCCAGTTCATTCTGCGTGATAATTAAGTCCATTTATTCTAAGCAGCTTTCTTCAAAGAGAGAGGATTCAGATGCATGAAGGATACCTCTCAGCAGTGAGAAGAAGCTGCTGAGTGCTTTGGTCACATTGTCAGCATTGAAAAATGTTGCTTTTGACTGGCTTGCAGACACCCTTCAGGAGTCATCAACTAAGGAAAAACTGTTAAAACCATGAACAAAATTATTCTCACCTCCTTCCTCTTGACTAACTCAATTTTTTTGTTTAGGTGACTTTACTAAAAGTGACTGGCATTATGACTATGCCTTCTCTTTCTTCAGAGAGAAAAACTGCCTTTCCCAGAACACCCTGAATTTTCTCTTTCCTCCAGCCCACTCAGCCTTTTCTTCTCCAAGGGATCCTCAGTCTGTGCCACCTTACATCTGTGGAGCTGATTTCGCCTCCCAGAGCTCAGTGGTCATGAACCCACCTGCCTTTTTCAGATTGCTTCTGAAAATGAGATTTTACCAGCAAACTGCTCTCAATAAACAAACCTCAGTATCTAAAAGAATTTTACTGTTAATTCTCTCCTATCGCTTTGTCGTTTCTGTCAGAGTCCAACAATAATTTTATTGAGATCCTTCTTTAATGCAACTCTTTTCCATGCTTTCTTGCCTGAAGAGAGCTTTAATATGAGGATGGGTTAGAGCTAATCTTCCCCTAAGGTCTCCAGGCCTACTGCAGCACTCCTCATTTGAATGCACCCTGAGTCCATCACTAAATTTCCCAACCAGATGAAGCAGAAATGGGTTCTGGCCTGCCTGGCTCTGGAGCTCTCATTAAAATAGCAGCCTGGGTATTAAAAAAATAGACAAATACCTCTGAGATCCTTGTCAGTCTAATACATTCTTACTGGAATTAATAAAACACATGTAGTTTAATAGATGAAGAGTAACTCATTCTCTGAAAAATATTTCGGTGGGAGCGATGATAAAACTACTTGCATCATTCCATTTTGTGCCTGGCATTATTTGTGTACCCTGTGAATCAGCCACCAACCAGGGAACAGGGGAAAGCCAGTAAGGCTTCTGCAGGCAAAGGTTTTAGTGGAATTTGTAGTTCTCTGTGTTTTATGATTTTCTGGGAAGAATTTGTCTTGCAGCCATTTTTACCACTGCTGAGTACGTGGAGAAGTTGAGTGACAACGGGCATCGTGTCAGGTCTGCGCAAGTGACCTTCAGTTTGTGCTTCCCAAGGGGGACAAAATGAGCTTATGAAGAGGATCTCTGATTTATAGTGAGCAATTGTGTCCTTGGGAAAGTGGAGAATTAATAATGATCAGAGAAATTACACAGATATAAACCAGAGGTGATATAAATCAGTGGACTGGGCTGCATATTCTGAAGCTGCCCTGCCTGTCCCTGCCTGCAGCGGTTCACAGGGGGTGACCTGGTGGGAGAAAGCAGGTCAGGTGGCTTCAAACTGAAAGCCACAGATAAATCTAGTAGGGCTTGTGATTCAGAGCAGGTTTGGGACTTAAACCCTACAGTGAGGGTTTAAGGCTAGTGAGTCTGCATTCCTCATCCCTTGCCATGGGTAGCCTGGCAGATCAGCCTGCAATTAGGACTGAAGATGTGACACCAGCAGGTGATGGGGAAAAGGAGCAGGTTAGGAAGTAGCTCAAATATTTTCTTCTGCAAATCATCTTTCACTTTTTTAAAAAAATAAAGTCTTTTATTTCCTCCTTGACATTTTCCTCTTTTTTCTCCCTTCTTCCCTGCCTGCTTCCTGTTCTAATGTTGTTCTTCATGAAAGAGATATAAAATCCTGCTCTTCATAAAAAAACCCACACCTCTTTCTGCAATTTGAAACATTTTTTGACCCCAAATATGTTCTGTGTTTTGTAGTGTTTCATAATGACAAAAAATTAAAAAAAAACCCCACACCAAAACCCAGATAGTTCATCTTCATAATTCAGTTTGTGATGGAATAGGGTGGCAGCATTTCTGTCTGCTGAACGTGGCCTTCTCCCACAGTCCTGAGGAAAAGAAACCCCAAGTCTATCATACAAGAACTGTTTTAAATTTAAAGCCAAATTGATTGATGTTTGTGTTGGGAAAGGCAGAGAGCTAAGTAGTTCATTTCAAGAGAGAAGCTAAGTTTGCATTCAGGTATTTAAATGATAAAAATATTTAATTATACGATATGCTCCAATTTTGATTGATGAAGCTCTTGCTTCACCATCTCATCACTTCTTTTACCCCTTCCATAATTCAAGCTTTCATCTCACATTCCTCTGGGAAATGATTTTTTTTAAAACCAAGGAAAACTCTTCCAAAAGCCTTCTGCCTCCCTTCCTTTGACTCTTATCTGTAACTGATATAAATAGAGGTATAATTAGACATTAAAAAGTCAACACATCAAGCTTCTTAATTAATTATGATTTGCCTATTGAGTTAATGTCCTCGTAAATTATTCTGCAGGTAATGTGATTGTCTTTTCTAGACATAATTGCATTGTTTATCCTATAGAGGCTTTCCATAGAGTTGTGTTAATTGTAAGAACAACTCGTGCACACAAAGGAGTAATTCGTATTGTCCTTTCCTGCTCACAACTTCAGGATACACAGACAATGCACAAAATCCCACAAATTGCCCTTCTGCATCTCAGGTGCTTTTTTATTATTATTATTTTCTAAAAATCTAACTATAAATGTCTTAAAATCAGGTATCTAGATGTATGTATTAGATGCCATAACTAATAGCATTTGTATCTCAGATTTTCAGGTGCAGTATCTAGGCTCTAATGTTTTCATAACTCAGGCCCTATGTTAGAGGAGTTACATCAGAGCTACCTGGAGCTGTCTAAAAGCAGCACAACTGTATTTTAAGCCATTTCCTATTTTCCAGGCCATGGGGAATAAAGAGGCCTGATCATTCCTTTCCAGAGGACATCAATATTCCCTACGAGCACACACACCTCACCCATCTATGAAAACTAATGAACAGGGCACATATTGCTGCTGATTCTGCACAGACTTTTGCAATGAGTGATTAACTTTAAATAGCTTGATAATCAAGTGCAAATTAGGAAGGGGTGGGATTGGGATGTGGGAAGTATTTAAAGACCTGGAAACCTCCCTTCCCAGCCTGTTTCCTGGAGATAGGTGTCTCAGTGGGCTTTTCCTGTGCCATGCCATGCCATGCCATGCCCACAGAAGGGTGGCTGCAGGAGCAGGACAAGGAGACAGCAGTCATGTAGGCATGGAGTAAACCATCCCTTATGACTCCCCACTTGGTGTTCTCCATCTCCTTGTGCTGGGCTGCTGAAGATGTGTCTCTACCATGGCTCATGGAGGAGGGGGCTCCATTGCCAAGCTGTCTAGAGATTCATCATTTTAGCTCTTGAGGTGGATTTGGTTTGCTCCTGAAGGCCAGCAATTGTCAGGTATGTGCTCCAGGAGATTTTGGGACCATGCAGGGCCTGATGGCAGGGCTCCTGGTGCCACCTGGGGGGAAGTTCTGCTCCAATCCAGTTGCTTTTTCCACATGGGAATTCATGTACAGTTGGGTTGTACACACTACTTAATAGGGAGGCTGTTGGCTTTAATCCAGCTGCTTGGATGCTGTTGTTGGGTCTTGGAAATCCTCTTGGGGAAGGAAGCTCCCACCTACAGGTCCTGCTGACAGGTGGTTCAGGCTTTCCCATAAATTAGGCTCCATCTCAAAGGCAGGACATGATGGTAGCTCCATAGCATTGCTCTGGGCCAGTGGAATGGATGTAGTAATACCTGTTTGCATTTGGGGGTCTCTCAGCATTCTCTGCTCTGCTTTTTGCTTCTCTCTTGTTCCCTTAAGAATATGTGGGTTGGTGATGAGAAAGTTTACAAATTTTCTCATGGAAATTCTTTCTATTTCACCTTTTCCCTTCCCTATTTCCAAGATTTGTCAGGTCTGCTGAACCCTTTGCTTCTTCCAGCTGAACCTTCTGTCTCTCCAGTGTTCTCTTAGCAGGAGAATCCTCCTCTTTTCTTGCAGTGTTCAGAAACCACAGTGGTGGGCAGAAGGACTCACTGTGCTGAGGTTCCTGGACACTTCTTGTGGTCTGAGTTATTTCTGAGGCTAATGAGCTTATCAGCTCTTCTTGATGAGATTTGTTAAGTGCTTGCTTAAAGAAAACAAGCAGCAAGAGTTAGGAACCTTCATAGATGTATAATTGACGTATAAGCCCAGGTACCTCCCCTCCTGCAGTTTGGCAAATCCCCTCTCCTGTCAGCTCTTCCTCTGGCACCTGCCTCTTCTCAAATTGCTGTGCAAGACATGCACATGTTATTTTCCTTTCTGCTGTCAGCTCTTCCCTCCACATCATTTGCTACTTCAAATAATGCTTTGAAAAGGAACTCTGTCTGCTTTCAGATGAGAAATGACAACCCCTGGGTAACCTGTTCAAGCACATTGACAGGAAAGCTGTAATTTCAGGATGGCATCTCTCCCTCTCCAGTCATCAGATTTATTGCAGATAAATGGAACAACTGCGAAGTGATTGCTTAGTCACAAATTTAAATAGATAAGCAAGGAAATGCCCTGACAGTCCATTGAGAAGCTACATTTGAGATGTAATTTGAGCAAGTGCTTTCATTGCACTGTATCTACATTCCTCCCAGCAAGAGAAGATGCCTTCACAAGTATATTTTTCCAGGAAAAGTTTGGCTTGGTTTTGTAAGATCTCATTGTTTTGCTACTTTTAAGTTAAGCAACTTTGTTCAGGAACAGGTTTTTTTTAGGCTGAGTGTATCTACATGCCTTTAGGTGTGACTATAGACAGGCCTGTGCAGAGGAGAGAAAGCAATTCCAGCTGCATTTCTCCAGCAGGGCATCCTGGGGAAACCAGAGAACTGGAAGTAAAGCCTAAAGGTGTAACAAGGCAAGAAAAGGTGGAGAAAAAACTCTTGTGAGCATGTGAGTTGTTGTGCAACAAGTGTGGTGGCAGGTTTCAGTTTGGTCTGGGAGAGCTCCCTAACTTTCCAGCTGGGCCTGGGTCCTTTCACATAAATGGAAAGAAGCCTTTGATGCAGAAATGGGGCCCAAAGCATACAGAACGTTTTTGGCTATTCAAAAATATAGATTGTCTCTTAAGAGGCCATGATCTGCCACATGATTTGATTGAAGAGCTGATTCTCAGAGATACAACTCTGTGGCCTACAAGACACGATGGAAGTTCTGGCAGCTCATGAACATGGGCTGTTTATGCCAGAGTTACAATGAACCCTCTGAAACGCACTTCCAGTTATTTTAAGTTACTTTATTCTCTGCATCTCCAAACTCTGCTCACTTGCAAGCTGAAGTGCTCTTAAAAACTTTAAGGACTTTATTAATTTTAAATTGCTCTGAACTGTAGAAGCCCAGAAACCCAAAGCACTCTTGAAAATCTCAAGTGCTACAATTGCTTTGAATTGCTAAAAAAAAGGGTTCAAAATCCATTTTATGTGTTTATTATTTTCATGTTCATGATTTCCCTTTCTGTGCAACAGAGTGGAGACATAACATCTTGAGTCCACTAGGAAAAAAACATCATGCTAAGAACAAGTCTTCAAACAAATTGTTAAAATTTTAAAAAGAGCGACTTTGAAAACATTCAATAATACACTAGGAGTGCCAGAAAATGCCTGTGCCTTCACACACTCCTATCTAGCCCAAATCTGAGATGCAGGCAGACATATGCTGTGCTGTGTCCCTGTTACTGATGGCTATATTAAATTCTGGAAGAGGCTGGTGCTGTTTCCTTATGCCTGTCAGCAGCACCCTGGGCTGGCTGCTCCAATATCTGATTGCAAAGTTCCTCAAGTGCTGCTGGGCACAGAAATCTTCCTGCTTACTGCCTGTATTGACAGTAAGTTTTGTCCCTGAAAAATGGCACTGAGATTCTGATAAGTATTTTAATAAACCCTCTGTGGAAAGGATGGCAGAGTTGATAAGGGCCTGAAGTTACTGGCAGGATGTGGGTCCAGGGGCAGTGAAATGGTCATGTTTCCCACTCTTGGCTATGGCACACTCTTCATACACCCTTGGCACAGCCTCCTGCTGGGGCTGGGATACTTGGTCTCCATTCCTGTTGCATCCTTGATGAGTGAGCTCAGTCAGTTTGAGCCCCAAGACCAGATCCCTGTCCTGTGGATGCTGGAACAGGTCATGGCTGTGCAGGTTTCTGGAGCTGTGAGAACCAGAGGGATGATCAGCAGCTTTAGGGCTGATGAGGCTTTCAGATGTCATAGGTTTTGATGCTATAATGTCACTGCTTTGTGCCTCTCCCACCCTGCTTCTGCACTCCTTGTCCTTCCCCCCTCACCCCCTGAAATGTCTCTGGCTTCCACCTTGGAGGGAATTGGTTGTGGAGAAGAAAAGGTTCCTGGAAGTTGGTGTTTTTATAAAGAGGGGGAATACTTTGAAATAACTTTGTGCAGTTTGCTTGGTTCCTGAATCTCTCTTCCTGAAATGGGGGTTATGGGGCTGAAGCAGGAGTAGATTTCAGCACTTAAAGCTTTTGCTGTGCCAATATTTACCCTACTTTGACTTCAGTGGTGCTGTTCCCTTGACAAGTGCCTGCCTGGCTGTTTTACCAAGTGTGAGCAGTGATCTTAACCCCATCACACACAGACTCTGCTCTGAACATTTATACTTCTGCCTCATTTTGCAATATTGTTTTTCCTTATCTATTTCCTGCTCTGCTCTCAGAATGGGGACAGAGCTGTGGCTTCCTGGGTCCTGCCTGACTTCTGTGCAGGTTTCCTTTTCTCAGTGTCTTCCACTGGGGACAAAGGACACATGTGGCATTGACTATCTGAGTGTCAACCATCAACCACAACACTCAGGTTTTGGATTCAATGAGAAAAATATAACCCCATTGGATTGCAAGGTTGCTATGGACAAGACACGTATATGTAAATCAGCTCCAAAGAACATCTGTGACAGGTTCTTGGTATGTGCTGGGAACCTCTTCTTGCAACTGGGAGAATACAAGAAAAGCAGCAGCTTGAGTGCAGCTGAATGAGAAGATGTGGTGGCTGCAGCTCCATCCCACCTGCCTTCATGCCCATGGCTAGGCTGCATAAAGTTGGGCCAGGGGACTTGCTTTCTTGGTACACACTTTCTGAGGTCAAAAAACAAAAAGGGAGCCCCCCCTCCCAGAAGACTAAACAAGGTTTTCACATCCCAGCAAACCCAGTGCCATCTCTGACCCTCCTGGGTGGAGTTTCTCCTGTAAAAGTGTATTCTGGCTGTGGAGATGGGGAAGACTATGCATGGGGAAGAGAAGGGCAGAGGGTGTCTCAAGACCAGCTCAGGGACCTGGATTTGGTTTGCCTGTCTGGGGAAGGAAGAGATGTGCCAGCTGCTCTCATCACCTTTAAAGCTGCATGGGTTACCCAAATCTTGCATTAACTGAACTGCTGGAGAAGTCAAGCTGGGAGTTGGGTGCCATGGCCTGTGCTCCCATGTTTCCAGCTCATTTCATCCTCATCCATTCACTCGGCCCTGGGAGGTGGTGGTGCTGCCCTTCCCAGGGGCAGGGCATTGCAGGAGGGCAGGCCTGGGAGCTGAGACTCCTCACCTCACTTGCCTTCCAGATGGTGGAAGCTGAAGCCAGGGTTGTTCAGATACCAATGCTCAGCAGCAGGAAGCTCCCTGTGAGAAAGAAGAGCAGCACTGAGGTTAGTTTTGAGGTGAGCACCTCAAGGGATTGGCCAGTGCACTGGGATGGCTGGGAAATATCTATATTTCTTACTACACATGTATCAGACCCTCCCTGTGAGAACTGGGACTCTGAGACTCTCCAGTGTGTGCATCAGGGCCCTGGGCTGGTCTGGAGCAGAGCTGGGTGTGTTCCCCATCCCCAGGGGAGCTCAGGACTCCCCCATGAGCTCCTGCTTCCCTGGTACAGCAAGAGCAAACGTGCAGGAGGATCCTGCAAGATGAGCTGCTCCCAGATAATACCTAATCAAAAGAAAATACCCTTTTGGCAAGGTGTGGGAGGAGCAGCATGGCACTCTGCTTCACTGGGGACAAGTCACACTGTGATCTTCAGCTGCTGGAGGAGAGTTAGGGATGACTAACATGGAATGAAGCAGCACAACAGGTTGCCCCCCTGGTAAAGCCTTTGATTTCAATGGCAGGTGTTGACAGATGAAACTAAGAAATGCTTCACATGCTCAGGTAAAGCTGTCTGAATATTACCATAAATGAAAACTTTAAATACACTTTTCCTCTCAAAGAGGGAGGGAAATAATAGCTATGGAGGAAAAGCTTCTGGGGATCTCCAAGTCATTTGTTTTGCATTTTTTTTCCCAGATTTTTTTTAAGAGTTGTATTTATCACAAAATAAATAATTCAGCATCTTTAAAAAAAAATCTTTAAATCTCTGATCATTACTTCCAAGAAACAGTATCAAATATTTAGGTTTTTTTCTCCTATTTAGAGTAACTGTTTCTATCACAGGATTGTGGCCTCCTGTGTGGCTGAGCAATGCAAGGCTTTCATCTACAGTCAAAACAACCATCAAAGATTTTTTGCAACCCTCCCTGCCATCAGGAAATCAGCTGTTTAAAAGCTCTCTCTGCTTCCAGGCTCTGATCTCCCTGCTACATTCAGGAAAAACTGGAAAAGCAATTTTTTGTATCTCCAAGGAGATGGGAGCTTTGGGAGCTTGGGATCCTTGGTTGGCTTTGGCACAGCTCTAATTTCAGTGAAACCTTGGGGTGTGGCTTTGAGCCCCCGTGCCTTGCAGTGTGGCTGTGTCTGGGGAAGGATGTGGTGTCAGACTTGTCCCCGGGACACCCTGCATGGGGTGCCAGTCAAGCAGGGGGTTTGCTGGGAGGAACTGGTGGCAGTCCCAGCTGGCACAGGGAGCACAGCACATCCCCAGTGGTAACAGCCAAGGCAGCAGGGTCGCTGTGACACTTCCATTTCTACTCCCTCCTTATTCATGCCTTTTAATCCACAAGTGATTAATAATGGCTCTAACTGACTTTCTTCTCCACCCTCCTGCTGGAAGATGCACAGACGTGTTTATGCTGAAATCATTCTATCAATCCATCTACACATGCTCTCAGACTGTGAGTGTGTCACCTCTGCCCTGGTCTTGTCCCCTCAGTGCCTGGCTCTGTCCTGGCACCCAGCACACTGTCAGGAAGGGAGGTGAGCACCCTGTTTTCTTTCAAAGCTCTGTGCTGAGACCTGATTTGGTTTATTTGCCAGCAGTGGTACAGCTCGATTTATTCTTCAATCTTAATTAAGAGGTTCTCACCCCAAAAAGCTGTTTGCTGGTATGAAGGCTGTGTGTGTGCAGTGGAAATGCAATAAACACATTCACTTCAGCAGCTTTGCTCCCAAAAAGAAGTGACCAAGTGAAAAAGTGAGGTGGTTCCCTGTGTGGCACTTGGCAGCATGAGAGGGCAGAAAGCAAGAGCAGTGCAGCCATAGTGTGGGATCACTACGTGTTCAATCCAAAAACCATCTTGCTGTCATCACCTCAGCTATATGAGGAATGATGATCTGGCTTCAGGGTAGGTTTGTGACATCTAGACCTTCAGGAGAACTGACTGTAGGATACTTGTTTTTTACCAGATCTTCACAGGTCTCAATAGTTGAAGAGAAGATTTGAAGAAATATATAGAGATGTGGATCCAAAAGGTGTTTTGTAAATATTTTGTGTTCCCAAAGGAGTGATGTGCCAGTTGGTGTGGAGAGCAGGATGTTCACCTTGTCCACACCAGGTGAACTGCAGCTGAGCCTTTGGTGCTGGGGTGCTCAGACCCCCCACAAGCAAGGATCTGCAGTTAGTGACCCAGAGGCCATGCAAAATGAGCTGCTTGGATGCAAATACATCCTAAAGCACATTCAGCCATCATTGGCTCCTAGAAAGAAAAATCACTCCAGATCCATCATTGCAGTGTGGAAGCCAAATGACTGGAAAACCATGACAGGTGCCAGATACTAAGTGATGCATGATGAGGTGCTTCAGCAGTTGGTCATGGAAGGGATGAAGCCACTAGGAAATGGAAGGGAAGTGGGAAGACAAGAATCTGCCTACACCAAACAGAGCCCTCTCCAAGAGATGAGACACTGGTTTTGTTGCACTAAAGGAGCTGCTGAAAAAGAAAACCATTGAGCTTGATGTTGGAAAAAAACCATCTGGGTTCAATAGGTAAAGTCCTGATAGCAGTGGCTGCAGCCTCCAGCTGTGCATTGCTCTGATAAAATGTTCTGATTTCCACTGCACTGCCTGATAAAAACATTTCCACTGGGAGCAGATCCACCCCAGCACTTAGGATCATGCTGTTGGGCCAGCAGCCCCTCTGCTGCACCGAGTTTCAGAAGTAATTGCATCAGGACCCCCCTCCTGTATCAGCCCTTTAGCCATTTGCAACCTAATTACTCACCTTCAGACCCAAATCTGTCTCTCAGAGGCTGATCTCTTGGGCACAGCTCTACCACATCCCTGCTCTTGCCAAGCACAAGTGCCACAATCTCTTTCAGCACACAACCTTGCCCACAGCTAAAGGGAAATGTGTGCACCCTCATCACATTCAGTCAAGCAGGACATTCACCCCATTCTCCTGGCCTCTGCTCACCCAGCACAGGTCAGAAACCAGACAAATCTGACGGGATTTCATGTGGTGGTTTTCCAAGTCACCCCTGAAGCACTGCCTGGCTCAGGGCCACAAAGAGCTTTCTGTGGAGATCCTGCTTGAAACATGGCCACTTCAACTACTCTTTGACAGGTAATTCTTTTCACTGGTATTCAATTCACTTTGTGTGCTGTGTTGGTTTTGCACTGAACTGGCTCCTTGAACGTTACATTGTGGGATACCAAGTCAAATATTTTACAGAAGCTTAAATCAACACTATTTCCTTTATTAAGCAAAATGGCAATCTCATTATAAAAAAAAATCCAGTTAGTTTTAGAAGATCTATTCCTCATCAGTCCCTGTCAATGGGCATTAATGATATTATCCCTTCTTATTTTTTTTTAATCCCTGCAGTTGTTTCTCATTGTCTGGGATCCATTATCTCCCCAGAATCAAAGCTCAGCAGGCATATTGATATCCAAATCACTCAACTTCCCTTTAAATAACAGCTTTTCTCCTGTTCTAATTCTGCCTGTATTCCCCAGTCTCTGCAAACCCAGCATTAGCAGTTCAAAAAAGCCAGTAAGTTCTCTTCAAAACACTTCTATGCACATTCTTTAGACTGCTGATTTGAAGCTTCTTAGCTGTTGTAACTGTTGCTTGTTACCCCCAGAATTTCTGCTGCTACACAATTGTTGGATCATTATCAGCTGATGGGAATGCATCATTTGTGGTTGTTGTTCTCCCCAGGTTCAGAACAGGGATGTTTGTTCATTAAAAAACATTTGCCTTTCTGCATAATTATTGCCATTTCTATAATTTCAATGTTGGTAGTAGTCCAAAGACATTGTTTGGCTTCTCTTCATCCCTAGCATGTTTTAAAGACTTCTTCTTACTGCTTTTTTCTCTGTGCATTGTTTTCCTTCCTTCCCCTTATCTAATTGATCCAATTTCTAATTTCCAAATTACACTAATTGCAACTTTCCCTTTTTCTCTTTGTTTTCTGTTTAGATGCAAATATTGTTCCCTTCATTGTTTCTCTGACACGTCTGATTTCTGTAACCATCTCAGGGACCTTTTGCCAGCAGAGGGACTGGGGCTTTCAGAGCCTTTGGCTGCAGAAGCCCACAAAGGTGTTCCTGTATTTTCTGAGCTCTGTTCTGCACCATCATTGTTTTTGCATTATAAAAAGAGCTTTTTTCAAGGCACCACATGGATGTGTGACTAGCTGAGATTTTTTCAGCTCTCCATGAGTTGTGTTCAACCCTTGATCTTGTCATCCTACAGGAATGGCTACAAACCCATTCTGGAGTTGTTTCCTCTCTGCCTGAGGGAAGATACTGTCTTGTTGGGTGTCATTTGTTTCTGCACTACATAATGGAAATAAACTCTGGAGCTTCAGTGGGTGCTGACAGGTCTATGGAGATACCTGCTGTTGGCCAGGCCTCCCCTGAACACTTCCTTGCATTTTCATCCCCAGCTTCCACCCCCATCAGAGGAGCAGCCTGAGCTGCACATCTGCGGGGCTGGGAGGACAAAGTGCACTCAGGGGAGCAGCAGCTTATTGCTGAAAATAAAATGTCCCCAAAACACAGTTTCTCATTGCTGGGATAGTTGAGCCAGGGCTTTCTGACTTTGGTTTTTCTGTATGGAATGAATTTGTCAATTTATGAGTATTTTTTTGCTGGACAGGCAGCATGTTTTCTCACTTATTTCTGTTTCTGCCTTTAGGTAACAGATCTAGATTATCAAGGGTCATCCTGTGGACATTTTTAAGGATGTGAGGCTGGCCCAGCTGCTGCTGCTGTCAAGGCCATGCAATGTTCTCTATGGCAGGGTTTTGAGAGGAAGGGAAACTGACAGGGAACTCTTGACTTAGGTGATGATATGGTGGCCAGGAGGTGTTCACCTCTGTGGCAGCTCTACCAAAAATGAGTGAGATGACCAAGGAAACCTGGCAGCCCCTCCAGTGCTCAGATGGGTGCCTCAGGGCTGCTGCCCTCCCCAGGTTACAAATCTGGGGTTGGGCTTGCAAGGGTTGGCATCTGTTGTCCTAACATCTCCTCTTTGGGATGCCACCTCTCCTCTTGTGTCTGTCAAACCACAGGGACTGTCCACACACAGTGCCAGCCTTGAGGAAACTCCCTTTTCAGCCACCTTCCCACATGCAGGCACTCCATGTTTTCTGTGCGTTTCTCAAAGAATGAAATCCCAGGGCAAAATTCAGCATGTCTGGAGAGCATGTGAGTTGGTCACGCACCTGCTGGTGCTCTCAGCAGGAGACAAAGGGCAGAAAACCACAAAGACAACTCCCTCCTCTCTGTTGGAGGTGCCTTTCTTTGCATTATGCTCAGACTGTTTAAAATAAATTGCAGCAATTTTCTTCACACTGAATCTGAAGAGAAAAAAAAGGCACTTTGAGGTATGAATAAATGGAGAATAACATGTTATATTCCTGAGAAGTTTTAATCTTCTAGGATCCAGCTACCCACTTTGATAACTGTTTCTTCCACACAGGAGCTAAATAAGTAGTTCTCCACTAATTTAGTCAGTAGGTTGTAATTATTTTCTAGCAATACTCTTGCACACGGCTCTGTGTAAATACAGAATACAAAAATAGTCTGTGCTAGGGGCTTGTAGTTCAAATGACACAGAAAGAAGTGCCCTGTGAATGAAGGTGGAAACACAGTGGGCTTTATTGATCCGTGATTAGTCATCAGATCCAGCTGAGATCAGACAATACATCAACTCTGCTCATGTTACAGTTATTATAGAGAGTCACATATTTACTTAAGCAAAAAAGCCCTAAACCCCAGAGTCTGTGTTGAGGTTGCTTTGATGCTAAATACAAAAAGCATTCTACTAAAGCAAAGCCTTGCTAACATGATCCTTTTCTTGTAGCCCAGCCTCTGCATTTCTCAAGCATTTTCCTTCTCAGGAATGCTGCTGATCCTTTTCTTGTAGCCCAGCCTCTGCATTCAATGCCTCTCAAGCATTTTCCTTCTCAGGAATGCTGGTCTTCTCTATTTACTCCAACACCTTTCATATGGGCAACCATAGCTTGCTCTGCAGACAGTAGTGTGTGCCCTCTGCAGTGACCAGTTGCCAGCTGAAAGGGTGCTCATGGTACCCAGGAGGCAGGGAAAAAGCCACATTTCCAAAGCACGTGGCACTCTGTGCATCCATAACATCAAGGTCCTTCACAACAGGCTCATATAGGAAGATATTTGTCCTACATTTTGCATTCTCAAGCTTATATTTGAATTTAAAATAAGCTTCTCTACAGAGAAGAAGTAATTGAGCAGCATTTCGAGGAGCCCACTCACAATGATGACCTCTACATACACAGCAAAATTGATTAAATGCACCCTTACTTCCCTGCAGCTTCAGCAAGGCCAGCAGGTCAATCACATTAATATCAGATACTCAGTTTTATTGGAGATTTCTTGTGGAAATAAATGTCAGCATGGCTGCAGTCCAGAAATGTAAAGATTTGCTAGAGAAATCAAACATGAATTAATCAGATCCTGTGGTTTGACAAGGCTTTTTCCATTGATATTCCTCCCTGGGCACCTCAAGCTATGGATGCAATGTAGGATGTGCTCTGTGATTAGGAGAAATGTCTTGTCAGATGAAGTGTTTCAGCACAACACAGAAGCAGGTGAAATGCAGTGGGTTTTGGGATGTAATACATCTCCCCTGACGTTGGAGACATCATTATAAACACCTCCATCAGTGGCATGGGCTCCTTTTGTAGCCAGGGAGACAAATCAAGACTCTTAAAGCAGGAGCTATCAGACACATTTAAGACACTTATCAGAAAAGGAGATGGACTGTAGCCTGAAATTGCCTGTTGTGCTGTGGTCTCTGCAAAAGGTGGTTTGTAAGGAAGCAGCAGTTTTGGAAGAGAGATGGCTTGGAGGGTGCTTGCTGAAACAGCCCTTGTGTCTGGTGCCACTGCAGTTCTAACATTGTGGGCACATGGGTTGGAGATGTGGAAGCAGGAGAGTGCAGGGATTCTGCTCTGCTTTATTGCCCCAAATCAGCCTCTAGGCTTGACTTCCATACTGGCTGCAAAAAAGCCTGGGGATTTTGCAGAGTGGTGTGTGAAGGACACCCCACACATTCCTTCCAACATCCTGGTGTTCCACACATTGGAAATTAAAGGGAAAAGGGGAGTGTTTCAACAGTCCTGTCCTGCCACAGCATCTCACAGGCAGTGTCACACTGAGCCTCTGCAACCCATCCAAAAACTCAAGTACCTGCTAAAACCAGTGCAATGACTGACACAAAGCTGCTGGCAAGGGATGGTTGGACTCAGTGGTCTCTGAGATCTTTTCCAACCAAGGTAATTCTGTGATTCTCTGTTGTGGGACTGGCAATAGCTCACTAAATTTCATGTTTTGTTTGCACATATTCATCCTCGTCAGGTTAAATTCAGTTTCAAAATGCTTTTAATATGTTCAACAAATTCAATATAACATTAAGTGAAGATTAATTTTCTGTCTAGAATTATTAAACTTGTACCCTTCTAGCACTTGGTTTTTGTAAGTTTATTATCCAAAATTTTTTTATGCACCAACAACATTAATGAAACCTCTGACTGCAATCAAGCAAGTTTTTAATATAGCAAAGTGCTTGGATGTATGTTTAAAAGCAAAAAAACAAAGAGTAGTGTCAGATTTCTGAAGAATATATGTTGTATTTGCATTTCCAGAGTTGGGCACATTCCTTGATTACTGTGACCCTTGATTACCTTTACAGATGAGGTGAATGTGGCTGCACAGAGACAGCAGCTTGCCAAGGCCCCTGTGGTACCTGTAAATCACAGGCAGCAGCAATTGCTTTTTTTTTTTCCCCTCCCTGTGGGTCTCAGAAATGTTTGTGGTCTCAGCTGTTTCCACAACTGGTCGAGTGCCAAGTCACCATTTCAGACATCATCCCATATCCAGTCCTGAGTGGCTGAGCTGGCTGGGAAGGCATGGCCAGGCAAGGCAGAGCCAGCTGCATTTGGGGGGTTTGTGGGCAAAAAGAGAACGTCTAAAAAAATGCAGGCCAAAATAATGAATTGACAAGAAAAACAGCCCAGTGCTGTTCTTGGGCCAAGGCAAAGCAGAAATGGGAGAAGCTCTCTGAGTAGAACTCACAAGTTTTGTACAGAATATAAATTATCAAGGACTGTAAATATCAGCACGATGGGGAATGTCTTGGAGTTCCTTGTGAGGGGAATGGTGGCTCCCATCCTTGTCATGCCCACCTGGGCAGTGCCAGCATTGAGGTGCTCACCCCATCTCCCCACCCAGGCTGCACAACCCAGCAGGCACTGACCCCAGAGCAGGCACGTGTGTGCATATGAAACAGCACATCTCAACAAACCCTGGGAAAGGTGACCTTTTGGAGCCCTCCCTCAAAAAACACTATCCCATATGGCAATGATGTTGGGAATGGCTCACTGAGAAACTTGGTGCTCCCTGCCCTCCCTGCTTGCTGGAATGATGCTCTACCAAGGGGACCAGGAGCAGCAGCTCCTCAGCCATCAATTACCATGGGAGATCAGATAGCAAGAGGCAGTCTGCTTGTAGATGCTGTGACATGCCCTCAGGGCTTGAGAAACTGCAGCAGTATTTACCTAGTCATCTACTTTGTATTTCAGAGAGGAAAAGGGCAGCAAATATTAAGGAAAGTGGCCTTGTGGGAACCTGCTTTCTCTCCTCTACAGCTGTAAGACTCTTAAGAGGTGAGGGACAGTAGGAAGGCTGGAAATAAACATCACATGTTTATTGGCTTATATATTTTTAGGCAGAGAAACATGCTAACTCCAGTGTAGGAAAAAATATTTAAAGAAAGGTGTATTTTGCAGTGCTGTAAAGTTTCACATAAAGCAGTGCAAGGGAGATAGGTGACATTCAGTGAACAATCCTGAGCTCACCATCTCTGGGAACCTCAGTATTATTTATTGCCTCTTAAGGGGTGGTTTGACCAGAGCCTACACAAGTCTATGCAGAGGGAACATATGATGCTGCCTAGCAGAAAATGGCACAATAAAATGGGAGCTGAACCCAGACAAACAGCTGAAAAGATGGCACAAAATGTTTGATAGAGGCAATATTTAACAAGCTCTGTAAATGTTCCAACTTTCCCTCCACTGCAGGGTTTTGAATTGGGACTGGAGGTCCTGAGCTAAGCACTGCTGAGGTGCAGGCACAGGCGGTCAGAAATGACTGGGTGTGATTCAGGTTTGGCTGCAGCCAGTCTTGGAAATCCATTCTCATCACTTGTGGCTGAAAAACATGTGATTGTGCCCTTCGATTTCAGCCCGGGCAGTTTCATTGCAGGGCAGGGAAGGTTGGACATCTTCCTCCTGCTCCTCAGGGAGGTGATCCTGCTTACCTGGTCCTGATTTTCTGATCATGCCTGGTACGTCCCATGAGATGGTGGAGCAGCCCCCTGGGGCTTGTCCTTGCTGGCTGTGGTGACAAGACACATTCGTATATTCCCAGGATGGCACCGAATGGCAGCGGGATCCTGCAGGGAAATGCACAGCACAAAGGCTGCTTAGGGACAGCTTGCCTGGGTGACACAAGTGCTGCCTCCTGCTGTGACTGGGGGGTCTACTGGCAGTTTTTTGTAGTTCTGGTTATTCCCAATGAAGAGTTCCTTGCCTCCCTCTGTGCTTGGAGCTGCAGGGTGATACCAGCCCTTCTCCAGCTATTTGAAATCCAGCAAGCAGCTTTACTGCTCCCTTCTGCCATTGCTGGCCTTCCTGGGGGAAATTCTGTGGCTGTTCTCCCATCTGAAGATGTATTTTGAAATGTTGATGTCTCCAGGGAGCAAATTGTCTCTCTCGTTCTTATCACATATGCTTCTAGAGTTATTTGGCTTCATAGTTATTTCCATCTCCGTGTTCTCATGGCAAAACACTGCCCTGCCCTCAGTGGGGTCCACACTCTCTATGGCTGATCCTCATTGGCACGAGCTGTTGTGGTTTTCACATGGTGTTTTTGCCAGGCCCACTTCCACAAATAATCACAGAGGCTGGATGGTGCATGTCCAGCCTGATACATGTACAACACACATAGAGAGCTCAGTGCACATAAAATACTTTGGATGTACAACGGAGCAGACACGCAATGCACAGGCAGCACAGGGTACATGCAGCATGGTGATTTAAAATTAATAGTGTCCTAGGATCATTACAAATAACATAATATTTTTAAGTATTAGGCTGAGGCAGTTCTACAGAAATTTTACTGATATTATTATCCTCTTGCCCACCACCTCACATGTAGAAATATTAATTTGTGTGTATCTATAGATAGACAGACAGGCAGATAGACCAACAAGTAGATGATAGATAGATAGATAGATAGATAGATAGATAGATAGATAGATAGATAGGTATACATGCACACATATACATACAGTGCTTAATGTCACCCCAGGATCAAGTTTCTTAGTGAAGGAGAAAATTCTGCATCTAACTTGAAAGCTACTGCTTGCAACAAAAATACCTGGGGAGTAATGGGGAATGCAAACACTGCACAAATGCTTGGAAGAGATCCAGATGCTTTCAAAACCTACATCAAACCTTCCTGTTCTGTTGCTGCTGCTCCGTGGTACCAAGTACAGAGATGTCAAATTACTTAGAAGGCTGAACTCTGTGCAACTCAGCATCATTCCCATCAGTAAAACAGAGATTCATAGTGTAATCAAACTATTAGAGGAGGTTTCCATGGTGTAAAGAGATGTATTTACCTACATTTATATGCTTTTAAGGGACAAATTCACCCAGCAGTTGTTTTACCAGGTTGTGAAATGTGCAGCATAGGCACAGCCAATGCACACAGCAGTACAGCCCCAGACCTCTTCCTGCTCAGGAAAATCACTTTCTCTGTGGGAATTTGATCAGCCTATAATTTTCCTGGGGCTGTATTTGGGCTATGTTCCTCTGGGAGCCTGGATCAGCTGTGTCTCATTTGGGTGAGTACCTCCCTGACTCCAGGCAGGTGGTTGCAAAGGGGTATTTTATAAGACAGACCTTTCTTGTTTGCCTTGCCTGGGAAGGCAGAGCCCATCATGGGAGGGGTGAGGTGGCACAGGATTGAGCCTGTGGGTGCCAGCTGCAGTCCCTTCATCATAGCTGGCTGCCCATAGCAAATGGAGAGGAAGAAGTGAAGCATTGCTCTTCACTGGCTTCCCAAAGTCACCCCAAGTCCCCTGAACATGGAAGCCCCCACCAGTGAAACCACAGCTGTGGGCTTCTTCACACTTCAGTTGTAATGCCCTGGTGCTCTACTTCTAACCTGTCCATAGAAATGTGCTCAGAGATGAGACATGTCAATATCTAGGTGCCTCAAAGTGCAGGGCATGAAGCTGAGTTTTTTTTATTTGGTTCTGCTGAAGTCTTCCTTTTTTTCATCAAACTTGGCAGGGAATTGGTTAAAAGCAGCTTTCAACCTCTTCGAATTGGTGGGAGCCTAAAACTTCCCCAGTGGATCTCTGCAGGAGTTTCACAGGGAGCCTGGCTGTGGTGTTGCTCATGTGAATAACTAAAAAGATGTTTATTTGGAGTGATCAAAGAGGAATCCCTTTGAGAAAACTCAACGAAATCGAGCAATTTCTGAGCAACTCAGGAGGAGACCCAAGCACTCTCCTCCCAATGAGTCTTGGTGTGTCAAAATGGCTCACCATAATTTCCAAAATAACCACAGGAGAAACAGCCCCTTTTAGGTGTGTGAGCTGTGAGTTTGATAAATCCCCCCACCCCCCACATCTGCCAAAGTCTTTTGATCTTGCCAACCGCAGCCGAGCTCCTGGATGGGACACTCAACGGGCTGGATGTTATTTGCAACCTGTCTGATGGCAAAGTCCTTCTGAGCAGCACTGAGTCTGCTTGCCAAGCATTTAGCTGGTCCTTTGCTGAATTAATAGCAGAGAAACTGCAAAGTGCTGTGAGCCATGGCTGTGCCACCAGCCAGGGTGCTCCTGAGCACCGGAGCAGTTTCGCTGGGAAGGACACAAGCAGCTGGCTGGTATTTGTGTCAAATTGTTGATGTGTAAGCAGGGAGCATGCTGTGCATTTAAATCACTTTCACACTAAATTTGGATCAGAAATCATTAAATATTTATTCCATGCCTAAAATACTGCTGGAGCGTCCTACTTACTGATATTACATATTAATTCACGGAGGTTTTGCAGTCCTGATCCTGCGTTCATTTTTAAATGGTGATTCCAAGGTGTTCCTTATGATTGGGCTGTTTAATAGAATGTGGGATTCATGGCCCCAGAGAAATCCCATCTGGTCACTTCTGTAAACCTGAGGAAGTGGCTCGTGAGAAGGGAAATTCAAGGGTCTGTAATTACCATGAAAAGAAAACCAAACCGCTAGCTGGAAGTTTTTTGTGATCTGTTGAAGACCAGTAAAATCAGCCCTTACAGAATCAAGACACTTCAAAGGCCAGCAGAAATTAGGAGTTATTTCCTCAGCCTTGGGAGTCCTGTGCGTTCAGAGAAGTAATGGCTCAGCCAGAGCGGAATTGCGACAGATCGATCGCTTCCTTCTCCGGGTGCTTTCCTGAAATGTGAGGACCAGTTGAAAAACTACCACAAGAAACTTAAGAATAAGTAGGTAGATACACCTAGGCTTGCAGTGACCAGGGAGATGGCAATCAGGCACTGAATGGCAGCA
>NW_009953089.1:2114292-2121243 GCF_000747805.2 Chaetura pelagica | reverse complement strand
CAGGAATCCAGTGCTGGTTTTGCAGGAGCCCTGTGCATGCTGGAATAGATCAGCCGCAATTATTTCCGAGCTCTGGGCTAGCAGAGTAGGGTGCTTTTAATAAAGCTCCCGTGGTCCTATCTGCAATAAGCCTCAGTCATTTTTAATTATAGACGCCTTGAAAGCTGGGAGCCAGCTCTGATTGGGCAGGAAAATATTGCTACAATCCTCTCACTAGGGTTTGGAAAAGGATTCTGGTGCCGAACATGACACGAATGTGATGCTGCCAGTCTGGGCAGCAAGGGGAGATAAACAGCTCACGTGTGGGGTTTGCTGAGTCGCTGCAGACATCGAGTCTGCCCTCCCTCAGGGCCTGCTGGGTCAGGCTAATCTGGGGTTATTTTAACACCTGGGGTAACAAACCCTAGTAAGAGGCTGCCAAGCACCTGGGTCAAGCATCTCCGACTCTCTGCATCTCCAGGGCAAGCGGGCTCTGCACGCAGCGTGTTTCCCAGCATCCTTTGGATAAATTTCCCCACCTCCTGCCCTCTGTTATCAGAGAGGGTAAATCCAACCTCTCCTCCTCTGCCTCTCATCGGGCATCACCCCGGCTCTCACGGCAGCACCTTGAGGTCCCTGGGGAAGCACATCAGGTGGATCTCACAAGCATCGGCCTCAAGAAACAGAAGCCACCAAAGCTGATGTGCTGGCTGCCTCCTTCCCATGAAAGGGCTGTGGGAGCTGGAGGGCTGGGGGATCAGCAGCATTGCCTTGGGAAGCCAGGGTACTTCAAGCCCAGCCACCAGCACCCCCCACACAGCGTCTAAATCCAGTTGAAGGGTGGAATAAGCCCTCCTACCACTGCACACACGGCGAGTTCTGACGCTGAGTTCTGGTTGCTGTGGGAGCTCTCATTTCCTTGCAGATGCTAATCAGGCCTGGAGAGCAGCAGTGGGCACCTGCAAGGCAGGGGGAAGCGACAGAAAATGATGGCTCCACAGACCTTTTTGAGGGACTTGCTTCCCCAAAGCATCTTCAAGCATGCTAGCCAGAAATAGATTAGCAGGTGACCTCGTTGCAAGCCCCACTTTCCCAGCAGTGTGGGGCTCTCCACCTCTCCTGGCTCTGCCAGTCCCCAGTGAGCTGCAGCCACCAAGCAGGACACAGATAACTGGTTCCACCATGGAAGAGAGACTGACCCTCAACCAACTGGAAGCTGCCCTCAGAGAAGACAGTTTGTTGAAGAAAGGAAACTTCCTTGCCTCGTTGTAATTCAGACAGCCCTGTGCTGTAAATACAGCGTGTGTGGGGCAGGGAAGAGGCTGAGCACCTGCTACAGCACTGGTCAGAGCAAGGCTGAGCTGCAGCAGTGCCACCATTGCTCTTGCATGTCCCCAACTGCAGCAGCTGGGTCTCCCGTGGTCCCTCCCTTCCCCATCCCACGCTTCCCTGATGCCCAGGGGTTCAGTAAGGCCAGCAGCCTGCCCTGCTTTGCTCCCAGCACAGCCCTCACGCAGGCAGGATCCCAATGTAAATATTAGCTGAGCGTGTGTGAAGGGGGTGAAAAGAGCACCATTTTAAGCCCTTCTGTTTGGAAATCCAACAATCTATATAACGCTGTTACCAAGAAACAAGGACTGTTTTCTGTGCTATTTTAGGAGATGGTGAAACAAACAGAGCCCAGGACACACCAGGATTTCCATTTCCCCTCTGTGAATTAGTGTTATCACCAAGCAGCAGTGTTTCACCCTGGCACTCTGCTGCCCCAGACTGGGCTCCATTCATGCCTAAAAGGAAGGATGTGTTGCTCAAACCTGCCCCTTACACAGCTTTGTTATCCAGGGCTACAGCAGCTGTTCTTTACCCTGCCCAGCTGCAAGGGGCAAACTGCCTGGCCCCTCACAGGGTGTGTCCAAGGACATCACAGCAAGTCCTCTGGAGAAGGTACCATTTACTCAGCACTATTTGTTGCACAGCCTAAGCAAGACTGGCCCTTAGAAGCTCCTCTGCTTCTGCTTTCAGTTGATACTGAAATTTATCATTTTTATGAACCAGAAGATACCTTTAAGTAGACTCTTTGCCACTTACTTTTTCTTTTTTTCCCTTTCCCACGTTGCCTGATACTGTACAAAATTCAGACTTGTATTGCAAAATTGCTTTTCCAAAACAAGATGTACAGCTGAGCAAACACTTCTTTCACATTTTGACACAATTTGCCAAAGGGCCAGAGTTGTGGTGAGTAACAGCCAGAAGAGCAAATGATCAAAAATGCTGGACTCCTGTGGGAGCCAAGAGCAGGGAATGTGTGATTCCCAGGTGGCTGGCACTGGGAGGCACCATGCCCACCCCTGCACCAGCCGAAATCAGGAGCTGCTCTGCTTGTCTAGTTGGTCTCAAAGCAAGGGTGAATCCCAGCTGAGGCCCCTGCACACCCCTCCAGCATTTCCAGATCCATACCCAACATGCTGCAGGCACAAAGCGAATCACCCCTGGCTTGTTTAACCAACACCATCCGAGATGGATGGGTAGAAGCAGTGAGTGTCCCAGCACCTGCAGCCTGCAGGCTCATCTCACATCCAAATCTCTCGTTCAGTGCAAGCAACTTCCTATGGGCATCAGGGAGGCTTAACAGGTACAAGAGATGCTCTCTGCTCTTCCTTTTCCCTTCTCAGCCATCACCACAACTCCTAGCCGTCAGTGCACACAGATTTTACAAAGGCACTAATTGCTTCCAGCTTACATAAATATTCTGCTTTAGGCCTTTAACCAGGATTAATATAATGAGCATGGGTTTGTTTGTTTTCCACATGAGCCTCCTTGTGGGACCTATTCTGTTAAGCTCTCCCAAATGGCTGCTTTAGATGGAGTTTACTCTTTCTGAGGGTTTCTTCCAAACCATTGGGTCCTGCCAGCCTGCTTGCCAAGGCAGTGCCCCAGCACCCGGTGCTGTGTACACAGCCACTCTTTTTCCAAAGCCAGGGCCTGGCTTCAGCTCTGCTTTTCTTCACAGTCATTTCCACAAATCATTATCTACACTGATTTCCCCAGTCTAATGGGAATAAATGGAGAGGGCTATGAAGGCTGCAGCGGTGATTTTTTCTAATACCAGCTGGCTCTTCCCTGTGACACCCTACGAAATGGAAACAAATTTGAAACATCTCACAAAATACTTTTAATCTTCTCCGAGCCACGCTGCTTCCAATATCTGAGGCCACCTGAGATCTCCTTGACTCAGCTGCAGTGGCTCTAGCCAGCAGAAGGGAGAGGCATGATGCCGCCCATGGGGATGGTGCCGGCGCTGCCGGGCGGGCGCGTGTTTGCTGCTCCTTGTTTGCCATGTAAACACCAGCAGGCACAAAGGTCGAATATTCCCGCACAGCGTGCACTGCCTCTTACTGGAACCTGCAAGAGAGCTGGCAATGCAGACACTTTGGATCTCATTAGGTAATTCTTCTGGAAAGTGTTTTAGAAGAAGCCATTTAGAAGAAGCGCTCTCCCCGTTTCTCCCCGGCAGAAACATACAATGATTTTATTAGGCATTAGGAGGAAATTCTTCATTGTGAGGGTGGTGAGACACTGGAACAGGGAAGCTGTGGAAGCCCCATCCCTGGAAGTGTTCAAGGGCAGGTTGGATGGTGCTCTGAGCAACCTGATCTAGTGGGAAGTGTCCCTCCCATGCAAGGGGGATGAATCTAGATGATCTCTAAGGTCCCTTCCAACTCAAACCATTCTATTATTCTATTAATTCTATGAATTAATTTGCCGTGCTAGGAACAAATATATTAAGGGCAGATTTTTTGAAACCTCCTGGAGCCTGCTCCAAAGTGATAAGCCAGAAAACACCATGGATTTTGCAGCTGTGTTGCATCTTGAAAACAAACTGCCCAACATTACGCATCCTTTTAACCCAAAGAGCCTTTGTTTTAGTATCCTGAGCAAACAGCAATATAAACCGATACAGTATCAACAATGACTTAGCTAATGCTCTCATTTGTCTACATTTATCCACTCATAATGGGTAATTACACAATTACCCACCATGAAATATTACCAGGGGAAGTTACGCACATGTAATTTTCATGATGGCTCCGCTCGCTCTGCTTCCCCTCCTGCAGGAGGCTGGACAGTCGTGCCTGTTGCTTTTCTGGCTCACTCAGCCATGATTCAGATCATCTTTCTAGGTGCAAAATTCAGGATTCACACACTGTTGGTGTTTTTAACAGAGCAATATACCTCGGGATGTTCCGACACCATGAAAGGCTGTGGATCCCTCAAAAAGTGCCACAAAGATGGGTGCAGTGGGGGCTAATGCTGGAAGTTTTTGAAACTCCTGCTCCTCTTGTTGCCATCAGAGGGGATTCTTCCTTCAGCTGGGGATGCTGTGAGAGCATTGCTTTGCAGTAGGATGCAAACAACTGTAAGTGGGACATGTTTTGGAGGGAGCTGGATACACCTCTCTGGACAAAAATGGCATTTGGAAACAGAAAGCAAAGAGGCCTGAGACTTTTTGACTTTATCCTTGTGTTTACTCAGGAAAAAGCATTGATTTCGTAACTGTGCATTCAGACAAAAACACTGGGAAAACATGGCTGTGTAAATGAAAGGAAAAGCAGAGCATTGATCACTCTGAGGTGGTGTGTTCCTGCTTCTCTGGACCAGCAGCATTTCCAGATGAACTTGACTAATCTGTGCCTGGATGTCCAGTCAGGCCTTTTAAGCATATCCAGTTTCAAAGTTCTCCAGTGAGCAAAATCTCACCCACTACAGGATAAATATAGGAGATATACTTTTGAAAGCTTCTAAAGAGGAACACATTGTCTTGGGGTGGTTGCATATTTCTATTTTGCATCAATTAATTGGAGAAATCTTTCCTGACAACCTGTCAGAGAAGTCAATCTGTCTCTGTGGATAGATGCTCAATGTCTGTGATGTTCCTACCAGAAAACGAGTTGCTTCTGTCACCCCCCAGCTCCTCTCCTCCAGTGAATCCAGCTCTGCAGAGTTATCTGTAGCACTTCCTACCATCCAAACAATTCAGAGCAATCACCACTGAAAGAAAACCTTTCAGGAAAAAAAAAAAAAAAAAGGTCCAGTTTTCCTTTGATCATCTTACAGAGTTTCACTGGTGTCAGATCTGGGATGGGGAAGATGAAGAGCTGCAGCTTTCAGACCATCTACCTCCTCCACTACCAGGGAGAGTCCCTGCAGCCTCATGTTGCACCAAGAAATGTCTCCAATCTCCAGTACAATAAACAGCACTTCTTTCTAGAACACCCCAAAGACAAAGGTCTCTCCTCTGTATTGGGATTACCTGCAGGTGACACTATGATAGGCACTGATATAGTCAGTTCTACTTTGTTTTGCCTTCACAGTTTGGCACTCAGGGCAATGAGGTTTTTTTTTTTCTGATGGATGATATGAAAATTGCATCTGTTTTTAGAACCACAAAAGAGACCTTTAAAAAATCAGAGAATTTTGCTGAGATCTTTGAAGATGTTCCCATCACCCTTGTGGTGGTCACCCTGGCATTAGGCATGGCAGGTCAGGTGTGCAAGGCAGACTGGCACCTGGAGGTGCTGTAGGACATGTGTCCCTATCAGAAGGGGCTGGCAGCACAGCCAGGTGACAATGTCCCTGCAGTGAGGAGGAGGAGCTGCCTCACAGCAATGGTACCCAGGTACTTGCATGGGGAGGTAATAAAGTGAAATGATACTGAGAGGGGCTTTTCCTAAGTTCAGTTTGGACCGGCCTGCAGTGCCCAGCCTGGCAGGGGGGAGGGCTGGGGGCTGTGCAGGGGCAGTGCCTGTGCCTTGCAGAGCTCTCCCTGATGTCCCGGGCAGGACGCCCTTCCGGGAGCTGCTCTCCTGAGCAGGGAACCATGGACAGTTCCCTGCGGAGGCTGCAAATCCCGGGCTTCCCAAACCCAGCTCCTAACAGAGAGCGCGCGCTTCGCTTTGCTTGCAGCGACTTGAAAACTTTCCCCTTTCCAGAAAAAGAGTTCAGCACCCCCGGGACTCGCTGCCCCACGGGCGGGACAAACACCACGGCACGCACAGCCGCGGGGCTCCTGTCCCGCCCCCGGCTGCCGGTGTCCTGGGGGATCCAGTGTCCTGAGGGGCACAGTGTCCTGGGGGCACTGTCCAGTGTCCCTGGGGGATCCAGTGTCCCTGGGGGATCCAGTGTCCTGGGGGGCACTGTGCAGTGTCCTGGGGGGCACTGAGCCCGGCCGCTCCTGCAGGCAGCCCCGTGGGACGCACAGCTCCCGCAGGGAAGGCTGTCACGAGTGGGGAAAGCCATTTCCCCCCCATCTGCACCATTGGTTTTTTTTTGAGGTGCTTCTCGTGGCTTTCAGAAACGCAGGGCCCCGGTTTGACTTGTTGATTGATTGATTGATTGATTGATTGATTAATTTTCCCAGACTCATCTGCCCCACCGAGTTTTTAGTTAGACGTGGGCAACCCACCCCTGACCCACCCCTCGGAGCTGCTCCTCAAGCCCTTGGCTCCAGGTGATCCTCAGAGCAGAGGTATCCTTACACAGGTAGTAATTAGTGAGGGGGGGGACACGATTCTTGGCAGGGCGGCTTTACAGCTTGGATTTCTAGTGGCGTTGAGGTGCAGGAAGGGCTGCCTGGTGGAAAGCAGAGAGAGCCTCAGGTCTGCGTGGGCGGGTGGGCTTCGTGTGGCCGCGTGGGTGCAGGGGTGTCCACGTGGGGCTGTGGGGACACCTGGGGCACAGTGACACCTGAGTGTGGCTGCGGGGACACCTGGGGCACAGTGACACCTGCATGTGCTGCGGGGACACCTGGGCACAGTGACACCCGGGTGTGTCTGCGGGGACACCTGGGCACAGTGACACCTGCATGTGCTGCGGGGACACCTGGGCACGGTGACACCTGCATGTGCTGCGGGGACACCTGGGCACGGTGACACCTGCATGTGCTGCGGGGACACCTGGGCACAGTGACACCTG
>NW_009953089.1:2106897-2112748 GCF_000747805.2 Chaetura pelagica | reverse complement strand
CCCCTCCGCGCTGCTCCCCGCCCCTGCTTTCCCGACACGCTGACATGACACGACACGACACGACACGCGGCATCGCAACCCAGTTACGCAACCCCGGGATTTGGGAAGTTTCGGGATGTTGGCCGTCTGAAGGTTGTTGAAAGGAGAGAGAGGTGGGTTCCGTTGCTGGGTGACACCAGGGGTGCGTGTGCCCTTGGCTGCCGCACAGGGGTCTGCAGCTCCGTGCCCGCTGCAAAGTTTGCTTAGCTGGGAGTGCTGGCGCTGACCTGGGGAGTTACTGAGTCTCGTTCCAACTTCTTGCAAGTGTGTGTGTGTGTGTGAGGAGCTCCCTGACGCCGGGATCCTGGCAAAACGTGGCAGCAGAGCTGTGTGATGGAGCTGCTGCCACAGACCTGACTCTTCCTCCCCGGGCAGGGCTGGGCAGGAGCCCCTCGCCTGGGCTCCCCAGCACAAGGAACTCCCCTGGAGCTCCTTTCTCCACTGAGACACAAGCTCATGGGCAGAAATAAGTTTCTCTGGGATGCAGATACTGGCACAGTGCAGCCAGCTTTATCCCTGTGGCAGCCAGAGTTAGGTCTGTGTTGGGATGTAGCTCCCTGGAATGGTTGGCTGATTTATTTTTCTTGTTTCCCCTCTTTTCAGTCGAGTTTCTTAGGCTGCAGTTTTAGCCTTGATACCGTTCTACGTTCACAAATGACCTTTACCAATCAGACAGGCTCCTGGATGTATTGATGCAAACGACATTCAGGGCTGTTACACCACAGGACTATTATTAGTCACTGCAACAGACGGAGGTAGGAAAGTGTATCTGCACTGTGTGCAGTTTAAAGGCAATATAGGACAATCTGGTGGTGCTGGAAGGTTGAATGAGCTGCTTTTGTTTGCTGAGGGAAAGTGCATCGCTGGAAATATAGCTAGGTTTGCAGGACTTTGGGATATATATGTTCTTTTGTTTTGCCTTTTCAGTAGGTTGTGGATTTCCAAAGTTGTTTTGGGCTTTTGTTTCCTGTGCAACTTGTTTGTTTGAGGAAAAGACAGTGAAATTGAATTGCTAGTTTTGCAACACTTTGTTTGCAAACAAACCAAGAAGCCTTGCAACTGTTTCTCACACACACAAAAAGTAAACTGGAATTGAAAGGTGTTTTTCCAAAGGAGCAGACAGTCCAGAGAACGGTGGCTGGGAAGAAGGGTGATTCACAGCCCCTGAAATCAAAACACTGCACCATGGAGGGACAGAAAGAAAGGAGGGAAAGATTGGGAAGAATAAAGTCCAAGTGAAAGAAATACACAAGGAGTAATGAGAAAAATGATAAACTGATGGCAATACCTGAGGGAATGGGGAGGTTACACAGGATCTTGGGAGGGAAGAAGCCATTCTCTGTGAAATGAGGAATGTAGGGAAATGTGTCTGGCTTAGACAAATAGCTAAAATAGGTGTGTCTCAGGGGCTTACCATCTCCCCTCAAACTTAGTAGTGAAGTAGAATTGGGAAAGTTAAATTTAGCTTGACAACACATGTCAAACTGAATTCACCCTTCTAAAGGTGAATCCATTCTGGGTTTTTCTCTTCTGTGTGTCCCTGTATTCAGTTGTCACGCAGGTTCCTGGGAGTAAATCCTTGTCCTTTTTCCTTAGCATGACTGCTATTCAAGTCAGCTAAAGGACTGCCACAGCTCAGAGTTTGTTGCTGGACTCCGTTTGTTCCTCTGCTTTCCTCTCACATCTCTTGAGTAAAACTCACCCTTCCTTCTCTGGCTTGAGGGGAACCAGAGGGTGAAGGTGTGGGACTCGTTCCCCACTGGTCACCAAGCTTCTGCTGTGGTGGCTCTGCCAGGGACTTGGTGGCTTTGTCAGGACTTGGTGTATTGATGGGCCTTTGGCAATAATGGAAGTGCTACATACTGCAAGACTCATCAGTGCAGAGCAAATGCATTTTGATCCTCAGGGGAAAGGTGGGAGAAAACCAGGTTTTGGTCCTGCTCTGATAGGAGCTGTTGCCTCAGTACTCTCATCAGTAGGTGAGGGGGATAAAAATTCCCTCTCCATGTGCTGTTTGCCCCTTCACCCTCACAGCCTGTCATTTGCAAGGGAAAGGTTTAATCTTGGGAGGAATGGGAGGCAGAAAACCCCCAAGGGTTGTGGTTTGCAGCCCCCACACTGGTGTGCAGGACTGCACTCCTGCTTCTCCTCTCAATGCCAGACAGAGAGGCTGTGGAGGGAGGATGGGCACCCTGGAGATATGAAGGCCTGACCTTCCCCATCCACTCACTGTGGTCACTGCCCCATGAGCAGGGAGCTCTGCTGAGGCAGGGATGCTGCAGCTCCCCATGGGGGGTGTGGGGACCAGCCAAGCTTCAGTGGGGCTGCTCAGACCCCACGTCTGCATCAGGGAGGTGTTGAGCAGCCACCACAGAGGTACTTTGGTGGAGCTGTGCAGCAGTGAGGGCTACACCTCTGCTCAGCAGGTCCTGCCTTGTGCTGGGAGGAAGGTAAGGTCTGGCATGACCTGGCCCACAGCTCTCCGTAGTAGCACAGGAGTTGCTCCCACCCCAAGCAGGGTGACCGTGGTTTTGCAGGTGAGGCTGTCACCTCTAGAGCAGCTGCCTGGCACAACCCAGCGTCTCTGGATTACCAGATAAGAGCCAGTGCATCTCTATGGGAGGACCACAGGGCCTGAGGTGGGCTCTGTTACATGCAGCCCCTGCCAAGCTCCCAGAGCCTGAGCTGCTTCTGTAGGTTCGTCGTCATCTTTGCAATTTTCTCAGAAAAGAAAGCAACTGATTTTGTTGCAGGCACAGCACTGAAGTTCTTGTCTGGGCTGAAGATCCCTGTGGTACCTCCCCTGGGGTGTATAATCCTCCCTCCTTGATCCTGCAGCGTTGCTGTATCAGAGCTGGCTGGTACCCTGAGCCCCAGGGGCTCTGTATCACAGTGCTGTGATGCACAGGCACTGAGGGTACCAGCTGTGTAGCAGCACTCCTGTGTGTAGTGTTCTGGAGCTGGAAAATGCAGCCTGGTGTTTTATAGCACTTGTGAACCACCTTGGAATGAGGGGAAATGTGTACTTAAGGTTCTGTTGCAACAGAAAGATAATTGGATGTGGTTTGATACATTTTAACATGTATGAGAGTGAAAGAAACTAGTGGAAAGGTGTGAATGGGTGGCACATGCTGCACCTGGGTGTGACAGTGATGTTTGTTTACACCTGTAATACATTCTTTCCATTTTCAAGATTAATTCAAGCAAATGCCACTCAGAGCTGATATTTTTCTGAATCCTGACACCCCAGAAATTTCAGCAACAAAGTAAAAAATGTTGTTTAGATCTGTATTTTAAAACCTACATCTCTGCTTCAGGTTTATCTTGATGTAAGTTGAGTAAGGAATGATGTCTACCTGTCTTCTGTTTGCATATCTCTAGCATTGTTTCCTAAGGAGGAGAAAAAAAAAAAGGCTTATTATGTACCTGCCTGTGCTGTCTTACTCCCCTCTTGGATTTCTTTTTTAAGCTGCTACTGAATTCCAGGCACATTTGACAGGCAGCCAGGGGTCTGCAAGATACTCATCCCTTAATAGCTTAGTGAAAATAGGGAGATCTGTATTTAGCTCCTACCCTAGGTAGGAGGAAGGTGGCAGTGTGTGGGCAGCCCTTCCTAGACGCCGGGTAATCTGAGCAAAAGACTTACTGAATGTGTGGCCTGGGAGGAAAAGCTCCCATCAGAGCTCACACCTTGCTGGACACTGAAGTCTCCAGCCTTGCTGTACAGCTCAGGAGGAAAGCAACTCTGCCAACTCTGTTGCTCTCAGAACAATGTGTTTTAGTACTGCAGATGGCACTTAGCTTGGTAATTGCTTGCCCAGGATGTATTTAGTCTTTCCTCTAGCTCATGCTGGCTTGTTGGAAGTAGAGCTGAGATGACCATACATGCTCTGTGCCTCTCCCTTCTTGAGCCCAGCTGTCTGAAGCCTGTGGGAGCAGAACTCAGTCGGCAGCCTGGGCATGTTGGGTAATGTGTGTGTCTGTAATGATGCAGACCAAGCACCCTTGGATGTGGGTTACACCTCGTACTAAATCCCTCCAAAACAAGGCAGCCAAAAGGCACAGTGCAACCCAGGAATTGGCATTTGCTCATTCAAAATAGCATAAACTGAGAGATCTTCTCCAGATTATCACCAGGAAGAACTTTTTAGGAGATAAAACGTGGAGAGCATGTTAGGTCAGGCATCACTGCAGACGTGGTTGCCACCACCTGGTTTTCATCACTGTGTCTCCTTCCCTCCAAGGGAGCAGGCAGGTGGCATGCAGGGATGTAAATCGGTTCCCAGCGGGATAAATGTGGGATGAAAAAAGTTCTAGCTTAGTTGCAGATTACTGGAGTTACTCCTGGGAGAAGTGGCTTGTGATTTGGGCCCTTGGGTAAGCCTGTGGGGTGACGTTGGGTGCATTAGCAAAATTCTCAGTCAAATTCAGCAAAACGCTTAAGCTTGAGCTTTGCTGAATGGTGGTTGATTTAAGTGTGGTGCTTCATACAGAACAGGTGTGAGGGACCAGGAACTCTGTTAAATCAGTTATGGTGCATCTTAAAACATCAAGTTTCTGCCATTTTGGTGTACGTGCAAATGCTGTAACAGTTAGGAACATAGGAAAGCTAGTGCAGCCTTCCAAACAATCTCATACTTCTTCCCTATCATGGGTTGGGTTGTTACTCTCATGCTGTTTTTACACAAGTTCTCCCTTAAAACCACCAACACATTGTTCCTCTGGGACAGACCATGACTCAGGTGGTGTTTGGGCTTGTTTTTAGCAGCTCTCTGATGATCTAACTGTGATTTTATGGTCAGATTCTGCCCTGCTGTCCCCAGGAAACCCTTGGAGGTGTGGTTTTCTCAGCTCTTCAGGTGAGAAGAGGTAAAGATGATGCTCTGCTTGTTTTCTGTGTTCCTCTGTTGCTCTCTAGTGTTGTTTAAGAAGGAGATGCAAGGTTCAGGCAGGTCTCAGGTATGAGCTGGAGAGTTGGCAGCAGGGCTTGCAAGATGATTATTAGAGCTATGTCCATGGAAGCCTGGGAGTAGTTGAGGGCTGCCTTCAACCAGTGAGCTGGCTTCAGTGTGGCCACTGCCACCATCAGATGAGGGCTGTGCATGTGGCTGGGGTCTCAGCTAGGGCCATTCCTGGGTCAGCTCTGTGCTAACCCCAAAGTGAAGATGAGCCTGCCCATGTGTCAATGCTGCTTGGAGAGCATTGCTATGGAACAGGAGGACTGGCACATCTGAGATGCCTTGTTCCTCAAAGGATGTGATCATTGTGCTAAATTGTCTGGAATCTGCAGAAAATGGTTGTTTTCAGTTAGATCACATCATTTATTTTGCCAGTGCCTTATCTTAATTTAATTCTAGCAGATATTAAATATTTGTCCTACTTTGGCTATTTATATACATGCAGCTTATTGGATTGGGAAGCAGGTAATTAAATGGGCTGTGAGCTTGGTCTTTGGCTGTTGTAAAACTTTGCAGTTTCTGCTTCGTAGCCCCACGATTCAGTTATTGTAGGTGGTACTTCTCAGGCTAGAGGTGCTGTCAGCTGAGAGTGGAGAAAACTCATCAGATCATGCTGTTCCAGCCTCTCCTAAAGCCCATCATTTCCAAAAGGTATTATTTATGGGCTTGCTTGGTGTAGTCTAGACGCTCTCCCTGAAGCACTTTGCCTTTTGCACAACTTGTAATTCCTTCTGCTGAATGATGAGTCACTTGCTCCCCATTCACCTACATGGGAAGTGGTCAGCAAGTCACTTGCCTGTGTAATTTTTTGTGTAGCTGGAGAAGTATTTTATTTGGTTTTAGTGTGGTTCAGC
>NW_009953089.1:2105796-2106419 GCF_000747805.2 Chaetura pelagica | reverse complement strand
CAGGAGCCCTGCCATCACAGCACTGCTACCAGAAGTGTATCAATACAAACCTCTTACAGCTACTGCCAGTGCTTTAGTCCAAGGGAGTGGAAGGTAAATATCCTATTTCTATTTAATGATGTAAACCTGATTAATACATTAAGGCCAATCAATACAGTATAATCAATAAAGCTGTTGCTTGCTTGGTGTTGATGTGAATTCAGCTAGTGGCTTCAGCAGGGCCAGGGTTTCACACCCAGAGTGATCTCTAGGAACTACCTATATTTTAGTGTGTCTTTAAAAACTAATTTAAACAGTGGAGTTCCCTTAACACAGCAGATCAAGGGACCTTCCTGGTGAGCAGGTCCTCTCTGTTGGTCACTTAGGAGGGTGAGTGGCTCCTCAGAGGTGGGGTCTCATGGGTGGCCAGCAAAGGTCTCACCTTCTTGGAAGCAGAGCAGGGTGATTTGCAAGGGAAGGTGGCATCTGACTTCCCAGCTCTCAGAGAGCATGGGGCAGGCACAGGAGGACAAGGAGGGTTTGTCTCCTTGCCTTGGATTCTCCACACCATAAGTGGCATTGCTAGCTCCCAGCAGGTCAAAATTTGGCCATTCTTATGATAGGGCATGCTTTGAGATTCAGCA
>NW_009953089.1:2095478-2105767 GCF_000747805.2 Chaetura pelagica | reverse complement strand
GTCTTCATGAGCGTGGGAGATGGGAGATGCAAGAGATAGAAGGTTTCTGGGTAGCTTCTCTGTCATTACCTTGTAGATACTGGAGAGTATATATGAAGCATCCTAACCTGGCACTTGCTTTGAAAGAAGTTATTTGTTGGTACAGGATACTTGGGTTGCTTTGATAGGGTTTTCTTCTGGATTGGGTGGGCTTCATTCTTAAAAGTGAATGCAAGTGCAGTTGCTGAGTGTTTGAGCTGAACACTGTTAGAAGGTGCTTTTAGTGATTATACTTGGTATTGTTTGTCTGTGATTCAGGCTGATAAAGTCAGACTTTTGATAGAATTTAAACACCTGAGTCAAAATGTCATGCAAGTGTTTATTCAGCTTGGGGTAAGCAGTGCCATGTTTGTAGTTGTCATAGTTCAGAGCCTGTCTGTCCACCTCACAGAAAGGCAGAGAAACTTTTTGGCCGTGGAAAAGAAGCACTTATTTTGGATGTTGTCGTTGCCTAATGTACCTCTGCAGGAGAAGGGAGCCCTGCATTTGGAGCAGCTGCAGCTCCAGGGCCTGCACAGGTTCAGCTCTGTCCCTTGGAGTAGGGCTTGAAGTGCATGGTTTGGCTTCCAATTGCCTGTCTGGCACAGGGGAGGAAAGTAATAGGGAGCAAAGGCTGTTTTCCAGGCTCATGCCGTGAGGAAGTACTGATAGAAGAAGCTATTTGTTAAGAAATGCATTACTGAAACAGTCTCACATATTGTCTTGTGAAGAATATCAGCTGTGTCTGTGCTAGCATCTGAATTGGATCCCGAGCACCTGCTGAGGCTGGAGAGGATGGTGCTGGGAGTTTGCAGGTCCTGTAAGTTTCTAGTAGCCCCTGATGTCTATTAGTTGCAACGTGTGTTTGCAATTGAGGAGGTGTGTGGGGCACGCCTGCTCCTGCAGGAAGCAATTCTCCCTTCCCTGGGGAATTTGTCATGTTACCAATCCAGATGATGCTATGTTGGGGTTGCTGTGAGATTCAGAAGACAGAGTTGTGGTGAAGGATTTTACCATCTTAAGCAGCCCAACATGCAGCTGCATGTAAAATCCTGCACCCCCGTGCTCAGCCCTCTCCAACATCCATCACAGGGGAGCAGCCCTTCCTTCCCTCAGAGAGGGGTGGTGATTTGCCTCTTTTGAGACAGATGTGGGGGTGTGAGCATGAGAGTCATTTTGGAGCCCAAGGAGTCACAGCCAATGTACAGGCTTCCTCTGGGAACAGGAGGGGAGACAAGCTGCCTGGCTGGTGGCACCCTGGTGAGATGAAGGGGACTTGGGTTTCATATTTGTCTGCCAGAGGGAATATAAACCAAGGCTCCTAAGCTCTTCAGAAGCTCTGTTGGGTTTACTGACAGGGGCTAGCTTTTGCAAGAAGGGGGTTTCACTTTGCCTGCTGTGCTTTGGAGAGGGTCAGCTGCTCTCACAGCTCAGCAGCACTGGGTTTAGGCAGCTGGAAGGCGATGCAGAGGCATCACAGAAGCAGGACATCAACAAACAAAAGGCGAATTTCCTCCAAGGTGCCAAATACCCTGTCCTGATTCAGCAAGAGGGCACAAGTCCTTTTCATTTTGCACAGGCCAACTTTGCTTTGATTGCCCACAGCCCTAGATTTCCCCTCCCTCCTAGCATACTGCTCCTACCCATCTTGCAAACCAGAGACGACAGACTCATCGCTGCCTCAGAAGGAAGCTAATGGGGTGACGCAGCAGGAGCCAGCTGCTTTGCTACCTGCATGGTGACAGTGCAAGGATGAAGGAAGGACACAGCCAGCAGTTCCTCAGCCACAGGCAAGGCTGTGTGACCCACCAGTGGTGTGTGCTGCAAAATCCAGGGCTGTACCTCCCACCCCTGGCACTGCAGACCGTCCTCTGCCAGTGAGACCTATAGGCAGGAGCCATCTGCTGCTGCTCTCTGAGGACACACAGCTGTCTGACTTGCATGGGGTTGTATTTTGGTGCGTAGCCAAGAGGTAGCTGGAGTTAGGACTGCAGGGACTGTGTGTGTGCTCAGTCATTGGTGAGGGCAGAGCAGCTCCCAGGCGTGAATCGATGCCGACGCTCTGCGGTGGGGAGGAGCGGGGGGCTGGGAAGGACACCAGGCCTGGCAGAGGAAATTTGGAGCTGGGAAGTGACAGCTTTGCTCCTGCCCTTCCTTAGGCCTTTGGTGCTTCAGTCTGCAAATTTTCTCCTTCCAGAAGGTACCTGTGAAGAAGCCAGAGCAGGGAGGAGGATTTGCTCACAGCTCTGATGTGTAGCTGTGTTTTCCTTTTCCAGCTTCCATTTGCTCTGCAGCAGGCATGGCCTGGGGCCATGCAGGGATGGTGAGAAATAGTACTTTTCTAGCCTCTAGCTGTCTCAAGAGAACTTTTGTCCTCAGAAAACTCAAGCTGATTATGCAGGGGTGGTTTAGAATGGTCAGAGATCTGCCTGGTACAATTTCTGCCTGTTGGCAGGTTCCCTGGATTTCAGCGGTGCCTTCTGCTCATGAAGACTTTGATTGTGATGCTGCAAAGACCCTGCCCCTACTTTCAGCTGAGGTCTTGTGGCCTTTTTCTCATCTGGGGGCTCCTTTTTCTACCTCTTGGTATGTTTCTTTCAGCCTGAGCCACATGCAGGGATGGTGCCTCACAGCAGCAGGTGCCTTTGCTCCAACCTAGCTGGCACAGGGAGGGCAGAGTGAGCAGGGAATGCCATCAGAGAGCTTGCTCTTTAAGCAGTGAGCTGGCTGCTTGCACTGGCTACCATTAGCCTTTGTGGCCAAGACCTTGGCATCCCCCCAGGGGTTACACCAGCCCAGGGGACAGGGTTATGTGTCTGCAGAGCAGAGCGAGCACACCTGAGGCACAGGTAGGAAATGGAGCATGCTGCTGGCAGCCTGAGGAGCATCCTCAAGCAGGTTTGGCATTTGAATTCCACTTTTAAACCTCTTTTGTTAACTGCTGTGCACATGCCATGCAAGGGTTATGAACTGAGCAGGGCAGGATCTCTGTGGGTGCTGAAAAGCAGCATGGTTAGGAGGTTTCTCCATCAATAGTGGCAGTCACTGAACTGCCCTGATGCCAGTGCCATACACCTTGCTGGCTGGCAGAAAATGGATGTTTCTTTCTAAAGCTATTTCACTTCTCTGCTGCTGACCTTTTATTTGGAGTTCCTCGAGCTCAGACCTCCAAAGCCTCCACTGTAAAGCTCCTGCAAAGATCTCCTGCATATTTCATGGAGAAGGAGATGTGTGATAGAAATTCTTCCTGTAATCTCATCTCTCTGTAAACTCTCTTCTCAGATTCTGTCTCACCTCATAATATTCCTGTCTGCGCAAGAGTCACCCCAAAAGTGAATCAGATCCTGCTGAGTGGGACAGTCTTCCCACCACCTATTTATAGAGTGTGCAATTACCCTCCATGCATCTCAGAACTCTTTAATTGCCTTTTTATTGCTGTTTAGCAGCGTGTTAAAGGTTTTCAAATACTCATGCCTTGTTTTTTCATTAGCTCTATTTATTCTTGCTTTGGCTCCCTTCCTCAACCTCATCAAATTTAGCATCTTCTGTTTGCCTTCAGGGCCTTGGGCAGCTCTGCCACTTCTGACTGGTTCTCCCATGTCCTTTCTCGTATTGCTGCTCCAGATGCTCCATCTTCCCCTGTCTCACCCTGTTGTGCTGTCGGGTCCTTCTCCTGGAAAAGACTCTGTGCTGCCCTGCCAGCAGTCCCTTTGCTGGGCAGGGTGGCTCAGACAGGATGCCTCAGTGTCTCCTAAGATATCTCCTTATGTCAAGCAGGGCTGGTTTGCCTGGAGAGGCTACCCAGGCTATTAAGGGCAGAAACACTACCTGGGAATGGGGAACACTGGTCAAGACTCTGGAACAGAGCTGGTAATGGGGACTGGGAGTTGGTAAGCAAGGTGGGAAGCAGGTGCTGTGGCCTGAGGTCCCCTGTGTGGATTTGGTTTGCCAGGGTGGCCCAGGAGCTGCTGCATCAGTTCTCCCCACGTGGCATGGCCCTCCCTAAAGCCACAGGGTGTTTGTCTGGCAGCACCTACAACTGGGATTGCTTTTTTAATGCTTTGTGTTTATCCTGTACCTGTTTTCACCTGTCTCCTCTCTGATGACCATGACAACATGGGCTTTGTGCCTGTGCAGCACCTGGCACCCTGTCTGGGTAACCAGGAACAAGCAATAGCCTGGGTTTGTCTCGTACAGTCTCTGAGTGCAAAGTCCTTTTTGATGTTATTTGCTCTATGTTTTAGCCTTGTTGCATGGCATTTCCATAACTCAAATTAATTTAATTATCCCCTGAGGTGCTTGCTTGCTCACAGTTGTCCAGGACTTTATTGCCCTCCTCTTGTGTATTGAGGAGCCCACACAAGTCTGAATCATCAATAAATGTAATCACAGTGCTTGATGTTTGTTCTTCCAAGTCTGTGATATATACAATAAATGAAACTGGTCTTAATACCAATCTGTGCCTCCCTTTTCAGCACCTGTTATGTTCCAAAATGCTGCTTTGCTCATACAGCTCTGCTACTCAATCCTAACAGCATTTGTATTGACCAGAGAAATTCGTATTTTATGTAAAATTGTATCAAAACCTTTCTCAACTTATAGGTGATTCATGGCCAGAACTCACCCCCAGCAGTGCAAGCACATCTGCTAAGCTTGGTGTCAGCTCAGACAGGACTTGGTGACCAGGCCGAGTTCAGTAGCCTGTAGTGCTCTGCAGGTTACAGGCTCAGGACAGGTGAATGTGGCCTGCATCCCTGCCTGCATCCCTGCCTGCATCCCTGCCTGCATCCCACAGTCACCTGGGAGCAGGTGGCAGTCGCAGTGCAGGCTGGGCTGTGCTGCCCTGGGCTGGCATCCTCACCAGTGGGCTCCAGCCAAGTGCAGGGCTTCATCAGTCAAAGAACAAATTACTGAACTGGAACAGGGGCCAAAGCTTCCTAGTCCCAGAGAGCATTTGGTGTTTCAGGATCCTTGTGCTTGAGGTGAGCGCAGAGGCAGAGCTCAGCTGTCTGGGCACTGGCTGAGGGCTTGGTTAGGTTACAGGCTTGGCTCCCTGGTCACTCCTTCACAAGCTCACACAATTCTCCAGATCTTTCTCAAGGTGCCATCAGTGAAAAGATGATGAAAATATTTCTCTTTCCTCCACAGAGTGCTGGAAGATGGTGAGAGCTTATGAGATGCTGAGTTAATTGTGTAGTGCAGGATGTGTGGGTCCCTGGGAACACTAGGACTGGGTCAGAGTGGTTGTCCTGCAGCTCAGACGCACACAGACACTGAGCATCCCCGGGCTGCCACTTCTGCCACTTGCTGTGTCCTCCTGCAGCCTCTGCAGCTGCTCCCTCTATTAATAAGACAGTTAATAGCATTGCATAATTCATGCTTACAAGTTGTATGCACTTGATGATAAAAGGAGCCGATGTTTAATTTACACACACAGGGTTTCATATAGATCTCAACAGCTCCATGCTCAGTAGCCCTGCATCCTTTCCTCCTCTCTGCTTGCATTTGAGAAGGTGGGCAGCAGGCTGCCTGGTGTTTCCATAGGCAGGGGAGTGCAAGGTTTGCCCCCAGCTCTCTCCTCTGTCATCTCCTGAGCTTGTCACGGGTGCTGCTGTCCTTCAGGAGGGTGCAGCAGGGAGAACTGCACTGCAATTCCTTTTAATGCTCTCAAACCCCTACTACGAAAGGAAGGCAGGAACAAACAAAATGGGGCCATTTAAAATCAGCATAACAGCTCAGCTACCCCCCTGTTTAAGCCCATACAAGCAGGAGAAGAGTAAGACTCACTGGTTCTTTCCTATCTGCTGAAGGCACAAGATTCAGTGGCCAGCAAGAAGCAGATGGGTTTGCTATTTCTGTGCCCTTTGCTTTGATTGCTGCAGGTCTGGGAGGGAGTTGCAGCTGCTCCAGTAGTGTGGCAAATGCTCTCCATTTATCTTGTGGTGTTATGCCCAGGTGATGTCAATTGGTCTCTTTCCATTGTCTGTATATTTGGACTAAGAAAATTGCAGTGTTTTTTTTCTGTGAAAATTTAATGATGAAAGGTGACACTAGAAGTGTTGTGTTTTTTTCTTTAACCAGTTGTTTAATTTACCATATAACTCCCACAGTAATGGTGAGATTTTTCCTTGCTGTGGCTCAGGAGAACAGATGTACCTTTTGAATTTATGTATTTTTTTTCTACCTAGACAGAACCTTCTGTTTTGTTTGCAGCTCTGATTACTTGCTTTGCAGTGCTGTGACCTACATTCAAGGTGAAACTTGTGATAAGTGTTTGCTTTGGGGAGGGAGGCACAGCCATGGTTTTGAGAAGATTAAGGCCTGTCAGGCAGCAACCCTCATTTCAATTAAGTGTCAAAATGCAAATCAACCAGGCTTCAGAGTATGGTCAAGGTGAGAGTGGAAAGGACCTTAATCCATTCTGAGATGAAGTGGAAATCCTCCTGTGCTTTAATTGTTCTTGGTCAATTAGGTTGGCTAGGAATGGTGTGGGGGCAAGTCAAAGTTGTGCAGGACAGTGTGTCAGGGATATTTTTGTTCAAAGGCTTGTTGGCCACATGTTGTACTGGCTTGCCCAAAGGGCTGTTATCCCTGAAAGTTTCAGCTGTGCTGACAAGGGTGGGTGCCTGGGGTGCACAGCATGAGGCTCTGGGGGGGATATAGAGGATATCCCATGCTCAAGGTGTTCCCCTCTGCCTGGTGATGCTGCTCACTCCACGTGTTTTGACCAGAGAACCAGCAATAACAACAAAACCCAAAAAGGTTTTAAGACTGGTTTTGTGGAGGTGCATCCTGGCTTGGGCATCCAGCCAACAGGATTTCTCTAGATTGCCTCTTGGTGCTTTTAGTTAAATCAGCTTCTTTCATAGGAGAGATCTTAAAAACAGATACTGTCTCAAAACAAGCAAAACCAAAAAAATCCAGGAAAGGCAGGTGCAACATGGGTGCTACTGCTGGATCTCCTTAGGTGGCTCATGAGAGCAGCCAGCCCTGTGTGACCCATCCCAGTCCTTGTTGTCCCAGCCAAGAGCTAGGGTTGCTGTGCAAAGAAGGGGAAGCTTGTTGTGGGATGGCACATGGGAGCAGCCCCCTGGGGCTCTTGGCAGCTCCACTGAATGCTCCATGGTTTGGATGGTGCAGCAATGCTGAGCATGGCCACAGCCAGAGTTGCTGAGCACTAAACTGGAATGGAGGTTTTCTCCATGACGTTGGTGCCTTTGGGAGAGATGGTGTCTGGAGCCAAGAGCACAGTTTGCTAAAGCAGAAAGAAGCATGTTAGCCCCAGGACTTTGGGGGCTGGAGTGAGGAATTGCTCACATGGATGGTCTGTGTAGAGCAAGTAGGTGCCTAGGGAGGCATTTCTTCCCTTTTCTGGCTTTGAAAGGGTAAATGAGAGAGCTCAAGTAGTGGGAAGGCTCTGAAATATTTTCATTCTCTCTGCTTGAAGGGATAAGTTACAATTCTAGGAAAGGTAAGGTAAATGAAAGATGATGTTTCTACTCTTCAGTCTTTCTCCTTTTCATATATCTGCTTCACCTTCTGGCTTCTCAGCAAACATTAATGAAAAAATTGGGGGTGAGAACCAGCAAAAAACAATTTGTCCCTGTTGAAATCATGTATCCGAGGTCATAGCTGTTTATGTAGCAAATCTCACAGGACTTGAAAAATGTCCTTGTTGTCGTCTTGTGCAATTTGTCAGGGGTGTTTATGGAGGTGCAGCACTACTTTTTACCAGAGATGACAACTGTATGCTGTGGTTGTACATCGTGCCTCTTGTAGGATCCAGCTTGGATGACTGAGATTTGTAGATACAAGGCTTATAAGGTGAATGAAAAAATAACAAAAATGTGAACTATGCAGCTATTTTCATAGCAAAACACTTAATTATGGTTGGGTGTTGACTTTGCACTAGAGAAAAACTGCTGTAGACAGAAAAGCTCTGTAAATGTCCCTGTTCTTGGGAGCTAGACCTTGCCTGAAGGGCATTCACAGGCACCTCACATCACTCCCTTTCCCTGGGAGCTGAGCAGCTGGTGAGTCCCCCATAGCTGGCAGGTCCCAGCCCCCTGGGGTTGGGGGTGTTTTTCTAAGGCAGACCTGGGCATCGCTCTTGAGAGCTGCTGGGGGCTGAGCTGAGGTTGGAAGGGCTGCAAATGGGAAGACAGAGGCAGGGGAGCAGCCTTTTCCATCACATGGGCTGCTGCTGAATCACTGTTTACGCTGCCTCTGTACCTGCTGACTCGATGCATGGAAATAGAACACCTCTATTTTTAGCTCCTACCTTGTGCATTCATGCACACGCACGCTGAAATTAGGCTTTTTGTGATGGGAGCAGTTCCTTGCCTACATGGGGGAAGTATTTCAGAATCGTGGCACAGTAACTCCCAGTTTCTTCCCTTCCTAGCATCACCCACACAAGTGCAGAGTGGGGGAGAGCTGCTTGCTCTGTGCACTAGCTGGGTGGTGTGGGCTGGACCCGAGTGCCTTGGAGCTGCCTCTGTCCTCGGTGCCGTTCAGCCGTGGTCCTGCCCTGCTGCCTTTCTGGCACCAGAACTGCAGCTGCCAAATATTATTCCATATCCTGCTGGCTTCCTTTGCCCTTTCCTGTAGAGCTGATTTGGTACCTAAATATGATCCAGCAACGATTGCAGCAGGACCAGGATGTTTTGGTTTGTTGCTGTCAGTTTTTACTCATCTGTGATTTCCTTTGCCTGTCTCATTGCCCACTGATGCTGGTGGAGCAATATCCAGCTCTCTCAGCAGAGGAGTAGGTCCCAAGATAAAACCAGGACATTTGTTTTGGCAGGAGTTGTGTGTTGGCTGTTACCTGCTGCTACAGTTAATTGTGTTGTGAAAACAGGCGCTGCTTTTGCATATGAGCTGGGACATGGAGGTGAGGAAAAGCAGTGACTAGTCACTGGCAAAACAATCCCATCGTTTTCTCTGAGGCCAAGATCTTGTTTACTTTGTTAACGCTGCACAGAACAGGAGTGCAAAGGTGGTTACTGGTGGAATATTCCAGTGAAAACAAGGCTTTCTCATTCTACTGTATTGGGATTGACACTGGCATTGTGGGAAGGGATGAAATGAAAAAGTGCTCTGCTTTTAAATGGCTCAGTCATCTGCATCACAGCAGCTCCGTGGCACTGTCTGTCCTCAGCTGCTGAGACTTGAGAATCTGCCTGGGATTCCCTGGATCCAGTGTGATTATTTGACTTAATGCATCTTCTAACAAATATCACTCTGCCCTCCTTTGTGTCTTCCTGGTGCATGGGGCACTGGTCCCTGCCACCAGAAACCCAGGAGCAGGTGTTGTTGCTGAAATGTGTGAAATGGTATGTGTGGTGACAGCAAACCAGTGTGTGTTGTGTCCTGTGGGCACAGGGAGTGTGCCAAAAGGCTGGTCAGGATTCCTGCCTCCAAACTCTTGGTGCATCCTTGACATTCTCCTGACTGGGTTTGCTGTCAGGAGGAGGTGGCAGGGGAGGCCCTGCCACTCTCCAGTGTGGGATAAGCATTGGCTGGTGGGAATCCTGACTTTGACCCCGAGGTCTCTGTAGCTGTGGTTTCTGGACAGTTTGATTGCTAAACTACTATCTTCCAGCAGGCCTTGTGCCCTAAGCCACTTGCAGCAGACCCTGCAGCAATCTTGCTTTCCTTGCCCAGCTTGTTCAGAGAGTTGATATCCAGCATTACCTCCAAATTCAGACCTGCTTCCCAAATAACCATTTAACCATGCTGGGACAGTTTGGGCAGGCCAGAGAGAATTGACTTAGTCTTCTGGTTCTCACTCTGGCCCAGCAATGCCTGATGTCTTTTGGCTTCTTTGCTGCCCTTCATCATGACTGTGCCTTGGCACCTGCACCCGGGTGAGCTCTGTGTCCTTGTGCAACCCTTGCTGGGCGAGTTCCTCTCCCCATCTCAGGGATATTGGGAATGAAACAGACACTGGCATCACTGCAGACACTGCAGAATAGTTTCCTGCCTGTGGAGCTGCGCATGGAGCTGCTGCGCGGTCGCTCCTCACTGCACGTCTTCATCATGACTGTGCCTTGGCACCTGCACCCGGGTGAGCTCTGTGTCCTTGTGCAACCCTTGCTGGGCGAGTTCCTCTCCCCATCTCAGGGATATTGGGAATGAAACAGACACTGGCATCACTGCAGACACTGCAGAATAGTTTCCTGCCTGTGGAGCTGCGCATGGAGCTGCTGCGCGGTCGCTCCTCACTGCACGTGGAGCCCCAGCTCTTTCCCAAGAAAACTGTCCTGCTG
>NW_009953089.1:2068756-2094966 GCF_000747805.2 Chaetura pelagica | reverse complement strand
TTGCAGCTGCACAGCAGGAGGGAGGTTTGTTTCTCGCACTCTGTCGTGTTTGCCAGAAGTACACGTGGGTATAAGTGCCTTGGCTTCACCTGGACTGGTTTTCCATTGGTGGCTTCCCTGCATGGGGGCATCACTAGTTCCTGTTGGAAACCTCCCATGGCAAAAGGAAGTGGGGAGCCAAGGAGAGGTGGAGGAAGGTGCTGGTGTTGAAGAAGAAATACCACGTGCTTCTGCTTTACCTGCCTGCACTTTGCCCAGCAGCTGGGAGTAAGGTAGAGCAAGGGATGTGATAGTGCTACCCAGGGGTACAGTGGGTTCTGAATGGGAACCCACCCAAACCCTTGGCCCAGGCATTGGAGTGTGGTGCCTTGTACCCCAATGCACTTGGTGCCATGGTGCTGGCATGCAGGGATGTGTTCTTTCTCCATGGCTCCCTCCTTTCTTAGAGAGCACCAGCAATCTTATTAATATCTCCTCAGAGGAGCAGGCTTAGAGGGCTGTTAGTGAGTTTATATTGAAAAACCTCTTTGCTAGGTGGGTTTTCCTTAGCTTTTTGGAGATGGGGCCACAGTACCACTCTGTTTTGGGGAGGGAAACACTGAACATTTGGGCTCTTAATGTCCTTTTTACTGCACACCAAACTGAGGTGCACATCTTTTCACTCCAAAAATGTTTAAATCCAAGTATCTTGAACCTGAAACAATATGCGAAGAGCCCCAGATATCTCTGAGCCTTCTGTCTCCAGGATTATTCAGAGATTTGCAAATTATAAGGGTGCTGAAACAAGTTGTCTAGAGCTTCAGTGGAAAAGTATTTGATGGCCTGTGGTATCTTGCAGTTAACTTGCCAATCACCCTCCTGCATCAGTGGTACTTTTCCACCACTGATGCTATCAGAGGCCGGAGCTTTCTGCTTGGCTTATAGCCATCCTCTTACTTAAGGCACAGAGAGACCAAGGGAAGGAGAGGCTGAGCACAACCTGTATGGGGAAGGCACTCCCAAATCAGTGCTGGGCTCCAGCCTTTTCCCTGCTGCTCCTTTGGAGATGCCAGAGGCTGTGTTGGGGGTGCTCTGGTGCTTGACACAGGGTGCATGATGTCTCATCAGACACCTGCACAGAGGGCTCATGGGTCAATACCTCATTACAGCAGCCCATGTGTCTGGCTTGCCTTTTTGCTCTCTAATTGCTGCCTCCTTGCTTCCTATCTGCATCCAGTAAGCAAGCTGCCCGGATAGTTAATTACTGTTCTGGGGTGAGTGCTGTGTTATAGTCTGTTCTGTCAATACTAATTGTTTTATAGAAATATGAAGTACCACTTCCCCTTCCCTCCAAGGACTTTGAGATGCAGTGTGGGTATTAATGATATCACTTGTCCTTCTGTCCAGGGTGAGCAGGAAAACATGATCTCCCATTTGCAATGGGCACTTAGGGTTATCTTTTGGAGAACTGCAAGTGCTCTGCTTCTGGGGTCCCTTCCTGTGCCTTTCTAGTAAAGCTCTTTCCCCGTCCGATTACCTTGCTGGGGGTGTGTATTTATAACTAATCAATCACAACCCAAGATCAGAGCAGTCATTATAATTTCTCCTGGTGAATCCAGGCAATCCTTCCTTACACTGTTCCTATCCTGGGTGGGATTCCTTCTTGCTTTTCAGCCTTTGCTTTAATAAATATGTTGCTCAAAAGAGTAAGTCAGTAAGAGAAGGTTGTAGGTGGGCATCTCCTGAGAGTGCAGGCAGTAGCATGTAAGGACATCACATAAGGAAAACTCTCCTTCTCATGCATGAAAAATGTCAGCCCTTGACATTCAAAGGTATCTCTGCTTGTGCTGGCTCCAGTGGTCAAGTTAGGCATCCACTGGTGATAGTTCTTTGTGGTGCTATTTATAATTTTTGCCTGTGTTTATACTGCTCTGCAGTAAGCACCAGATAAACCAACATTCATAATTAAAGGTAAATTTAAATGTGCCCCCTGTGTGTTCAGCTTCAGGTTACGTGGTGTGTTTGTAGTGACTAATGTTTTGGGGCTGTTCTGGGGGTCGCTTTGCCTCCCTGGAGGCTTTGCTGTTAGTTTTTGTCACTAGCAGTAGAGCACAGAGCAAGATGCACTCCCAGGTGTGCACCCCAGACCTGTGTGAGCTGTCATGCAGAGATGACACAGGGAAGTGGGGAAGGGCCTGGTACCTGGCTGTGGGAATAAGCCCTGGCATTGGGATGCTCTAGACCTCATCCTGACTGCTTTGAGTTCCCACAGCTTCAAGGCTTCATCTACTCTTTGCTGGTTACTGGGCAAAAGGAGATGGGCTGTGCAGGAGGAGTGCTGGATCCAGGGGTTGCTGGTATTCCTTTGTCTTCCCAGGGGATTCATGGAGCAGAACCATACTTAAGTAGACTCACTTTTAGTAAATAGTCCAACTTCTGCTGGTATCAACACTTTTCAGTGGCAAGCACAGGAGGGCAAGCAGAGGTGGAGGTATTGCAGAGCCACAGGTTCAGAAATACTCAGGAGCTGTGGACTGGGAGGCAGGGGTGCTGATCCACCAGTTGAATAGTGCCAAACGACTGCTGGTGGCTCCCACTGCTGTGCCAATGGGCTGGGCTGCTGGATGTCCTTGGTGCATCCTTGTCAGGCTGAGGAACCTTTGTTGAAAGTCTCAAGCTGCTGTACACAGGGTGAGGTGATGTGGCCCTCAATGCAAGCTCTGAACTGAGAGGAGGCACAGCTTTTTCTCTGGAGGAGGGTTTTTTGGGTATCATGTGGGATTTATAAAGAAAGCTTACACCACTATGGGCTGAACCTTTCCTTTATTTCATAAAAATATGGAGTGGGGTAGAAATCAGCTTTTTAGTCTTGGTCTCTATTCGTATTCTCTGTTCATGTGTTGAGGGCTGGGTGTTGTTCAGTTTGGAGTTCCCATACAAGGATTTCCCATCCCAGTTGAGCACTCTCAGGGACTTCTCTGCTGTTTTTCAGCCAAGGTTGAGGTATTGCTGATGTCACCTGCAGAAAGTCTTGTGAAGACTGATCTTAAAATGCACCTTAACTTAAACCCTGTTCCATCAGGGCTGCTGTGCTGGTGTCCTTGCTGTGGTATCACCCAAGCTTTTTGAAGGCTGCATATAAATTGGTCTCTGAGAACAGTTTTCTGATCTCAGCCACAAATCTGATTATGGATACTTTAGGGAATGGGAGCATGAGAAGCCAGGTCGTGGCTTTACATTTTAGCATTAAAGGTCAAGTTCAGTTGATTTTTATTTTATCCTTGGATAGCACCAGTCTCTGTCTCATACACCTGCAACTTCATGTGTGTCTACCAAGGCACAGGCAGGAGCTCAGAGATCAGGTACCAGCAAGTCCAGGCTTTGTTTCTGGGACTCTTCTGAGGAAGGGAGGCAGGAATGTCTCAGCTGTTTAAAGATGAGAGCCTGGAGCTGCTGTTGCTCAGTGGGACCCGGTGCTGCTGCTTTGTGCCCATCATCAGTGGGATGCTGGGGACCCTAGGACCATGCACAGCCTTGCCCTGGGTGGGAGCCATGGGAGCTCACTGGTTGGGGCCAGCAGCTGGAAATCCATGGCAAAACACTCACAGGCTGTGATGGGAATAGGGCCACCTTGCAGGCTGTGCTTGCTCAGGGCATGAGGATGTGTTTTGGGGAGGGTGTGGGGCTGCTTCAAAGGGCAATGAGGTTCTCACACATAGACTTGGGCATGTGCAGTGGCTCAGGATGCCACCTAGATACTGGTCACCTTAATCTTCATCTCCTGTGTTTGCAAATCCTGACTTGAGCTGCAGATTCTTCTGTTAGTATTTTGGGGCTGTTTCCTTCAGTTCCTTATTAAAATGCATGTGTTTTTCCTCATTTAAAAAGATCATCTGTATCAAAAAGCTAATGATTACAATACCTGGCTTTCTTTTCCCCAACAAAGATGACAGCAGTGATATAAATCCTTATGTTGCTGATTATAAAATTGCTACCTTCAGGCACATCTTTATTTTAGGGTTGGAATTTTTGGCTGCCACAATTTACAAGAAAAAGACAGTTGGAAATTTTCTCCTTTTAATATGTAGTTTTCACAGCTCTTGAGTCTCTTGATCGAGTCAAGCTGCTTTGGCTGTCAGGCTGGGAAGAGCAGAAGATTAAAGTGCCCTTTTTTTAATATGCAGCTGTGCATATAAGTATATTGTGGCTTTCCTGAGGCAAGAGAAAGTCATAAAGATTTCCTGGTGGGCTTGTGCATTGCTTGGCTATTGTGGTCCCTACTGCAGTAGACAATGAGTATCCTCTCCTCGGGACTTCTTGGCTCCCAGTTATAAGCCACTGTCACCTTCCTGCCATTCCTGGCATGGCCATTGTGGGACTACTGACCCTTTAGCACCCAGGTGCAGCAGCTCCAACAGGGCTGGCATGTGCAGAGTCCTGCTGAGAATTTGGAGCCATCAGAATTCAGTTGCTAGTTTACAGAGTGAAATCCCAATGGAATTTTACTGCAACATCATATGGAAACACTAAGCATTGGGAGATTTTTAGATTTTTATTTTTTTTTCCTCCCACCTATGTGGGGAGATGTAAATGCTTGTCTAGGAGAGTTGGGAGCTGCAGAAAGTATCAAAAAAGCCACCACCATCTGCCCACCTCCCAAATGGCCAAGGTCTGTCTTCAGTGAGTGACGACAGCAGGTCCTATCAAGGGTATGGATTGTGTTTAATTCTGCATTACAATCCCTTTAATCTAGGATTATATCCAGTTGTTTTCTTCATGCAGGGTATATGCTGTCAGATAAAAGCAGTGGCAGCTGGGAAGAGAAAAATGGCTTTGAACAGGGGCTGAAAACCTCCAGTATCTGCAGCTGCATTTGTCAGAGGCAGGAACCCACTCGCAAAACAAAAATTTCAGGAAGATGCAGGGGCTGACAGGACCCTCCAGCTCTGATAGATGAAGACCCTGAGAAGGCGACCAGTTGCAAATGAAATAGTAATTGCTTTCCCCTCACTGAATGAAATCTTCTCTGAGGCGATTACAGAGATTAAAGCGTCCCACTGCAAGGTACCAGAACAAATACAGCCTGTGCTGCTGGCGGGGGCGGCGTGGGGGCCTCCTGCAAGGTGTGGTGGGTTGCTGGAGGCAAGGAATCCTGTAAGAAGAGGGCTGGAAGGACCTCAGGCTATCTCATCATCTTCCTCCCTCCCAGCAGGATTGAGTGTGCCCTGGTGACATTGGTCTGGCTGGTCCTGGCAGGGATGCAGGGACACAGGCGCTTGGGCCACTTTCTCCCCTGTATCTGCATCCTTCCTGGGACAGGGCTTTTCCCTCAGCATCCAGCCTGGCTTCCTTGCTGTGACACATGCCTTTGGTTTCTTGACATGTTCATAGGAAATGAATTATTTTCTTTTTTGCAGCAGGCTTTTCCAGACTTTGAGGACTCTTGTCCTCCCAGCCTCTCCCTTCCTGAGGGACCTCTGCTTTCCCACAGCCCTTCCCCAGGCTCACATTTCTTGCCTTGGTCCTGCTCCCCTTCTTGAGGACCAATTCCCCAGGTCGTCAGAGCCAGCCAAGGTGGCCCCTTCCCTGCTCCTGGGGAAGGAGGGGCCTCCCTCTGCCTCTTCCCTTCTGTCCCCATCTCTGTGTGGTGCTTTGGCTTTTTTTACAACCCAACACACCTCCCTTTGCTTGTGCTCAGGCTGTGTAGTCCTCTCCACTGACAGCCAAACAGCACTGGGCAAGTGACTTAATGCACCCCCAGCCATGCCCCTTGTGTGTTCAGTTAAACCATTGCCCTCAATAAAAGGACCATTTTGCAAACTTGATTATTGGTAGTAGGTGCCACTTTGACTGTGGTGCATGGGGGGCTTTGCTGTGCCTACACAAAATTGTTGTTCTCGCTTATCACAGCATGATTGAACCACCTGGTGTTGTTAGTGTTGTTGTTTGATTAGGTTATGTGCTGTACAATTCCAAGCACAGTGTCTGCATGGTATAGTTGATTAACACAAATTAAAAATCTCTGAGGTACAGGAGTCATACATGTGAGAGTCATAGAGATCCTTTTCCACTCTAATTAGCTCCTTTCCAGAAGAAAAGTAAAAAGCAGCAATAAAAAAAAGCAGATTATTTCAGTGTGTAGTAAAAGATAATGGGTTGTGTGGGCTTGGACAGTGCCACATGACAGAGCATCACGCTGGGTGGCACAAAGCTGTGTCTCTTCCCTGCAGCAGTTTGTTCCCATGAAGAGTTGGCTTTTCTAAGGTTGATGGCAAACCTGGTGTGGGCAAGCGTGGGCACAGCAGGAGGAGGGTGCCCTCTCCCTCCCTTGGACCTAGCTTGTCCAGACATCACCAAGGTGAGCTTGGCCTCCCCTTCCAGAGCTCACCATCAGTTCATGCCCAAGAGATGCAGCCTTGTGTCCTTGACACAGCCCTGTGGATGGGGGCTGTTCCTGGCTCTCATGAATTACCTTCTGTGTTCTGGGGCACAGGCTGGTGGGGTTTTTCTTTACTTCCATTCTGCACCAGGTGGTACAGGAAAGCCATGAGTGTCTGATTATCAGCAGCAAAAATGAACCCTACAGCTGATCTGGGTGTGAATGGGACGAGGCAGATCCCTGGGAAGCACAGGCTGCTGCATAACATTTCCAACCAAAGGGGTTTGAGGAACCTGTAGTGGGGCACTCAGGAGTGCTTTGGCTTGTGAAGGTGATCTCAGCACCATCACCTCCTATCAAATGATTCAGCAGGTTTTTTCAAATGATTAAGCAGGAAAAAAGGTATTTCTCTGGCTCAGGGCTGCTTAGTTTAATTAAAGGTCTGTTGCTCTTGCCAGCAGTTCAGGCAGAATTTGATGTAGTCAGCTGAGGTGGTTGCTTAAAGCATGTACCATTGTCATGCCTGTTTTTCCTTGAGTCTAAATTTTTGTGCTTTAAGTAACAGAATGAAATGATCTGTTGCTGTCTGTGGAGAGCTGATGAGGAGTGATAGAGGTGGTGGGGAGAGACAGTTCAAACTGGCAGGAGATCTGCTGTGAGACCTGATGGTTTTGCTGCAAATTGAAAGGGCTCAGGATGTGCCAGTGACTCGTCTGGTGTGGCCACCACGGGCTCAGCACCTGCTTGTTAAACTGTTTTGAAGAAAATAACCTTGATGTCTAGTTTATCTGTCCTCGAAGGACTCTGGCTTTTTTCTCTGAAGAATAAAAACCTGTATTTATAACTTGGAGTTTAGTTTTCTCTAGGCTTTAACATATCCAAAAGGCTCAGGGACTTGAAATGATAGTTGTGATGAGGGACTGCACCTTCTGTCTCAACTGCTGGACCGTAATGGGGGATGTAAAGCAGTATGTTGAAAGTGAGATTTCTTTCTGTAAAGATGTGATGATTGTATAATTGCTGTCTGCTAAAAAAACCAATCAAAATAAGAGAAACTGTCTTTCCCTTGGTATAATGAATTTACAAGGCAAAAGTAACACCGAAGGATCATTCTGAAACAGGTGTACACACTGAACCCCAGGCTCATGCTGTGGGGCTGTGTTTGAACAATATCTCTGTTTCAGAGATCCTGAGCTTCAAGGGGTCTGGAAACCACAGGGGTGGCTGTAGGAAGCAGAATCCTGAGTGAGTAGGTTGTACAACAAGTACTTTACAGTCCAAGAAGATGTTAATGAGCATTTAGCTAGGAAGCAATAATGCTTCTTTTTGGTTGCTTGTTGCAGAGCTGTGCAAGAGAACCTAGATATAGCAAAACCAACACCTTCTGATTTTAAGCCTCTGTTCTTCCATAACTGTAGTTTTCCCATTGATCATCTTGTGTTTTTTGTAATATATTATCTTCTGATTCTGACCCCCTTTTTTTTTCCCCATACCTATTTTTTTTCTCATGAACTATCTTATGTTCCCACTGAGGATAGAAATGCAGCCTCCACACCCTATCCCAAGGCCTTTAGTGTCTGTTGGCAATAGGTATTCCTGAGTAGCTGCAAGAAATGCTGTGGTGCCCCATCTGGTTCCTTCCAGCTTGGTCCCAAGGACTGTAACCAATCCCCACATGGATGCTAGATCCAGGGGTAGGCTTATGGCATTGCCGACACCTCACTGGCCATTTGCACTGCTCTGGCTCCAACTCCCTATCCCAGCTGGGATCTAGCCCTTCTTTACAGCCTGTTGAACTTGAGTCCTGGCTATTTTCTCAAGCTCACAGCCCTGATCATTAGTGTGCTGGGGCTGACTTAGTGCAGTCCTGTACTTAGCAAAGGCAATCATGGAGATTGGAGGCTTTGGGGCTTATTGGCTGCTGTGTCTGGCAGCAGCTCCTATTAACACTAATGGAGACCACACTCTGGCATCAGCAGCACAACACCCTCCATGTGGTGCTCTGCTGTCTGGCAGCGGGATGCTGCAGGATTTGCAGGAATGGGATCATGGAGGTAATTCCTTCTGCGTCACACGGAGATCTTACTGCAAGGGGTCTTGCTATTGCTTCATATGTGCTGGGCCAGGTTAATCTTCTCTTATTTTCTTTCTTGGGAAGAGCCCATAAAGCTGAAGAGCATGGTGGGGTTTAATGCTGGTTCTGCAGGCATCAAGAATTAGAGAGGTGAAGCCTTCTTTTGAGCTCTAGCCTTTGACGTGGTGCTTCAGAGGGTTTCTCTGTGACCCTCCCTGCTGCAGGGTATGTCTGTCTGTCTGTCTCCAGCAGCACAGCAGCAGCCCCCGAGCAGCCTGTGTCACCCACCCAAATGTCAGCCTGTAGGCAAGAGGATTTTTGCACAGGCTTAGCAAAGAGCTCAGCTACCAGCCCCATTCACAAGTCTCCTTTGTCTCCCAAACAGGCAGGTGGGTGCCTTGCTCCTACTGACTCATGTTGGCCAGACTCTGAGTTCCTCAAGATAAACGGTTTCATTCTGACGTGCACTTGCTGCATATGTGTTTGCTGGTAGCCTGCAATGTGACAAAAGCATCTGTCTTTCTGTGTTGTTGGTTTTTTTTCTGCTACCATCTCCAGTTTCTTTGCTTCTCTGTTGTATCTGGATGAACTGGGATTCGTTTTGCTAGCTTAAATCACATTGCTGTGAAAATTGTCTAAGGAACTAACCACAAAGCTCAACAAAATGGTTTGAAAAGAAGTGGTCACAGTGGAAAAAAAAAAAAAAAAGGAAATAAAAATGCTTTTTGCTCCTCAAATTCAAGAGGAGCTTAGATTTACCCCACGAGATAGCACAGGAGAGAGAAGTGAGATTGCAAAGACAGGCACACATCAACCAGAAGGAGCGATCTGTGTCTGGCAGTTCTGCATGTGGGCTTGGGGAGCTTTGCTGGGGTTACATGCTCATGATATAGACTTTGACTTTAGAGTCAGTGAGGGGAAAAGTGTCTTCTCCAGCACTGGAGCTATCCCTTTGCTTCCCAATGGGCAGTGGTGCTGAAGTTCTCAGACGACTTCTATTTCCAGCTTCTCTGACTTTTCTTTCCAAGATTTCCTGTGGGGGGAAGTTTGTTGCTGATTTTTGTTTGCCATAACATGCATAATCTGTGGCTTTCCAAGCCCACAGCCAGGGTTTTGGCTGGGTCCTGGCAGCTTTCTCTGCTGCGTGGGTCAAGCCAAGTGCTGAAGCCTGGCTGGTAATGAGTTGGAGGTGGAACAAAGTTGCACGCCAGTTTGTCCCTCTCTTGTCAGTGTGGGCAGGACTTGCCCACTCAAGTAACTGAAGTCTCTGAAGTTTGGAAGCTGCAGATAAGGAGTGGCTGAATGGCAATAAAATGCTGGCAGCACTGATCAGAGCCATGCCAGCAGGAAACCACTGCCGTGCTGGGGGGTGTGGGCTTGTTTGTGCTGCTTTGCTGGTGCTCCCCGTTTGTCCACACCCTTTTCTTGCCTGGATTTCTGCACAAAACCTGCTTGCTTACAGTTCAGCCTGGTTCCCTCTTCTTCATGGGGTTTTGAGGCTATGTCAGAGAAGATGCACAAGCTCTAATGAGGTTGGTGAGGTGGTTTTTGGCAGCTCCTGCCTTCACCTGCGCACCCTGGAGGGTCCCCGCTCCTTGCCCATCTTGCAGCCTGTCTCCTCCCTCACCCAGCTGCTGGGGAAGCTTGCTGCCATTATCCCAGAGGGGTGCAAAGACATTGTCTTGGAGACAGGCATCAATCAGGGACGCCTCCTCCCCAGCAGGCTGTGTGGGCCACTTCTGCAACGTGTCACCAGGCTCTGTGCCTGGGGAGAGGCGATCGCTGGCTGTGCCTGCCCAGCCTGTGAAACTCCACGCTCCTCTCACTCAAATATTTTGGGGCATTTCCAGGTAAAAGACTGGATTCCCAGACCTTCATTCCTGCAGCTTTTATTTAAGTGATATGTATTTAAGATTTGTGGTTTTCCTTCCAAGTTCTGCAGGTACCAGTTATCTCTAATTCTTTGGCGTAGGCTGCTTCTAATAGGAACGTTTGAGGGCTGTAGGCTGAGGTGAGCTGGAATTGCTGGGACTGTGTGTGCACGTACAGCACAGTGTGGGATGTGTTTTGTGGGATCAGGGTACACAGAGTCCCATGGTCCAGCTGCCACTGAGCTCCAGGATCTGCTGCCTGCACAGACCTGCTGCCGGGCTATGGCCCGTTCCTCACGCTTGCTGGGAGGGTTAAAACACGAATAGTGTTTCAATGTGTTGTGTTTCATTTTTGGAGCTTATTTTCCCACTTGTTGTGGTTTTTTGACTCTTATGGCTTTGGTGACCTCTTCCAGAGCTCCTGGGAGCAGAAGTGAGGCTCCAGGATGGAGAATGCTGTAGGCAAATTCTAGCACAGCTGCCTTTTACAAGGAATAATTTGATTTTTGTCCTTTCCTCTTTCTTTATGCCCACGTGTTTCCTTCTCCTACAAACACTCCTCTGAAATTACATGCTTCAAATCTGCAGTAGCTGTGTTGCTTTTTGTGGGGGTTTCAATTTGTACTCTCCATGTGCAGACAAATTCATTGCCAGATGTAGTAACACGCACTTGTTCTCTCCTGCCCTTTTAGGGCTGTGCTCTGCTACCCCTGTGCACAGCCTGTTCTCTTCCCTCCTCCTCCTGGGCTTTTTCAGCCAGTAATAATATGGAATAAGAGACATAAGAAAGCTGGATTTTGGCCTTGGACAGCATATTCTGGGGGTGTGTTGAAGAGGGTATTTGCTCCATCTGTTACATCCCCTGTGGCTGCAGGTCACTGCTCGTGTAGCATCAACTTGTAATTCTTCCCATCCACATGCACATAACCCTGGAGCAAGTGAGGAGCAGAGACAACTCATCTGATGGGAAGGGGATAGAAGAGGACAGTAACCCTCCCAGCAAAAATGCCCAGAGCCCTTCACTCAAAGCCCTTAAAAACATTCTGCCTCAAGCCCACAGGAGAGAAATGACTGTCTTCTTTTTGAGACAGTCTTCAATATACTGCACTGCACAGGAATCCTTAAAACAGCTTTCCTAGCTTTAAATGAGGGAGTTTTTAATGTGTAGTCATGTGTTTTTGGAAAGGCTGTTTATGTAAGGCCATATACAGCTGTTGTGTTGAAAACTGCTAGACTTTGGATGGTTAATATATAATAGTGGTACCAAACTTGCTTTTTCTGGGTTTGTTGAAAAAGCTGGTTTTGAATTGGTATCTCTCACCTTTGGCCAAAAAAGGAACTACAGACCATCAAAAGCACCAAAAAAAGGGCTTTATTTATATATTTATATATTTTTTACTTTCAGCTTACCAGTACTGTCTGTGTCCAGGCTGGGTTGTAGATGGGTGCTGGGGAGGTCAGGTTGGACCTGACCAGATTAGACTGCATTTGCTCTCTATGCCAGGGAACCAGCACAAGGTATTTTTGCAGTTTGGTCCTGCCACGTGGGGCTGGGTGGCTGGTTCTGGGTCACAATGAGCAGCTTTGGCAGGGGTCATTTAGCTCTAATTAAACTTGGCAGGAGGTGAAAGGCAAAAGACAACCAGCATGCCAGCTGGTGGCACCAGGGGCAGAGGGATAGTCACTCAGGGAGCTAAGATACCCCTCTCGTCCCTGCCAGATGCCCCAAGGATGGTTCTGGACACGTGTTGCTTATGGCATTGCTTCTTCAAGACATGTACGACCAGGACACCTTGCCCTGGAGGTGGCTGTCCTTCCACAGCTTCCCTGGCAGATCTCCCTGTGTTGCAAGGCAGTTGCTGCAGACTCCAGAGCCCATCAGCCAGCAAACAGCCCTTCTCTTATCTCAAAACCCATTATCCAGCTCCATGCCTAATTTCACCAGGCAGGTTAATTGTCCTCTTTGCAGATGCCCATGTGGGACCTGCACACACACTGCACGTGCACTGTAGTGAACACCATTTCCTCAGCTACCTTCTCCAGCCCAAAGCTGAGGAAAGGCCCCTGCTTCCTCCAGCCTCCCTTGCTTAGTGAATGTGCTCTGAGCCTGGAAATTCGAGCACTTGCTTTTCAGCTAAACAAGCCTCAGGGAATAGATCCCCATGGGCCTCTTGCCCTGTTTCTGTGATGCCTCCAAAAACTTGCAAGATTTGCCACTTTCATTTTCAGCCTCCTGAAATAGACTTGGCCCAAAGACTTGGGCTGTGGGGAAAAAAAAAAAAAGGATAATTCTAACCATACCTGTCCTTAAAAAATGAACATTCACCTCAGTGGAACAATGTTATTGCAAATAACCTTCTCTAATGTCTTTGAAGGATTGTTGTTCATTCTCATTGGGTACCAGCCACTGTGCAAAGGTGTGTTCCCACATCTCTGCACAGCAGGAGAGATGGAAAGGTGAAATGCTCTTTTCTTGCAGTAGTTTGCAGCCCCAGAATAAACTACCTTTTACCAAACTTTTTCTTCCAGCTCCAAGCAACATGCCCTTGTAAAATCTGAGATTACTCACTTTAGCAGGAAATGTGAGGAGGAGGAGGAGGAACACTACAGTTTCACACCTTTTCTCTCTTGTTTTTCCATCCAGAAACAAGTTTTGTTCTGGCTTGACTGATTGGTAGAACCTTCTCCAAGCACTGTCTGAAGGAGACAGCTTATCTTTTGCTGGATCAGAGATGTCCTTGGCTTTTAAACCGATTTTCTCTGAAATTTGAGATGTTTTCTTTCTTTGTTTCCTGGAGATCATTGCACATGCACAGAGTAAGGGAAAACTTCAAATGCAACAAGTTGTACTTTTCCAGAGCCCCAGTGTCTAATAGGTCAGATCTTTTGATGGGCTGCTTTGAAAATGTGCATTCTTTGGAAAAGAAGTATTGCTTGGGTCTGTGTGTGCTTCCCCCTCCACCCCACCAGGCCAGGGTCGAGTTGATTTAGACAGCAGCCCTTCATTTTGGGGGCAGTAGTATCCCCTGCTCTTGGCCCCAGGGGTGGTGAGTGTGTGTGGGATGCCCATAGCAGGGCTCACCACCTCACCTTCTCTGCCTGGAAGCTTCTCTCCATGTCTTGCTATCTTGTTCAGTCCTATCCCCTGCTAACTTTGCCAGGCTGAAAATGCTACTTTCACAGAGGCTGGGACACAGCAGGAGTCCTTGAGTCTCCATTCATTTATCTGTCACTTCTGCTCAGTAAGAACTGTTTTTAAAATAGCTTGTGGCATGGAGGAGAGTCGGAGTTTAATGATTAAAATGATACCAAAATAATTCTAGTGATGATGGATGTACTTTAAAAAAAAAAGAAAAGAAAAAGAAAATTAAGACCAGACTGCATTTTTGTTTGGAGATCTGAAATGTCAGTAGGAGATCTTTAGCTCTGGTTGTTTAATATTTTCAAGTCACCATGAGCCACTTGTGTACTAACCAAGAAGGACAATTAGCTTTTGCTGCATGTAAGGTCCTCATGGAGTAGGAACATAGAGATAAAAATAGTTCAAATAGTGATTTAAAAGTGTTTCTCTAAAAGTAGGTGGCTTTTCTTCTTGGCTAGCACACCATCCTAGTCTGTGAGAGGCTCTCAGTCTTTTCATGTGTGTAGCTGCTTCTGGAGAGAAGTGAAGTGCTGTTATTCTCCTTTCACAAATGGGAGGTGCCGCACAAAGGAAGCAGAGAGCTGGGCTTTTGGGGAGTCAGGACTTGCCTGGGTCCTGGGACTCTCCCCTCCTCTGTGAGAGACCCACCAGCATCCACCTACTTGCATTCCCAGCCCATCCCTCACTCACTTCTCCCATTTAGTTTATGGATATTTAGCTCTCCTTAGGCTGTGCCTGGGATGTCCTTATGGTCTTCAGCTCCAGCACTGGATGAACCAAGCCCTGCCTAACCTCTGAAGTAGTCCAAGAACCAAGATGCTTTTGTAGCATCAGCAGCATTATGGGTTACTGATCTTCAGAGACCTGTACTGCCCAAATAACATTTAGCAGGGTGATAGGAAGAGGTTCTCCACTGTTTGTTACCCCTCAGGAGGGGCTGTTAGGGTCTCCCTGGTCACAAGGGCTCTGGCCACATTGATGAGCTGAATAGAACCATTTCCTTTAATATTCTTCTGGGCATGTTGACATCATTTGTGAATGCACCTTTATAGGTGGGAGATTTTGCACAAAACTTGTTTTATTTAGTAAATACAGTATCAGCTGTCTACAGCAGATGATTGAATGGAGAGATTTTACATGCCTGTCTCAGTGACAGAGCAGGGGGCTGAGGGTTTTGAGGCCACTGGGCAATAGTTGTGCAGCATCCACACCTCCAACTGACCTTTTAAATTTCTTGGTCAGTAAGGTTGTAAAACATCCAAGTTCTGGAAGTTGTCCTCAGAATATTCTAAAGGAAATATAAGTTCTAGTAAGTTCATAGCTCAGCCTATCCCTGACTTTTCCAAGGGATGCAGTGGAGGTGACTCATGGGAGATGATCCATGATGTTCTCCAGCTTCACACCATGCCCTTCTGCTGTGCAGCACACCATGGTCTTGGGGCACAAAAGTGCCATAAAACCATAGAACAGGATATGCTGAGTTGGAAGGGACCCATCAGTATCACTGAGTCCAGCTCCTGTCCCTGTGTAGGACACCCCAAGAATCACACCATGTGCCTGACAGCATCATCCAAAAGATTCTTGAGCTCAGCCAGGCTTGGTGCTGTGACCACTGCCCTGAGGAGCTGGTTCCAGTGCTCAACCACCCTCTGGGTGAAAAACCTTTTCCTGATATCCAACCTAAACCTCCCCTGATTCAGCTTCCTGCCATTTCCCCCAGTCCTGTCATTGGTCACAGGAGTGAAGAGATCAGGACCTGCCCCATCTCTTCCCCTGATGAGGAAGCCATAGGCTGCCATGAGGTCGCCCCTCAGCATCTTCTCCAAGCTGAATAATCCAAGTGACCTCAGCCACTGCTTCTAAGTCATCCCTTCCAGACCCTTCACCATCCTCATGGCTCTCCTTTGGATGCTCTCCAGTAGCTTGATGTCCTTTTATATTGAGGTGCCCAGAACTGCAGGCAGTGCTCAAGATGAGGCCACACCAGTGCAGAGCAGAGTGCAGGGAACATCTCAGGGCTGTGTCACATCAAAGCTCACAAGCTTCAGGAGCCCATGTGTTGTTTTCCATACAAAAGAAAAAGAGAAGGAGAGCAAATGTTACTCTCTGAGACTGCCTAATAGGCTCAAGAGGAGAAGGAAGATCTTCCTTTGATCCTTTTCTTGGACTAAGGTTTTTTTTTTAAGCTCTCAGAACAGCAATGGACTGTACCTACCACACGTACTGGCTGTTGGAGTAAAAGGGCAGGCTAAGCCATTTCAGTTGTGTTTGCAGAGAGCTCCTCTGCCAGTCAACGCAAACATGACTTGACCTGCACCTCTGCCCAAGGCCCTTGCCTGCAGGATTTTCCAGAGGAGGCTGATGCAAGTGGTTGCAGTAGCAGCCCTTGAGAATTGGGGTTAACCAGAGGGGGACTGGGAGAGAGCAAGGAAGGTGTTTGGGCTGGAGAGAGAGGAGGAAGAGAGAAGCCAGCTGCAGAGTCCAGCCTGGAGGAGACCTCAGAGGGATGAAGGGAGTTGTCTCCTGCCTTTGGGGCAGCCAGAGGGGCAGCCCAGTGTTGGGGGCTTCACGTGTCTCTAGGCTAGACAGCCTCCATTCTCTTTGCTTTCAGGTTTTATTTGCTAGCTGTGTTTCTGCTGCTATTTTTATGGGGTATTTTTCTATTTAGTAACAGAGCAGCCACACTTTTACCACAGGCAGGATGATGCTGGGCTGAAAGCTGCCAGATCATGATGTGTTTCAAACAGCAGAGCTCACGAGGTGAGACTCCTGTCACAGCAGAAGTTGACAGGAAGGTTTCTTAAGCAGCAATCACCCTCAGCCCATGTTCATTCACTAGGCCAGAATTTAATAATTTCTATTTCTTGCTTGTATTTTGTGCTGGCTTCTCCATTCTTCAGAGATGAAAGTCTTATTTTTATTAATCATTTAAAATGGGCATGTATCTGTTTGATCATACATAGAAGAATAGCCAGCAGGGCTAGCTTAGTCTGTTGGATCTGTTGCAGACTCACTCTGCTAATGGCTTGCTTAGGTGAAATAAGATCAAAGTTGGGAGAAGTTCCAAGTTTTCTGTGCTCTTGATAGGTGGCTCCATCTTGGGGTTCTTCCCTTGCATACCAGCTGCAGAGGAAGGACCAGCCAGAAGAAGAGAGATGACAGGAGAAGGAAACTTACAGACAGGACCAGAAGTTCCTGAAGCTGTCAGAGCTGCTTTTTCTAATAAGAGTGGTTGATCTTTATGGCAAAGGGGGGTTGTGTGGTTGACAATGTGAGTGTTGGATGGACACACCTGGTAGAAGTAGCAAGAGGATCAGACAGTGGCAAGGTATCTTTTTTATGTGTCTACATCTAGGCTTGTCCTGGGTGGTACCAGGTTGCAGAAGGTTGGAAAGCACCAGGGAGAAGGCTGGTGGGGCAAAGGCCCAGTCCCAAATCCTGGCTTTCTTCTTTTAGCATTGTGCTTTGCTGTGCTTCAGAAGGTAGGAACACCCAGAAAAACGTTGTAGGTCTTTCATGTGTGTCAAACAAATGTGCCTGGCTGGCAGAGTGAACCACAGGGAAGAAATGTACTCAAGGTTTGAGAGAACAAATAAGAGCATCCACGTGTTTCAAAGAGAGCAATTCAGAGCCTGTGCTTTGTCACTTCTGATAAACAGCTCCTGGATGGAGTCTGGGGCAGTGGGAAGGAGAGAACTGCTCTGCCTGATCGACAGGCTGCAACTGGGCCTCACCAAAGGGAATGATGTTTTGCTTTCCTATTCCTTATCCAGCAATACTTGAGCCTCTATAAGGAAGAAATGTTCCAGCAAGTGCCTAAACTGTTTTGCACTCTCTGCTGGTGCTGCAAAGCTGCTGGAGTTGGCTTGTGATAGCAGAGGTAGTGAGAGGTCCTGATGAGGATGGGAGCTGGTGCTGTGGTGAGTGGTAGCTCTGTGAGTGGGCAGAGGAGGGGGCTTCCTTCCTCTGCAGACAGCTCTGGTGGGTTTATGGTCATGTTGCTGAAGCAGACATTTACCATTAGGTCAGGAAATATTTGTATTCTCAGGCTGCTTGAATGAGAGGTTGGTTCAGTCTCTGAGCTGTAAATGAGTGCTGGGCCAGTGTGTGAGGATGCAGGGGCTGTTTATATCGTGTGTGCCCAACCCCAGCCTGATTTCTGAGTGTGGAGCAGGTGAATCCATAGGAGTGTTGCTCCTTGAAGAGTCCTCACCACTCTGACCCATCCCCACATTACGAGTGGACTAAGCAGGCAGGGCATGAGCTGCTGCAGGCAGAAGGGCTTGTGTGTGCCCAGGTGCATGGAACTTCAGGTATGGTGATGGCAGAGTCATTTTCTCTGCAGCAAATCAATTGGGCACCTCTTTCCTGAGAGAGGAGAAAGTGGCACCAGTGGGTGGGCCAGAGGTATGACTGGTGCTTTTCTTGTTTGCTATCCATAAAGGATGAGCATGTCGAGAGGGGTGGGCAGTGTGGATGCACTAGGGCAGAGGGAAGAGGCATCAAATCATGTCCCCATGAAGAGGGAATTGTATGGACACAGGTTGATCACAGAATCTTAGGGGTTGGAAGGGACCTTGAAAGATCATCTAGATGAGTAGGTGTGTACACAGGGAGCCATGTAAGAGAAAAGGACCTGCCAACTTGTTACCCCTGGAAGGATGTATTGTGGCTACCAGAAACCAAAGCACAGGGAGAGCTCTCTGGTAACAAACACTAACATTCTCTGAAACAACCAGAAAATACACTGTTAGGCAGCTGAGAAGAGTTCCCCAAGACTGGCAGTTAGTTCTGGTCACTTGGGTTAACAGTGAAAAGCCAGCAAAGTTCAGCTGTTTGCAAAGCAGCTGCATCTGCCCAGGAGAGTTTGCAAAGAAAACCCCAAATGCTGGGGATGTGGGTCACCCCTGCTGTGGTCCTCTCTGCCACTGGGATGGAAGCAGCCTCAGTGCAGGGAGAATATGATGCCTCTTCCCAGTGCAGAATAACCTGATGGGTTTTCTTCTAGTCTCATGCCCATTACTGGGGCCTCTGGCCTTCCCCCCACCCCTCCCTCCTTTCCTGTCTTCCCCATTGTTCATGCCATGGCTGGTTTTCTGACTCTGGAAGCAGTGATGATGGGGGATGCTCACTGGGTTGGTTTTAGCTTTTCCCTTTTTTCACCGGGTGCTGAGAAGTAATGAAATTTTTATTAGGTGTTACAAAACCAAACCCAGAACAACAGCACAGTGAGCAGTTAAATATTCCTCCTGGTCTCTCTAGGCAAAAGGTAGAGGGAATTACCTGCACTCCCCAGCTGAACAGATTCCTGCAAGACTGGGCTGGTACTGATGGGCAGAACCATCAGGGACTGGTGTGCAGCACCACTGTGCATCCTCATGTCCCTGCTGGGGACCCTTCCAGCAGGTGTGTGGGCACTGTGAGGCACCAGTGCACTGAAACACCCAGTCCTCAACCAGAGGTGTCCAGGCGTGGCAATAAAGGGGGTATCTTTCATTTGAAAATGCCCTTCTACAGAGTTCAAATCTGACTTCTGCTCCAGCAGGTGTCACGTTGGTGGGTGTGACTTTATTAGCTGATTTGATTACACATGGAGCTGTGGATCAGTTATTCCATAGGCTGCCACTGACAAGTCAGTGCTTAGCCCAAACACATTTGGCATTCTACAATCTAGGATGGCCTCTCCTTGTAAATCTTCTGTGGAACATGGTGTTGCCATAGCATGATGTAGGTTGCAAGGGACTTCTGGAGGTCTCTGGCCCAATTCCCCTCCTCAAAGCAGGTTCCACCTGAAACCAGGTCATGTTCATGCAATCAGGTTGTGACATTTTTTTAAGGCTGGAGATGCCACAGTCTGTCTGGGCCCCTGTCTCAGTGTTTGACCACCCTCACTTCAACATTGCACAAGAATTCTTACAAATTCTTGTGAAGCTCCACTTTCTGCTTCCTTCCAAGACATCATCTGTGGCTCTTGAACATTTGATACCGACAATGTGCTACAGAAAGCTTGGAAAGACAACTCCCCTGTGAGTGCAAGTCATCTTGTTTTCTTCACACATGCAGATTTGAAAGCTCACCTTAAAAGAGAGAAAATCTGCAGTTGTTCTAGGTCTTCAAATTTCAAGGCACAGAAATGTGAGGCTTTGCTTTGAGTCCATCCACGAAAGAGAGTGGGATACAAACCCCAAATCCAGCTAACATTGTATGGTTGTGTGATGTAGACCCTAAGCTGTGTGGCTGTACTTACTCCTGTGTGCTCAGACCCAGCAAAGCATTTTGCAGAGCATGGGTTAGTGAGTGAGGCACGTTGCTGTGAATAACTTTTTGCAGGGACCTTTTCTGCAGGGAAGCTCCTCCCTGCAATGTTTGTGCTCCCCCAGGTGTAGACTAAGGAGGCAGGATGATGTGCAGAGATGGTGCCAGCTGTTTGCTGGCTGGAGCAACTCTGGAGAAGGTGCCAGGACTCTGTGCTTTCAGGTTTGCATTCAGCTCTGAGTCGGATGGAATATGTGCAAAAATGACATGCAGCAAGAAAGCTGCCAGTGGGCATTTGTCCCAAGAGGGCTGGTGGGCTGTTTGCTGAGATCTGCATCGGGCAAATTCAAGGTATTGCTTCCATGGGTTCCTTGTGAGTGTGGTGGGGACGTGGCACATGCCAGAGATTGTTTCTCCCCATTTCTGAGGTCATTAGGTTGTGCTGCAGCTTCTCATAAAAAAAAAAAAATAGAGCAAGAAGGTAGGAAGCATTTGGATGCCCAGATGTAGTCACTGGTGAGCTCTTCCCCATAATTTAATCCATTATGGAGAAGACCTCTGCCAAGCTTCCCATCAAAAGCTGTGCAATCAACTAGGGTTGCCAGCCCAAAGCTCCATGGGTGCCCTGCCTGATGCCTGTGCCAGGACTTCATCATCACTGACTCAATTAATTCCATTTTTAATATGCATGTTTGTATCTGGCAACTGAAGTCTCACATGCTTTAGACACCTAAAGGCTGTGAAATGCTCTGCTGCATAAACACACCATGGTATGAACTTGGGAAAGGTCACTTGTGTCCAGAGTCACTTTGAGCCAGCAGGGTGTTCTGCAGTCTCTGTCAAACAAGAAGTGACTGTTATTTCTTTAACAGCCTCTGTTTTCCTGGGGGAAAAGGCAGTGGGGGTTGGAAAAGTGTGGGAAGGTAAACAGAATAAACTTCTTCTATTCACTACAGTATTCCTGCTTGGTCTGCTTCTCTGCTGTGTGCAGGCACCTGGCTTTGTATTTACATCAGGGGCTGCTCCCCCAGCCTCTCACCACTGGGCTTGCAACCCAGCAGGGCTTCACCTCCCACCAGGCTGGTGCCAAGGCTGTGATATTGTACTGATGTGCTTCCAAGGGGAAGTCATTCTGTTGTTTTCTGCTATTTGTAAGCACACGATGGAAGGCAACTAAGTGAGAAGTGGTTTGTATTGGCCCCTTAGTGGCCTTACTGGATCTGCAGAAGCTGTTGGCTCACTTTGTATGGATTTCTAGCTGATAAAATGACACCCCTGCCTTTGGATCAATTAAGCTTCCAGGTGAGCATTGAGGGCACATGCTCTATGAAGCCAGTGGATGGGTTGGTGGCATCACTTGGCCCTGCTTTTAAAGGCTTTGGAGTGTGACACTGGAGCTGTCCCAGTGCCCCAGTCCAGCCCCTGTCAGGGGTGCTTTGGGGTTCTGCAGGGATGCCCTTGGCCCCCGATGGAGTGAGAAGAGGCATGAAATGGGAGATGGAGTGTGCTGGGTGGGCTTCGTTGGCTGCAGCTCTGGTCCCCTCTGGTCCCTTGCAGGTGCTGACTTTCTGCAGCAGGTGTCTGCTGCTGTGCTGCAGAAGCTAAACTTACTATGAAAGCTGCTTATTTCTGGCTCAAATTGGCTGCTTTTGTGACATCCATCACAGTGGTGCAGGCACAGATCAGTACCCCAGTGCTGCTTCATGGCCTGACGGGGAGGGAAGATGGAGGGTCCCATTAGCCAAGGACTGGGCTGTGCTGCAGCCTGGTGTGATCAGAGAGGAGAGGATCCTCCTTTCTCTTGGCAGGGAAAACACTTGCATAGAGCTTGGGGGTGAGGAGGAGGCAACTGGCACTTCAAACCTGATTATTTACTTCCACAGCCCCCAGGGAGCTCGTGTGTGAGCTGGTGTATTGGGAGTTTGTGGGGATCTCAAGGAGTATCATTGGTTTTGAAGGCAGCCCATTCAATATTAAGGAAGGAGCATGAAATATTGCTGCTAAGGTGGCATTATAGGAATTGAACAAGCAAAGACTTCTAGAGATTGTCCTAAGAAATAACCTGGGGAAAAATGAAATTAAAATGGCATGCACATTGTTAAAAACTCCTTGCTCACAGTATTTGTGCTCTTAGTATGCCTTTCCTTGTGCCTCAAAGCCCTGATTTCAATGTTACCTGTAGTTTTCCTGTTTCTTTTCTTGGTTTCTTAAGGCTTTTATTGCTTCATCATTTCTGCTTGATGATCACAATGGGTGCTAATACAAAATCGTCAATACATTTAATTAACAACCTGCTTTTCTCTGCTTCCAGATAATTAAATGCTTAATAAAACCAGACCTAGCGCCTTCCCACAGGTGTCTCCCACTTGATCACTACATTGTATCTGGCTCCTCATATCACTGACCCAGTTTTCTTTTCAATTCCATCAGTAGCTCCTATCAGCTCATATAATATTGGAGTCTGTTTTATGCCAGATGCTGCATGTGTTCCCCAGGGGCTCCTGGAGTCTAGGGTACTACTGGCAAACACCACAGTGGTCTTAGGTGCCTGGCATGGCAGATGGACTCTTGCAGCCAAAAAATTAGATCCTTCCAGCCATAAAGCCAGGAGCTGTTGGCAGTGCTTTTCCAACAGGTAGTGCCTTTTCCACCGGGCTCACTTCAGATGGTGACCAAGGCTGACGTGGGTCAGGTTAGAGGGATGGTCCTTGCTCCTGCTCTGTGGTGCTGAGCCTTGTTGGGTGTGTCAGACCCTATGGAGTGTGGGCTGCTGTCCTGGGTGTGGGAATGACCTGCCTTTCCAGCACCTGTGGAGATGGCAAAAGCTGTTCCACGTTTTCTGAAGCAGAGCACGTAGAGTCTTGCTTTATGTGACTTTGAACACCTCTTCATAAGCACCAGGATAAACTAATCCCAGATTATCACATCAAATGGCTGCTGCTCCCTAACCCTCCTCAGCATGGTGCTGCAGAATTAATTACCAGTACTCATGATGTTCGTTACCACAGTCCCTAAACACCCTGCATGGAGCACAGTCCAGATCTACTGATATCTATTGTTGCATTTTCCAAGTGGTCCCTCTTCTGCTTTTTATCACTAGCTGTGTTTACCAGGCTTCGTTATGCTCTAGTTGTTTGGATCTCAGTAGTTTTTGATACTTTATTCAAAGCTATTTAAATACTTGGAGCCATTAATTTTAGTTTTCTTTTCTAATGGGCTCATTTCTCCTGCTGGCATAGGGCTGAGAAAAAAACCCTCTTCTTTAGACTTTGATCATTAGTAAATAGTTGTCCAAAGTCTAGCTGCTTTCTTTTCCCTTTAAATTTGAAGTTGTCATATACACATCTTGTTTGCCTCCTCTTTTGTCTAAATGAGTTCTTACCTTCCAACAAGGGGGATCAGTTCCATATCTGCACTGCTTCAGTGTGTCACCTGCATCTTAAGATGTTGTCTGGGGCATTGCTGGGACATGGCTTATCTGCCTGCTGTGACTTTGTGCTATAAGCTGAAGAAGTGGGGGTTTAGCTCTATCTGGTTTTAAACTGGCAGATGAATTGTCAGTGATGGCATCTGATCTTACAAGGCTGGAACAAACCCTTGCAAACTTTCTGTTGATGTAAATTGTGCTGAAATTAAAACTGTCTTGTAAGTTATAGCAGCTGTATGTTTTGAGCAGCAAAGAGAAAGCAGAGAGAGATTGCTTGGATGAGAACAGGTTTGCCCTCAGATTATTTCCTTGGCATTGAATTAGCAGTAAATTCTTCCACCACTGGTGCTGGATGGTATTTTATATGTGACAAGCCAGAAGAAATGAACAAGGAAAAAAAAACCCCAAATGAGGAAAGACCCATGTTCTGGAGCACTGGTGAGTGCTGTGTTCCAACAGCCACCTCACAAGGCTTCCCAGTCAGTGATGAAACCTCATCTTCTGTGGGGAGGAGAGGCTAAATGGGAAGAGGTTGCAGGGGAACAGCCCCTTGCACACCCACAGCAGCTGGCTGGTGATTCGGGTATACCTGAAGCAGGAAAATCTTGTGTGCATTTTGTGGCAGCAGAGTTGTTTAGAAGTGATCTTCAGGGTGGTTTTAAGTGCTCATGATGCTTAAATGAACTTGGCAGGGTGAAGAGTGCACAAGTGTGTGAGTACCCACACGTGGCTGGTTCCTCCTCTCTTGCTGCTGTCCTCAGAGGAGAGCAGAAGTGCACGTTGCAGTCACTCCAGTAAGATGGTGCAGCAGAATTAGTGCGTTTTTTTTCCTCATAGTAAACCTTTCTTTACTAATTTTATCCTTTTGGCATGTTTTGCAGATAAGTAAGCAGCAGCTCCAGACAATCAAAGATCGTTTCCAGGCCTTTCTGAACGGAGAAACCCAGATTGTGGCAGATGAAGCCTTTATAAACGCTGTCCAGAGCTACTACGAGGTAAGAAGAGACAACCCCTGTTCTCATCCCTGTTCACAGACAGGGTCAAATTCTGAACGGATGGATTTCCTTTTATCAAAGAGCACAAAACACAGGCAAGTGCAAGGCTTCTTCCATCTGATGTCTGGTTCATCACAACGTTGGTGAGGTTCAGGGTTTGAAGATGGAACCACATGGCAACCACTACACCATGGTGTATCTGACAGCTTGGTTATGGGGGAAGATGACCCTTCCTTCAAGCTGAAAAATATCTTCTTGATGCTTTTACACAGTGTACTCTATAAAAGGGAAGATGGAACAGTATGCAATAAATGTCACCTGCTCCCTATGAAAAATACCAAGAGAAAACTGGGCAGCATGTTCAGTTCTTGCTGACAGTTTTGCTTTGTGTCTAATTGACTCTGGGATTTTCAGCAAGAGTCTTGTCTGTTCACTTTGGTATGACAAGTGCTGTAAAGCAAAGGGGCAGGGAGGAGGAGGATGTACATCTACAAAACTGGATGATACTGAAGAACATGAAGCATCATTCATAACTATGCATGTCTGTCTTTTTGCACCTCTTTGTTTGCAGCCCTTAATGCTGCTTTTCATATCTTTTCTCAGAAGGAAAGGGCTTCTGGTTTTGAAGGAAATCAGTGCTTGTGATTTGTATGAGGAATGTTGCTTATTTTTTTGCTAGCCTTTCTGCAAACCATTTCTCTTTCTCCCTAGAGCTATTCTGTCATAGAAGGTGAAGACTTTGAGTTAACTACATTAAATATTTCTCTGGAAGTGGAATCTTAAGAGGGGACCAAAATCAGATACTAAAACTGAAGAGAATTTTAGCTCTATAAAAAATGCCAGCAGCTGCTTCTGTGTAAGGAAAGCACAAATTATTTCTGGATTAACTCTATTAAACTGGCCTAGTAGCTCCTGCTCCATCATTCTCTGTACAGGAAGGAAGCTGAGAGTAATTTACATCTGTTATCAGAAAATAAATTGCCAAGGGATCATCAGTTTATCACAGCTTCACCAAACAGGTGCTCCCAGAGAAGGTTTTCAAGATGGCATGAGCTACACTTTAGGATATATGAGCAGAAGAATTTGTTCCAATAAGACTGTTGGGCAGGAAAAATAAACTGCTTAAAAACAGGCAAAATCCATCTCTATTTCACTGGTGGGTCAGTGAAAATTTGTCTTGACCAGCTCCAGAGCTCCTGTGTTGTATAATTACTCCAAGGGAGCAAATGTACCCAGAGCAGTTGATGTGCATGAGAAGTCTGTAAGGCCTGTGTCTGCAGTTCAAAAGGACACCCCACTGGCTCTGTCCTCTTAAAACAGGCCCCAAAAAAGCCTAATGCATCACTGTGTCCTTTAGCACAACTTCTTTTTTTTCTTCTTTTTCAACTGTTGGTCTCCTTTAATTAACCACCATGTACTTGCAGCTCCTGTGCAGCTGAGGCACAGCTCTGCCAGGTCCTCCTAGGACCCCTCTGTGGTGGCAGGAGGCAAAGCCTGGCCACAGAACCCTGTCCCTGCTCAGTGCCTGAGCCACCTTCCCTGCTGAGGGTGCCTCTCCCCTCTCTGCAGAGAGCTGCCCACCCTGGGTTGAGCCGTGGTGCAATCACAGCAGACCCTTCTTATCTCAGCTCCTGCAAATCTCAAGGGTTTGTGCAATTTTCTGTCCCTTGGATGGATGCTGTCTAGAAATCAGTGTTCAGGTACTGGCTCATAAAGCTGCATGATAACTTGGAAAATACTAAAACCTGGCTCTTTGCTGAGCTGAAATTGGCCATTTCTGTGTAGGACATGGCTGGTGCTTCTGAGGGGTTCACTCATGGTCAGTGCAAAGTAGGATCATTGCCTGTGGAAGGATTATTTTTTTTCTGAAGAAGGAGGTAAACATGCCATGGTAGGTCAGGGATGTGTTTGCTCTTGCCAGGATGTGTTTGCATGGCCACATTCTGCTGTTAAGTTTGCTGTTGAGAGGCAAGTGTGTGATTGCCAGTCCCAGACAAGGCCACAGGCTGGTGTCAAATGATTGAGTAAGTTGAGCAGGCTCCACTGCTGGTCTGCAGAGCATCCCTGGGCCTGCAGGAAAGCTGCAGA
>NW_009953089.1:2047047-2068281 GCF_000747805.2 Chaetura pelagica | reverse complement strand
CTGCAGATCCGTGTGTGCAGGAGGGGCTCAGCACACTCCAAAAGACACTCCAAGAGAGCCTGTCTCTTTTCCTTTTACTTCTAATGAGTAAAGCCTCTCCTGTCAGCCAAGGCTTCATGCAGCAGCCCCTATGGCAGGTGCTATGGAAGTGCTTTTTGTTAGACCCATTTCCCCTCGGGCAGACAGAGCCAGGACCACGTGTGACCTGGGGATTCATCTGTGGATGTGGCAGGAGATGCCTGACCCAGCTCCCAGAGGACAGCTCCTCTCTGCCTGTGCCAGGCTGTGCATCTACACTAGGATTTTGCCCCAGGAATTCTTGCCTCCTGGCAGTCCTGCCAGGCAGTCTTACAGCTGGGCTGTTTGCTTGGTATTTTCTCAAGAGAGCAGCTGGCTCTGCAGGACAGAACCTCTGCTGTCTTTTCCATCTTCCTGTTTCATGGTCTTTTCCTGCTGCTTTGTGTCTGGCTGGTGCTGCCCAGTGCCTGCCTGGTCCCTGCCAGCTACAGCCCCCCTCTCCTCTGCACTGGGGGAGGAAAATCAGTGCTGAGGGAAGATGAGAAGTCAGGTCCCTCTGCTCTAGGTGCCATCAACCCTCTGACAGGCCTGAGGACCACGGGTAACAGCAGCTGCTGGCAGGTGTGGGAAGTCACTGGTGCTGTCACACAGGGTCAGGCCAAAGACACCTGGAATGAATGGTTTGAGAGGGGATGTGAGAACTGAGGAAACCACAGCAGAGACATGCACTGTGTCCTCCCAGTGTTCCCAGCAGCCAGTGTGCTGGGGACTGCCTCAGCTCTGTCGAGAGCTGGGATTTTGATAGCTCTCACCTATTACTTAAAATCACCTGCCCACAGCCAGGGTGTTATCACTCGTATTTAAGCTCTGCAAAGAAACAAAGTGTGTGCTGTTATCATTTCAGTGTGGACTGAAGAGGCAGCTGGTGGTGTCCTGTCTGCCTCATCTGCAGGGAGCACTCCCCAGCACAGTGATGTTGGAAGGAAACAGCCCAGCTCTTCCTCAGTGGTATTTCTGGGCTGGTCCTGGAGAAAAACCCAGTACCACTGCCAACAGATGCCTGTGCCATCAAGCATCTGGGAACATGGAGTGCTGTGTTGTTGAGTGGTATTTAAAAAATCTACCGTGTCCTTAAGTCATCTTCAAGCTCTTTAATTATTGAGAGCTGACAGATACACCCCTCTGCTAGCACAGCTTCTTCCCAGCCTGCTGCATTCATCCATTCCCAGCATCATTAATAAAACAGCAGTTCTTGCTGGGCATTGATTTTCTCCTGTGTTCAGGGCTTGGGAGAGGAGAGCCAACAAAGTATCCCCATGTTCCTCTCTCACCCTTCAGCTCTGTGTTGCTACCATGGCACCTCCTGGGGATCTGTTGTGTTGTGACCCTTCTGCTCCTCTTGCAGTGGTAGGAACATCTTCACCAAATGCCTTCTCCCTCCTGCTGTCAGTCAAGCCAAGCTGAACCATCCTGTGCTACTTTAGCAAAGCTGGAGCAGGAAAGGATTTGGCCTTCTCCACCTGTGGCCATGCCATGGGCTGTGTGCCTTTGAATGATGTGCCTTGCCTTGGTGTTCACCCCCAGTCTGCAAAAAGCAGGCCACTCATTCTTGTCCTTTCTTGGGATGTTTTAACTTCCAGTGCTGGCTACTCAGGTTGGAAAGATCGGGTTATGGGAGAGGTGGAGACACACATTAACTGAAGGTAACATTAAATTAATGAATACACTGCCATTCCTGTCATCTTGTGGCAGCAGGGCAGTCTGCACAGATCTCCTCTGGTGTAGCAGCTTAATGTAAGCCTGGTGCTTGTGCTGGTCAGAGGTTTCCCAGGGGCTTGGCTACCAGGATAAACCTGATGCAGTGCCGCTCAGTAGAGCGGGATGACTGGGCTCCCTCTGGCAGGGCAGAATTTGGCCAGGTGGATGGAGTTGTGCAATAACTTCCTTATTAAAACATTTGATAGAGCAAAATAGAATCTTGCCTTTCCCAGAGGGCATTTATGGATCTGGTGAGGTGTGACCGCAACCTCGTGTGAAGTCCTAATTGCATCAGAATGTTCCATTTGAGTGGACAAAAAGCAGAAGCTTCGCCTGATTTCATTACTCTTCCCAAGGTACAGCTGAAACTTCTGTCCATCTGGCAACATGTGGCTGCTGAGTGAGGAGCTGGGAAGAGAACTGGCACTCAGTGAGCATGTTTCCAAGTGCTGAAACCACATTTTATGGTACTTGGGGGGGGTGTTAATTTTTTTTTTAACTGACACCATTTGAAGTCGCCCCTTTTTTGCAGGTGTTCCTGAAAAGTGACCGCGTTGCGAGGATGGTGCAGAGTGGAGGGTGCTCAGCAAATGACTCCAGGGAGGTCTTCAAGAAGCACATTGAGAAGAGAGTGCGTAGCCTGCCAGAGATCGACGGGCTCAGCAAGGAGACAGTCCTGAGCTCTTGGATGGCAAAGTTTGATGCTATTTACCGGGGGGAAGAGGATCCCCGCAAGCAGCAGGCCAGGATGACAGCAAGTGCTGCCTCGGAGCTCATCCTCAGCAAGGAGCAGCTCTACGAGATGTTCCAGAACATTTTGGGGATCAAGAAATTTGAGCATCAGCTCCTGTACAATGCATGCCAGGTAAGGCCAAAGGTCCTCTTCCCACGCTGGGTGGGAATGGATGAGGGTTTCTTGGGGAAGGGGTTGCCAATGGGAAATACTGCTGCTGGAAACTGGAAGCTTTGGGTCTGACCAGGCTGCTTTTGAGAGGATTTCCACCAGCAACAGGGTTTATGGTTTGTGGCTGGACTTCTGCATTGTGCTGACTGTCCAGTTGGGCCTCCTCCTCTTGTTTGTGCTTGTTTTCTCCTGCTTGGTTTCTTAGGGTTTTCAGCAGATCTTTCAGGAGGTCTTTACATAAAATTGGCTTTCCTGAAATCCCACAGGATTGCTGCCTTGGGAAACTTTTGCTCCTCCAGCGGAGTCTGGATCAGCAGGTCTCTGTGCCTAAGTGGGCTGTTCTGCTGTGACTTGCTTGCCTTTCTGCTGTCACATCACCCATCTAAATGACAGAAAGACATCCTTGCAAGCTGCAATAACTTTGTTAGCACTTGAAGCTCAGATGCCTGCAGGGTAGTTGTCTGATGCAAACCCTTATTGAGATTGTGCCCATTCTCCTTAGTTAGAGGAAGCCTCTGTGACCCCCAGATGACTGTGGTGGAAGGAGAGAGCATCCCATACTCCCATGGACCCCCACAATGGTGGCTCTGCTTGCACTAGGAGTTCCCATAGATAAAACCTCTCCCATTCCTCATTTTTTTTACCCCAGTTCCCCAGAGGTGTGGAGCTGGGACTCTGCAGAGCTGCTTGCCTTTCCAGCAGCTCTCAGGGAGGGATGTCAGTGGCTGTCCTGGCTCTTCATGACCCAGATTACAGTCCTCTGCTCTCAGATATAAATATCACAGGCAGGATAAAGGATGTCAGAGTCAGGGGCAGGGTAAGGTAATGCTATGGAAAGTTTTTGGAGGAAAAGCAGACCTCAATCTCTTCCCTGTAATTCAGGGGTTCAACTTCTTGCTGAAATTACTACATCCGAGACCTATTCTGTCTGTCTTCTGTCTAGACATTTCCAATTCTTTTGAAGACACAGAAAATTATATTTGATCTGTTTTCCCTTCTGTAAAGAGCTTAGTTATCATGCATTTGTTCTTCTTCATCTCAGACCTTTATGGCAGAATGGGCAGAGGATGATGTCCCTGAGTAAGGCATCTTCGTGACAAAAAGGCAATAGCAAGGACTGCATCAGTCCTCATAAATTATGTTTACAAACCAGATTTTGTGCCTCCATCCCCTGATGGAAGACTTCTTTAAAATCAAAACAGTAGTATTTTCAGTGATGTGTTGAGAGCTGAGTCAGTTCTGCAGTTGTTTTTTTAACTTGAACCCACTCAAGCCCTGTGTCTCTCATCCTACCTCGACCTGTGCTCAGCTAAGGAACTGGCAGGGACACCTAGTGGAAGGTGTCCCTGCCCATTGCAGGGGAGTTGGAACTTGATGGTCTTTAAGGTCCCTTCCAACTAAAAAAAATTCTGTGATTCTGGGGTGGTTTTGTGTGAGCCTGTGTACGATCCTACCCTCTTGGTTTGTGGTTCCTAGGGATGCAGAAACCAGTATTTTAACGTGGTTGCCCTGCTTTGTGGGTGATCTCTGCCTATGAGAGCCCTTCTGGCTGACACCATCAGCCCTGTGGCTGCTCCCTGCAAGTTGCCCTGACCAACCTGTTTCCTGCACTAGCTTCTGGCTTTACTCTGGAAGTGAAGGATTTAATTCTGGGTCTTTTCTAATACTCAGTGGCAGCAAACCTATAATTTAAGCTTTTAGAGAAAGACATAATTTCTGTTGAAAGTGAGTATTAGCATGGGAGTTACTCTGGTTTTAATACCTGGCTAGTGAGGATTAGCTATGCAGAGGGGAAAGCCCTTTAACACAGCATGGTTCAGAACCTGCAATGTCAGCAGATGTTTGGTGTGTTTCTGGGGTGCAGTGTGAGTGGGTACAGTGCTGTGCTGCTGACAGGGTGGGGTGGGACCCTGCCCCATGGGGACTGGAGCTGGGAGCAGGTTGCATTTCCCATTAGGTGCTATGGGGAAGGGAGCACCCAGCACAACTGCAGTCTGTGCTGTAGGCACCCTCATTTGGGTGCTGCCTGTGGTCATGTCATGTGGGATATACCCGAGGGATCTCTGGAGCTCCCCAGGTACCAGCAGCTACTCTGCACTTCAGTCTTGTTCTGAAGAACCAAGGTTGCTGTTACCACTGCTCCTTCCCACTGGGTTCCAGCCATCACTTGCAGCCAGGCTCTTGTAATTAGGTTATAAGTAAAACTTGTCAACCAAAAAAATGGTTTTGTGTGTATGGGGAGTTCCCAGCATGGGTTGAAGGTACACACCACTTGGCTAGTGTGATCTCTGCAGCAGAGCTGCAGGGGAGGGTGGAAATGATATGCAATGAGCAGTGATTCAGTATCCTGCCCCTTTCACCCCATGAAAGCTCCCTCCTGATCTCTCATGATGAAGCATGGGCATTATTAGCCCTGAAGTAGGAGATTTTCCCTCCTAAACTCCACTAGTAAATTATTTCCTACTGTGACTCCAAAATTTCTAGGTGTTCATACAGGGAAGATTTCAAAGCCACAACAGGAGCTTGGGTTCCTAATTGCTTCAGGCTGGAGCCCTGGAGCACTACCCTGTCAAGCCCTGGGCACTACTCTTTGTGGCTTGGAAACTCTCCTGTGCTGTAACCCCCCCACAGACTGTGCCAAGCTGCTCTCCACCAGCAGCAGCTCCAGTGTGTGAAGACATCACTTAGAGAACCAGAGATACCTGCCAACATTACAGCACTAAAACCAGAGACATCTGGAGAGGGAAGAACCGTGTGCATGGCATTGCAGCAGCCTGGATGGGTGCTGGGTGGGAAGGGACTCGGGCAGCTGGAGGGGAAGAACATGTCCTGGCTGTGCATGGCCAGGCAGGGCTGGGACATGCTTCTGTAGGATTTCATTCCAGCTGCTTGCTCTTCCCCCCCCCACTTTGCATTTTCATAAATTTTCATTTCCCTCATCTGCTTCTCTCTGTTTGACATGTCATCTTTTGTAGACACCTCTGCTCTGCCAGCCTGTCCTGCAGCCAGCAGTGAGCTCTCCTCCTGCCTGGGTGTGCAGACACCTTTCAGCCTGCAGCCACGCTTGAGGCACAGAGCCCACATGTTGAACTTTGTAGCACTGGCCCCAGAATCCCTAAAAATGGGCCTTTTTTCCCATTTTTTGTGTTGTCTTGGTTCAGCTTGGATTGCATTCCAGCCCCAGCAGTGCTCATTGACCTTCATGAGAAGACAGTGTTGGTCTGACTCTTGTCTCGTCAGAGTTAATTGGAAACACAACTTGAATCTTTTTCTTAATAATTTGAAGCTTCTGTTGCCTGTTTCTTAAGAACAAAATATTTTATATACTCTGTTTGTGAATAAGCTTTAAGTAGAAGGAAAACACTGTCTGTTCCTGGATGTGCTGGAAAGTGTAATATTCCCAGAAACACCATGTGGGCTCAACTTCCACACGTGTGGGTGATTAATACATTTGCTTTCCTCCCTTGGGCAGGGTACAGGCAGCTCCTGCTGGAGCCCCCCACGGACCCTGGCTGGGAGCCAGCCCCAGGCTGCATGTGGAGACCAAGCAAACCTCCCAAGCAAAGCTGGGGGCAGTTACCAGCTTCCCAGTGGTGGTTTGGGGTCGTATAGGATTTTTTAATTTACGTTTGTCTGCTGTAGTTGGGAGGGATTGGAAAACGGAGCCTTTTCCCTGGCAGGCTGTCTGAATGGCACAGCTCTTCCTGGAGCAGCAGCACAGTGCTGCTAATGCAGTTTATCAGGCAGTCACTGGGGCTTAGAAAAGCAAAGCTGATGACTTCTCCTGCTGCTCCCATGGGCTGGGAGTGGAGGGGCTGGCTGGTTTGACATCCTCTCCCTTGCTTTGGTGTGCAGGGTGAAGCTGCCCCAGAGGTGTGCAAGGAGGCCAAGTGTGAGAAGAGTTAGCCTAGTTATTGTCTTCCTAAAGCATGAGCAGAAATGTGAGCTGAGACCCCAAACACTTCCTTGAACTTTTCCTGTGGTCTGGAAGAAGGTGCTTTTCTCTCCGTGGTCTTTTGTTACATCATACTCAGTAATTGCATAATGATTACATCACTGGGGCTGTGTTTTCATTCACTGCTGAAATAATATTCTGTTTGTGCAGGAGGATGATTTCTAAAGGGATTTTTTTTTTAATACAGTATCCCCAGGTGCTATGAGATAAGTGTATTCCTAATTTGATAGTGGTGATACAGCAGGATCTGAGATGGCAAAAGGGATTGAAGCGGCTGGAAAGGCTTTTATGAAACAAAGATGGGAAGTGGAGCTGCAGCAGAATGGTTGTGGAGATAACAGTTTTGTTAAGTACAACGTCTGACTAGAATGTTTTAAATAACACAGAGAGGCTCACATTTTTTGCATCACTCACACTGTGTGGTTTGGTGTTTCCACTCCACTGGAGTCAGCGTGGGAACTGAGGATCTCCGGCTCCAGCAGCAGGATCCTCTGCTGTGCGAGAGGGGGAGAAGGGGGTTTGTATCTGGGGTTTCTGGGCCAGAAGCCATTGGCAAGGCTTGGGTTTAGCTCTGCTGCTTTATAATTAACCCACAGCTGTGGAAGAGTCATGCAGGAGCTATTTTCTGTAAGTGCTGGGCAGCTCCAAACTTTGACCTTTGCTGCAGTCGGCGTTTCCTTGGGCACGAGCCCTGTATTTCCCTCTACCCTTCATGACAGCTGAATTGCAGCAGCATCTCTGAAAATTAGGCTGTGGTGTTCTCCCTCTCGTGCTCTTCCCCAGCTGCAGGGCAGTGATTTACTTTTCAAGCTCAAGCTGTGTTTGAAAGCCATTTTTAGCTACAGTGAGAAAAGAAGAAGCTGGCACAGTGCTGTTCAGTGAATCCCCAGCAGTAGCTGCTGTGCAGACCAAACCTGGGATGAGTTGCACATTTCCATCCTACCCCTTGAGAGGAAGCACTGGTCTCTGGGCTGTCCTTGCAGCACTCTCTGAATTCACAGGCTTCACCATCAGACTTTCTCTTTTTTCCTGGGCCTGAAGTGTCCCATACATGGTGGCTTTCTTGTTAAGCTATGCTAAGCATCCAGTTTCATCAATGTTAGATTTGAAAACAAATCACTAAATATATGTATGTCAAACTGGCTGACTAATGCATAGTAACACATGGTTGTGGTTTTTCAGCATCTATTCCTGTCCATCCAGATAAAAGGTAGAACATCAGAGAAGTGAACATGTGTGGGTGAGCCACAAAGACCAAGTCCCATGTCTCTGGTGACTATTTCACATAAAAGGATGAAAGCCTCTAACCAGGGCAGCTGCAATTGTTTTGTAAGTTTTGGGGGCCTGTGATTTTAGCTAGGAAACATTTCAACTCAAATCTTGCCTACCAGAGCTGGCTTAAAACTAGAATTCACTGTTTTGACATTTACTTTTGCAGCTGCCATAGGACACTGTGCCCAAAGGCTGACATTGCTCACAAAGCAGAAAGATCCCCTGAAGAAAAAGAAAAAAAAGTTTCAGAAGTCCTAGCAGAAGAGATATTTAGGATCTCTGTCCTGCATCAAATGTTTGATTTTTAGCTCAAGTCAGTATTAGAGATGATGTGCTGAGGTGGTGTCTTGCCTTCTGCCCACCTCTCATCTCTGCAGTTCAGGTGTTTGTCCTGAACTTTGTTACTTGACTCTCTGTGTTGCATTGAGCCCATTGCAAGAGGAACTTGGATGATGCAGCAGAACCAAGTAAGGACAGAAACTCCCATGGAGCACTGTAACTGCTGAGTCTGACAGATGAAGGTTAAGGTGATCTCAGGATTAATGTTTGGTTTGTGTGTATCCTTCCCAAACTAATGATTTCTTTTAGTTGGTTGTGATGACAAATTCCCAGCCGTGCCTTGCAATGAGAATTGAGCCCAGGGTCGTTGCACGCAGCGTGGAGTTACCTGTCTGTGCACATCTGTGTTCCCCCAGTTGAGAGATCCAGGGGTTTAGTGTCAGATCACTCCCTACTGCTGAGCTTCAAGACTAAGCTAGAATAAAAGGGAATTGCTTTATGTTCTAGCTTAGTCTTGAAGCTCAGCAGCTATGAAATAGCCATCTGCAGTTCTGGGTGTTTAAGCACTAAGGCTGGCTATAGTGACCCCCCCAGAAGAGCAGGAGCTTTGCTCATCCCCAGAGCCCCTGCAGGCAGATCTTCATGGAGTGCTGGTGGGGAGCTGGGGCTGCAAGCAAGGACCAATGAGCCTCTGTGGGCTCTTCTCTCCAGGGCTGGACACCTGGATGCTGCAGATGACTGGCAGCTTCAGCCAGCACCACTGTCCCCCTTGAGAGCCCCCACAGCATCAGCCAGACCCCTTGGCTTTTTTTCCCCCCCCCGCTTTCACTCCTTCCAAACACCTTTAGGTTGCTCTGCCTTTTTCCACACTGAAGGTTATCCCCTCCCTTTAAAACAAAGCCACTGTCCATAAAAATGGGTCAAGGTGGGTTTGAGATGATCAAAAGCCTCAAAATCCATAAAGCATCATACTCTGTTTCCAGTAATTCAGTATTTATTTCCATGGAAACAGAAATGGCAGCCTGGAGCCTTCTGCAGGGTTGTAATTACTCCTGGAGCAGCCGCAGCGTGGCTGTCAGGGCTTGAGCAGCTCCCAGAGACAGCAGTGATTTAGCTCCTGCTGGGAAGCAGGAAAAGGTAAAAGCGTGGGGAAGTGAATGAAATTTTCCCCTTCATAATAATCACACAATGTAGATACACGTGGTCCTCTGTAGGGGAGGAGGGGTTGTCCTGTATCAGCTCAGGGTCCTTATTTTGAAGAATGACGTTGGCAGAAGAGGGAGGAGAGGCCAAAAGGGATGGGGTGAGTGTGATGTCTGGCTTAGCTGCCAGGCACCCAGTGGGAGGAGTTTACTGGTGGAAGTCACCCAGGAGGTGCAGAGAAGCCCCTTGCAGTGACAGGTGATGCATTGTTTAGTATCTTTATAATTCAGAGCAGGAGAGGTGACTCAGATGGGAACGCTGTCTGCTGGTGCCCTCTGCTCCAGCACCCAACATCCCGTGTCCTCCAGCATCCAAGGGAGAGCTGCAGGGAAAGGGGGACATGGTGGTGAGTGGGGTGGCCCTGACAGCCTGGTAGGGTGCCAGGGGCTGCTGCTTTTTGGGGAGGAAAACACAGCCATCCCTCTCTGCCAGGCTGGGACCTGCTCCCCAGGGCTGTCAGCACCACATGTCTGACTCGTGCAGGCACGTATGGACCTGTGTGTACATCCATTAGCTGCAGGAGCAGCTTATGTTCTGTGCTGTTATGGACTTTCAGAGCAATGTTGGCCCCTGTAATTAAATTTAAAGCAAATTAGCTCTTCTATTAAACAAAATAAATCTGATGTAGCCTAATGCTGTATTCTTGAGCTATGGCTGATCAATCGCTCCTGCAAAGAGCAAGCAAATGCTGCTGAGCAGATGGTCTTGGCTGAAGCATGGTCAATTAAACTAATTAAAGATGCTTTCATTTAATCAGAGGGTGTTTTAACCCTGTTAGATGCCAGTTGGGGATGTATGTTTTCGTGCACTAGGAACTTGGAGTTCTGGCCCTACTATGGACATCTTCTGGTTTTACAGTCCCTTTACAGAAGCCAGGCTAGAGTGTGCATCCCAGGAGTAGATGTTTAGCAGAGAAATGATCATGTCAGGCCACAATAGTAAGGACTTGCAGAGAAAAAGTCAGTTGTTTTCTTCTAACGCTAACCAGAGATGTTTATTAGTCTGAAGACGTTTTCTGCACTGAATTCTTCCCAGACCATCTCCTGCCAACCTTCCCTCCAGGTCTGAGGGCACGGATGCCTCTCCACAGCCTAACCAAATGTCACTTGTTCCACCAAAAGAAGCAGTGGCTTTTTATGGTGTAATATTTAGGGAGAGAAAATGGTGTCAGCATCCAGACAGGTTCTGCAGTGGAGGCCCAGCCTCATTTCTGCTCTCTGCTGCCATGCCAAATGTTTTGGCTGGTGGGAGCCTCTTTGCCATGGGTTCTAGAGGTGGATTTAATTCAAGATTTGCTGCTCTCCTGCCCTTCCTGTAAGGGCAAGGCAAGTGCCACCAGGACAACTCGTTAGGCTAATGGAAAAGCATGCAAAATTATCACAAGAAGCAGCAGCAGAGAAAAGTAACTCATCCAGCCCTTCAGTGGTCCCTTGCTGGGACCAGCAGTCCTCTGCATCTCCAGCAGCTTGTACAAATTAAATTCAAACAAGTTGTGCTTTATCCAAAGGCCACGTGGGCAACTTCACGCATCAAACCAGCTCTCTCCTGCTCCAGCAGTATTGATCCCTGCAGGTACATTAGGGCAAAAGTCGGGGTGATTTTCAAGATGTTCATCCTCTGTGAAATGGCTTCTATTTGTCTATTTGGCGAGGAGGTTTTGTGGTGCAATATCAGCTGAATGCTCTTTGTGGTCTGTGTGGACTGATTAATTTCTGCAGTTCAAGGTTTAAATTACCATCAAGATATCTCTTCAGTTTTATTTTCATTTCAATTGGCTCATGAATACTTTTCATCATCTGCATTCATGCTGCAAAGGAATGCATAAAAAAAAAATAACCATGGTTACCTTATAAAATATCAATTACTTGACATTTTCAATGTACCTTAACCCCTCTATTTAGGGACTGCTAATTCTCTTATTTCACTGAAAATCTAATTGTTGGCATGACTTTCCTGCTGCTTAGTCAGATGTTTTTTTTATTATTTTCATTGGATCAGGAGTCTCATTTCAAATGGATGTTTCTTTAATGCAGTTTTGTTTCTCTGCCACCACCTTGCGTTTTGGAAAGAAGGTGAGCAGTGAATTCCTGGGGAAGAGTAACACTTTGGCCCTGAGGTTATTGACTGGGAAATTTGTCCTGGTGTCTGCTGCTTCTGCAAGTGCCTGGCTGCTTCCTCCTCTGAGCTTTATTGTAGGAATAGATCAGAGCAGAGGGGAGGGTCAGGAAGATGGACTGTTCCAGGCACAGCTGTGCAGAAGGAGATGCTGAAGCAGTGGGGAAGGTTTTTCAAGAGCTACAAAAATAGGGAAAGTTCTTGAGCATCATTAAATGTGACAACATTTAGGAGAAATAGCTTGAAACTGTTTTAAGTGGAGAGGCACAAAATAGAAAACCCGGAGTTGTTCCCTTTGTATTGGCAGAGAGGAGACTACTGATGGAAATGGGGGAGCAACTGGAAAAGAAGTTGCTGGGTTCAGGGAAACCACTTTGCACTGAAAAACCCAGTGATCTTGTGGGGCACATTGCATCTGCATGGGGATGGCCCAGCCTCAATATGCCTGGTGAGTCTACCCAAGGAGAAGCCAATACAAACGTCCATCATAGAGGTGGGGTGTTAGCCAAAGGTGATACATAAAATTAAATGTTTGTTGCTTATCTCCCCCAAAAAACAAGGTAAAATATAACAGAGTTGGGTTGGAGGGCCCATTGTGAGTTGACCTTCCATGTGGTCTTGTTCTCAGAGATGGGATTCAGGTCTCAAAATGCCATGTTTATTTCAAGCAACCTCTTGCTGCCTCAACTCTGAATTCAGTGCAAGCCACAGTACTTAAAAAACAGTTCCTCAGCATGTCCTGTGTTTTATTAGGAAGGGAAAACGTCACTCCTCTTTGTCTGTCCCTCAGCCAAAGATGGGAACCAGAAGATGTGTCAAAGAACTGACCCCACTGGCTGCCTTTGGAGAAAGTAATCTTGTTTTTTCTTAGAGCAGCATTTGTTCCCTGCAGTACATGTTCCTGTCAATCAGCCCCAGAGGCCCTGGGAGACAGAAGGGGTGTTATCCAGACCTCTCTCTCTCTCCCTTTAAGCAAGGAACTGCTAACTGCAAAAGAACCCATATGTGTTGCTTATCTTAAGGAAAGCTGGAATACTTAATAAGACATAACTGGTGCATGACCCTGCACTATGCTAATGCCTCTCTTTCTCTTCCTTTTAACTGGAAATACAATGCAGCCTCTAGAATTTAACTTTGCATGTAGGTTTTTGAATCTAATTTGAATTCCACATGAAAACCTCAATGCTCTGCAGCGCTTCAACCCTCAATCATGTTTTGTCACTGAAATCCTGTGGCTTTCCTGGGGAGCTGTCAATGCCTATAGGAGAGATTCCATAGTAGGGGTTACACATGGTCATGCTGGAGGCTGGTGCCAGAGCTCCAGGGTCTTCATTTCAACCAGGAATGTCTTGTCAGAGAACCAGGACTGGTTTTCACCGAGCTGTGCTAGTCTAATGTTGCACACTACTCTTTCAGTTTTAGTTTTATCATTCATTTTTATCACAGGGATGAGTCTTGTGACATACATCATCCACTAAGTGAATATTTTGAAAGTTCTATATTAATATTTTACTGAGTTTTCTCTAATCTTATTTCTGAAAGTTGTGGTTTCTTCAAGGCTGCTTCTACCTTTTTCCAATCCATGTTATGTTCAGAATTCCAGAAAAGAGAATTATTTTTAAAATAGATGTGTTCTTCACCAGTCCTTTTCTCCATGCCCTGCACTTCATTCTTGAGGCTACCAGAGTTTCCATGTTGCTTGACAAATGCTTTATGCCACAGCTTGGGATGTGATAGACAGTGTCATTTTAATTCAGAAGAAACTTTGGAAGTCAGATGGATCAGGCCATGGAAAGTACTGTATGAATATAAAATACAGGTGGGTTAATCTTCTAGTTAGCACCTAAAATATACCAAAATAAAAAGAGAATAGGTATACTTCTTAAGAGAAAAGAGGTGCCAACATTTTTCATCAAAAGGATATCAAAGTAGGCACGTATTTGTTCCCACTGAGCTGAATGTAAATTAGGAAATGATCAACAAACTAGATTTCATGCATTTCAAAGGCTCAATCTCAATATCCCAAACTACAGGGAATGCAACTTATGTAAGCTGTTCTTTCTATTTCAGTGTTGAGTTTTCATCTTCAACATACTGTGGCTTTTCTGGAACATCTGATTCTACTCATGTTTGGTGGCGAATTAGAGTGCAAGTTCAATAGGGAATTGGATGCAAGACAACTTCAAATACAACCTCTCATGTATTTAAAAGGCAGCTATAATAGCTTAAAGTCATATAAAAACCATGCTGGCCTCCATTGTAGAGGCTTTGCTGTATAATGCAGGGCAGTCCTGATGTTTCCTAGCAGGAGTGATCTGTGGATGGGGTTTTCAAGTGTGGTAGCCTTTGGTCCCATTCTTTTCTCTCTGCAATAGAGGGCACTAAGAAGACAGGGAGGTGAGGACCCAAGATTCTTTGTCTTTCAGTGTAAAGCCCTTGCAGAAACATCATTGCAAGGAAAGAGGGAAAATTGTTGCATCCCCCATTTAACACAAAGTGTGATGGTGTAACAGCCTGTGCTTGGCTGGTGGAGCTGAGCCGGGTGCTCATGTGGTCCTGCTGGAGCCTGAAGCCTTCCTTAGAGCGTGCAGAGGAGGGGGCAGCTGAAATTACAGGCATTTCCCAGAACAAAGGAGAACCAAGTGCAGATGCATAATTTTGCTGTCCTCCTCCGAGCCTGCTGCCAGGGGAGTGAGGTTTGCAGTGAGCACAGGTGCTGGGGAGGCAGGGAGCAGAGTGGCAGTGACCTGCAGAGAAACACTGACAGACTTTGCCCAACGCCCCGCTGGGTTTTGGTTAAATGTACCTCCTTGTTCTGGTGGGTGCTGGGGTGTTCCCTGTGCTCATTTCTGCAGCTGGACTGCCTACCACCTGTGTTTACAGCTATGCTGGGAACAGTGTTGCACATCTCCAGTCGTGGTTAGCATGTGGGAAGGGAAACTGGGCAAGTTCTATGCTTGAGGGTCTTTTGCTCCAGGTATCAACATAAAAGATAAAACGTAGGGTACAGGAAACAAAATACCAGGTCACCAACAAAGCTAGGAAATCTTGGCAGGTAACAGATTGCAGAAGGATGCTGGAGGGAGGCATCAAGAGTTCTGCTTTACTCCCTGGTGTTCCTTAGCAGAAGGAGCATTAGTGAAGAGTTTCCCAGGTTGAAGACCATGAGCTGCTGACTTTTGTGGAGGGTTTTGCTCAACACAATTAGCTGCTTTTCTGACATAGCTAAGTCCAGAGACAACAACGAGAAAGCATTCTGGGTGGTTTAAATTATAAAATTCTAATAGAGTAATTAAATGGTCTCTTATTTGTGCTCAACACCAGCCATTTATCCTGCTGAGGTTTCTGCCAGTTTGCTGGCGAGCTCGTGTTGTGCAACATTGGTGAAATGAGCTGCAGGCATGTGTTGGGCTGCCATTACCAGAAGCCTTGTGTGCAGAGCCAGGACCAGGAGAGGTAAAATAGCTCCAAAACAGAGAGATGGTTTCATGGAGAAACTTGCTGTCATTGACATGATAATTTTATTAAATCAGGTGAGGCCTGTTAGGTTTTATGAGAATGTCGTTTGCCAAATGCAGCATTTTATTTTACGTTTTAAAGTCTCATTATAAACCCAGTGCTCTTTATTCCTGATGGTGGGTGTAGTATAAGCAACAGTTCCTCATCACCATACCTGCTGTCTTCTTGTGGCTTGGAGTCCCATTGCCTACCTTCCCTCCCTGTGCATATCCACATTCTCAAAAATGTGAAATATAAAGGAGCCATTTTTAATCACCTTCTCAGTTCTTCATTCACCTTTCTGCTTGTGGATTTTCTCTTCATTTGGCCTTTTTCTCTGTAACAGGGGATTTTGGCTGGATGGCTCAGATGGTTGAGTAGCAACTGAGGGTAAATTAGTTGAAGGAGCTGTGGCTGCCACTGTCAAATTGATTCCAAAATAACTTGGTGGAGGAGAGTGACTGTCCTGTCAGATGAGAGCAGCTTGGTTTGTATCTGCATGGGGGGAAGTGAGAGAGAATAATACAGGTTAGATTAGTAGAAGAGCAATGTACTCTAAATATGGACTATCAAAGATCCATCGTGAAGATGGAGGTGACCACTGGTGAGTATGCAGCAGCAGTGTTTGGGAAAGGGTCTGTTTCAAGCTCCATGTTTCCCATTAACACCTGCAGTATTTGTGGTGAGTAGTGTGTGGTTTCTTCAAGGTTGGTACCACAGCTTTCCTCTGGGAAGTCCCTGCTGGCAATGTGGCAAAGCAAGAGGAGAAAACTGCCTGCCTGATGGTTTGGCTAATTGATGTGCTGCTGTTCTCACCAAGCACAAGCTGGTTGGTGGCAGGAGGGTTATTCTGCTCCTTTCCTGTGGACCTTTTCCTTTCCATGACCTTTGCCAGCCATGTAACTCCTTTGTCCAGGCAATTGTTCAGGGTCATTGCTTGGTCAATCTGTTCTGCCTTCATGTGTTGTGATTGCGAAACAGCTGAGGGTGTCTGGCAGCCAGTGGAAGGTTTATTTCTGTGGATGGAAATAGCCAAAGATACATTCAAGAAGATAATTGGGATCATTAAACTTTCCTATCGTAATGCCAGTTGCAGTTTTAGCCATGGTATGGCTAAAAACATAAGCAGCATCAATGACGAACAACAACAAAAAATCTATTTCTATCCCAAATATACCAGCAGAAACACGGGCCTTGTAATGTCAGAGTGTGGGCCCAGTCTAAGCATTGTCATTCGTCATCTTGGAAGGGCCTGGTCTGCTGTGAAATAGGGATAATTTTCTGGATTACAATAAAATGCATTTTGTTTCAGCCATATTAGTTGTTATCACTGTTACAAGAAGCACCATGTGAACCGTGCAGGTCAGTAACTCACCCTGAGAGCTGGTATCTCAGCGGCTCAGGTTCTGTCTTGTCTGCAATCCAAGTAGCAACAGATGCAGGAGATGATTTAGGGAAGGGCAGCACAGGCTGCAAAGGCGGGAGAGCAAGCACATCTGTCTCCCTAAGGGTTCATGCCATGCCAGAGTCCCACAGCAGAAAGGAATCTCTCTCCACTGTTATGTGAAATTGCTGGATGCCAGACATGGATCAGCAGTAAATCGCTCCTGTTCAGGGAGGGAGAGTCCATCAGAAGCGTTAATAACAAAACAGCTTCTGTCCAGAGGCTGCTGAGGAGAGGTGTGTTGGGCTGCTGGTGAGCACAGGGAAAGAAAAATGGGTCAAATAAGGTCCTGCTGGGAAGAGTCAATGCCCATTGGTAGCATTAAATCAGATATAACTGGAGATCACAGGGACAAGCTCTGTTGGAAGTGACTGGGCCCATTCCCAGTGTGATCCCTGCAGAAGGGAAGGGCAGCGCTGGGGCTGCAGCTGGCAGCAGGTAACAGCAAGGGCTGGGCTGGGAAAGATGCACCAAGCAAAACCAAGTCCGGCATGAAATGGGAACACTGCCTTTCAGAACTGATGTGGGCTGCCTGCTGTAGAGCTGCCTTCAGGCTGTAATGATTCCTGCCTAAGGATGGAGCAGAAACCATCCCTCTGATCCGGCAGCAGCAATCAGAGTGGGGAGCTTTTCAGGCTGCCCTGGGGTGTCTTGCTGTGAAACGCTCCCGGCTGCCCCTCCTGGGGAGGGTGTGTGGAGGCTTTTTTGCTGCAGGGGCTTATCTACTCTGTGTTCCAATGTCTGAAACAACTGTGCTGCCCCTGCTTTTCTCAGGATGCACACCTGTAAGCTCCAGGATAGCTTCTAGCAAACTTTAGAGAAAAGTCAGCTCCTTTCTTTGTCCTTCCCCCTCTCCCTGTTTTTTGTTCTCCTTTTTTTTCTGCTTCAAAAGAGACTCTGGAGAGGACTTACAGGGAAAGTAAGTGAGAAGGAAGTACAAGCTGTCATAAATAACATTAAAGCAAGAAGCAGACTTGCAGTAAGGTAACAAGATGCCAGGGAAGGTGGTGACAACTGAGTTGTGAAGGGTTTTCAAAGTGCTTGTGTATCACTGATGCCTTGGAGACATCATCTGAAGCATCTCAGGACATTCCTGTAACCAAGAAGTACAGGATACAGTCACCACTTCCAGCCAGGGTGCCAAGCCTTTGGCATGTGTGAAGATTTGGCTCTTGCAGGAAGGCATGAAAGAAGAGCCAGCCAGGCTTTAAACTCTGTGTGCATGGGGCCACGAGGAAAGCAGGGCCAAAGATGAAATGAAGGCTGAAGGACTGAACAAGGCAGGAAGAGCATGTGTCTTCAAAGACAGAGTGAAGGGGAGAGTGCTGAAGAAGGGATGGGGATGAGGAGGATGTTTTGGGACCTGGTGAGTGTAAATTAAGGACCAACCACCCTTGTGGGATGCTGAACAGACTGTCGAGGATTTCACTTTCAGAGGATTTGACTCTGAAAATACTGTGAGGACAATTGTGCATGAATTGAGCTCAGGAGCAATGCTGCAGCTACAGGGGCTGCTCAGGTCTTGGCTAGATAAGCAGAGGAACCTTTGGAAATATTGGGGGATACCAGTAGCCTTCTATAGTGCAGCAGAAAAACCTCAACTATATCCAGATCTGGGATCTGTGCTATAAAAATGTGTTGGAAAGGTCTAGGGTGTCACATGGAAGGATAAGGAAGGACTAACAGTTTGGCTCACCTGGGAAAAGGGTCCCAAGTAATTTATCTGTTTGCAGATGTAGTGATTTTAACTGTGCATGTCATGGGCAATAGAACTGTGGGATCAAAGCAGGTGCTGTTGGCTTTGCTTCTGATGGTCAGGGCTGGAAGGACTGGGCAAAGGTGGCAGCCTTTCCCCTGAAGGACACACTGGATGTTTTGCTGTTGGATAAGCTTGAGTTTGAATGGAGGGCATGGCCTTAACACAGCAACTGGAGGCTGAATTTTACAAGAGATTGCACAGGAAGGGGGTAGGAGCACATTTTGGGCTGCAAGCCCATCAGCCTCACATGGCTGGGCAGGTTATGGATCAGTGTGATCACTGGATATATAATCAAATTAATTCAGTTATTTAACTGAACTTTGTCTAGGATGGTTATTTTATGGTGGTCTGCAGCAAAGTTGTGGTGGGCTCTGAAGAGAAGCCCTGCAGCCAGGCAGACTGGAGCTGTTCCTGGGTCACCTCCAGCCAGAAGCCTTTGCTCTGGAATTACCCAGGATGCGTGGAGGGCTCGGTGCTGTGTGGCAGTGCAGGTGAGGTGGTGGCAGATGAGGGGACACTGCTTTAGCAGCTGAAGTTGGTGACAAATTCCCATCTGCTTGAAAGCAGAATCTATAAGGTTTTGTGCTGTGAGAGAAATTATTTGTTATACATTTCTAAACATGAAATCCAGTCCAAATGGCAAATACTTTTTGTGTGTGTCAGGGTGCAGTAAAGAAAGGGGCCAGCAGCATAAACCTGCATAACTCTGCGTGCTGCTCCTGGGGGGAATGGGAGGTGTTTGGCTTCACTTCAGGGCCAGCCTTGCAAAGCAGCTCTCACAGGAGCTGTCCCCTGTGCTGAGTTTTGGAAGGTGCCTGCGAATAAGGTGGTTCACAAGGAGCAGGATTGTGCCAGGTTGCTGTTTGTCCTGCTGATTGTGGCAGTGAGCACAGACAGGGAAGGTGCTCACACAGCCAGGACTACATTGGGCATCACCTCTGCTGCCTCTGCACCAACAGTTGTTCTTGCCTCCTGGGCAGACAGGCTTAGCTGGAGAGGAAAAATAAGTAAATTTAAATGGGCTCTGCACATTTCCCCCCCTCATGCTTAGTTACTTGTCCACTCTTCAGCTCTCTCCTGCTCACAAGAGGCAGCATCTTACAGGACTGGCTGTTTTCTCTTCTGCTCCATTCATTCTACCTGCAATGGAAAGTGCACATCTGGCACAGCTGTGAGGTGTTTGGCCGGGTGTAAAAATGGCTCTGGAGAAGACAGGAGAGGATTGCTAGTTTTTCCTAGGTGGAATACAGAAGAGGCAATCTCCCATCTCTGTTTCCAGCAAACACATCCCGTGGAGCTGGTCTGCACGGGGCTTGTAACGTAGGCTGATTTGGGATGAACCAAGCATTTTTTTGTCTTTTCAAGGAACTGGTTAAGTTGTTTCAGTAAAATTTTACTCTCCACTCTAAACCCCACACCAGAATGTGAGAGTGGATTCGAGGTGGATCTAAGCTTTTTAGAAGCAGAGCAGCTTAGGCTTTTTAGATTGCTGAAAGTGTAGTAAGGAAAACTGGCTGAAAATGAGTTGTTTTTTTTCTGAGGGGGTGGGATCTGTTGTGGATTTTGCTCAGCCTGTAAGCCAAATGATTTTAGCTACTGCCTCAGTTGATTCCCTTGCAGCTGTGAAGCAGCACAAGCAGGTATCTGAGCATTTCTGAGCTGTGCCAGTTCCCAGCAAGAGCTCTCTTGCTCTCCTCCACCTTCCTCAACAGCTCAGTGTTTGGGCCATCAGTCCCTTTAGAAGCTGCTTTTTGCTGTTGTTTTTCCCTGTAACTCCAGGTGGAGGGAGGGATGGCCTCAGAGGGAGCTGCTTTTCTGCCTGGGTATGCAGCCAGGGAGCAATCTGATCCCAGGAGCCAGTTGCACACGCACTTTGTTTATTCCAATGCCCTGAGCACTGGTTTCCTCCCCTTGATTTCTGTAGATCTTCTTTAACAAACAACTTAATAATAATTAAAACATAGGGGAAGAGTTTCAGCTGTAGGTTCTGTATATGTATGTTCTTGTGGTTCTATAGCTAGCAGCATCTAGATGCACCTTTGCTGGAAGTTACTGGATGGCTCTAGCAGCAGAATTTTGACCTGGTTACAGAGCAGAATGCAAAAACATTAAGCTGAGTCCCGTGAGAATGTTTCAGGCAATGCTTTTCTCTTTAATCTCTTCATTGGTATTTTTTCTTAATTTCTAAGAAGATCCACAGCTGCTGTCTGAGATGGGCAGGTACCAACACCGGACCTGCAGTCATGGTTGCACACAGCTGGATTCCAGCTGCAAATTCTGCCTTCTCTTGCATGTCCTTTCTGCCTGTGAAGCTTGTTGCCCTTGGTGGAAGCATAAAGGGAAGGTCAAGGGTAGAATACAGATGAAATGGAATCAGAGAGCAGGTTATCACCTTATTTTTGCAATGCACTGCCATTCAGAAGCACCAAGGGACCTCAACAATAGCAGAGAATGTAATGCTGTGCTCTCAGAGTGTCCAATATATTTCCCTAACTCTGTTAGCAAAAGCCTTCTGCCCTGGTAACAATTTCAAAGGAAAGAGGTCAGGCCTTGCTGAAAGTAGTTCGAAATAAACCCCATTTCCTCAGAAAGCAGGATATGAGAGTGCTCCTTGCAGAGGAGCTGTCCGAAAGAGTTACCTTTCAGCTACAGTGAGGCCTGATGAGCCACCCAGCCCATGTTGCATGATTAAATTGATCATCTTTTGTTCATTAAATTGCTGTGGAGAGCTGTACTGTCTCCCTTGACAGCCCAACCCTGACCTTGCCTGCCCTCCCAGGGTGGGCAGCCCCTCGGGGTTCAGAGGGGATGGGTGCTTCTCCCTCTTCTCCAGCTGTGCTGCATCCTGGCATGTGCCAAAGCTTGAGGTAGTCCAGCCTGGGTTGGGATGAACGTGGTGAGCAACTAGCAAGCTTTTTGGCTTTAAATGAAAACAGTAAGCAGTAAGACAGTGTGCAAAACAACTCTTCATCCTGTGGGGATGGAAAAGCTTTGCCTGGAGGCTCCATCCATACTGAGCTCTAGGGAAA
>NW_009953089.1:2037337-2046897 GCF_000747805.2 Chaetura pelagica | reverse complement strand
TGAAGAGGCAGTGGCTGAAGCCTGGAGGAGGACTGGGGGAAGCTGCTGGTGCTTTCATGAGCACAGTGTGAGACCCTCGGGGCGACATCGGGCAGTTTTCTGCCTTGGTTGCCCTACACACAAGGGTCCCTGTCACACACAGCACTGCAAAGAGCCCAGGAGGAAGTTGCAAGGGGTTGAGACAGTGCACTGAAAGGCTCCCCAGCAAGCTGGCTCCACTCGCCATCTCGTGGCGATGGTTGCCTGGGGCTGGGCTGGGTCAGCTTCATGTGGGTGGTGACGGACAGACAGACAGACAGACACCCTGTCCTGCTCTGGCTGGAGCAGGCTGCAGGCAAACAGCCCTCCCAGGACAGCAGAGCAGCTCGAAAGCTCTGTATAATAAATAATAGTACACATGGAGAAAGATGTTAATGACAGAGGACGTGATTGACTGCCTTTTTCTGTTGCTGCTGTATGATCACTATTTAAATCAGCTCACATTAACTGCAGTTATATTTAACACTGTCTGTCTACACAGGCTGAATTTGTAGATTGTTAATTTCCAATTGCAAGTCGCCTAGTGATGCCTGACTGCTTATAAATATTTGTAATGTGAGTTAGTATTTTCTATTACATGTGGTGCACGTTCTGGAAGAACCTGCTTGTTCTCCCTGCCGTGCAGTGGGTCTGGCGGGAGCTGCCGAAGCCTCGGTGCTTTCTTATCTAAAGTCTGGTGCCTTTTACAGCTGGTGCGTCAGGAGTCGAGGTCTGTAGCCAGCACTGTGTGTGCCTGTGTGTTCTGGCTGGGAAATCCATTAGGATTCATTTGGCTTCCTGAGAAGAAGAAAAGAGCATGTTTCTTGCCTGCAGTGTGATAACACAGCGGGTGCTCGGCGCTGGTGACGCTGCACGTTATCGCTGAGCATCCAGGTGGGATGTGGAGGGTGTGGTGGCTCTTAGCCCAGGAGGAATCTTAAAACTCTACCATTTTCAGGGACTTTGAATCCCAGAATCCCCAAGTTTTCCTTGTTCTCAAAAGGGAATGCCCAATGCCCATCCTCCCTGGCAGGGCTGCATGCAGTCTGTGCACAGTAGATGTGGGTATTTGTCTTGGTGGGTCTCCTGCAGGTTTTATGTAGTGAGGAAAAGACCAAACATCTCAGCTTTGTGTCTTCCTGCCTCTTGGCTGCAGCTCCTGTGATCGTGGATGTGCTGAGCAAGAGTCCCTGGGGCAGGGAGGAGGAGAGGTGAGTGCCTCTCCTGGCAGGTCCCCAGCCCCATCCACCACAAGACTGTTCTGCAGAGCTCTCTGGAATCCTCGTCTCGCACACAAACTCAGCAGGGCTAGAAAACCTGTGAGGCGCCCAACTACAGCAACATTCTCCAGCCAGGGAGGCACCCTCCAGCAGCAGCAAAGGAGGGAAGTGTAGAGCACCATCCGGGCCTTTGTGGGTAATGGCTGTTGGGGTGCATCTCCCTGGGGAGCAGTGCCCCGTCCTTTGGGGTGTACCCACAGCCCCAGGCAGTGGCACCTGCTGTGACTGTGGCAGGTCTGGCTGGAGCTGGTGAGCATGGGCAGGGCTCACTCAGCCCATGGGAGGGATGTGAGGGGTCAGCCAGTCTGTGTTCCAGCTTCACAGCTGCCATAGCTTGAGCTGCTTCAAGTAGAGCTAGCACAGGCAGTGCTGTGCTCCCCAGGCTGCCATGCAAAGGGAGCTGAAGTGTCCTGCTGCTTTGCAGGAGCTGCTGCTTCCAGGCTGATGCATCATCTTCTGTAGTTGTTTTAGTATCTGTACACATTCATTATTTATCTTACATTGAATGTGGGCACATAACAGCCTTTTCCATATTGCTTAGCAGGCTTGCCAGGCTGACTTTCCTCACCAGTAAGGCAACAAGGATGGTGTGCCCTATGGGAAGACTTGCCCCATCTGCTGAGATCTGCCACTGCGTGGCACCTTGTGCTGAGCTCCCCCTGCTCTCACCTGATGGACTTCCTGCTTTTAAACGCATCACTTTTTTTCTCCCTGTGTTTGTTTCTTCATAGCTATGCCTCTCAGTGGTTTGCTGTGTCTACTTCAATTCTTCTCATATCCCTGATCTTAATGCAGGTGCCAGAACATCTCACAGGGTATTTTGCAGGATTAAATCCCACACGGCAGCTTGCAGCCCTGTGTGGCCCTTCTCAGAGGTGCCATAGATCCATTTTGTGCCAATGGCTCTTCAGGGGCAGAACAGGTCCTGCTGGAGGGGATCAGGCTGTAAAAGAGGTGGCAGATGTTCCCAATTAGTGGAGCTAGGATTCCAATCCCTGTGTCCTTGTGTTTGCTTTGTTGTTTATATTGTTGAAAGCTAAGTGGTTTAAAAAGAAGTGCTTTTCTGAAAATGCAGTGATATTCAGTAGGGTTGGTATGGCTCAGGGTGTTGCTTTTGTTTAAAATCAGGAAATTCCCTACAAGGTGAATTTCTCGGAGACATTTGAATGACTCAGAGTACAACTGTCAGGGCACTGTTCCAAGAAAGAAAAGGAATTGACCTTTTAATTAGCAAAATACAGTAATTTGGCATAACAATCATGATTACTTATTAATAATTAATAATTGTCGTTGTTGTTGTTATTTATTGACCAAAAGGACACACAGACGTGATGTTTCTGCTCTGGATTTTGATAAATTGATGCCAATTAGTGGGGACTGTTAGGTACAGCTTGGAGGGACTCAAAATGCCATGGAGACCAGTTCCCTTCCAGTTCTGCATTGCTGTAGAAGGGGGTCTAATGTGACCTGTACAGAGATTTCTGGAGATTTTCTAGTCACAGGTAGGACCAGCAACTTTAGCTCCCTTAGGATGCCATCCACCCAGGACATGTAGTGATCTCTTTGCATTCTGAGGATTTGCTCCCTAGAGGCTTAATTCTGCTTTCTCCTTGACCTCAGGAGAAACTTTGCTGCATCAAACCAGAATAAAACACATCAGCTTGGTCAGGAGAACAGTGTCTTTAGATCTCTTGCTGTGATAATCTAAATTTCACTAATACCAAAATGAGCTGTAACAGGCAATACTGCAATTTTTGCTATCTTAGTCCTTGAAAGCGTGGGAGCCATAACCTTCCTTCTTACATTCCCTCTCTTCCTTTTCTGCTGATACCCAGTTGTTTGACCTCAAAAGGGAACCAAAGCCTTGTTCTTTGTGGCCAAAATCTCTGCTTTGCCGGTTCTTTGCTCAGAGCTCCTGCAGAAGAGCATCTACTGCCAGGCCACTGCAAGGCCCAGTGTTGCAATTTGGACTCCGAGGTATGCACTGACATACCATGAGCATGAGTTTGGGAGAAATGCTGCCCCATTTCCAGCTACACCTCTGTGGCAAGCAGATTTCTTTCTGAATGCAGGTTTTCTTTTAATGATATGTTAGCTACTTTTAATGAATTAAAGCAATCATCATTCATGTGATGATCTGTAGCTTCTGTTGTCTACGTGTTCACATCTACCATCATCCCTTCCAACCACGGTGTGGTTGCAGCAGAGAAATTTAAGTGTCTTTTTTACTACTTGGTCTTAGCCCCTGAAGGATGTCTGATTTTGTGTCAATGTGGAAGCCAGCTAGGGAATTTTAAATTCAAGGCTCAGGCCTGATCCTCGAGTCATTATCAGAGCTGGGAATGAAGTGCAGCTGGGAAGCCATTGCTACAGAGACCTCCATGGGGAGGGCTGCATGATGGGGCCAGGGAACCTGACCCCTCCTGTTCAAAAGGGATTATCCCTGCAGGATCAGAGCTCCTCTCAGGACACTGTCTCATTGCCAAATACTGACCTCTGCCAAACATTAGCAAGCAAAGGTTTTGTCTTGAAGTGTGTAAATATGCCATGACTCTCTGAAACCTGTCAGAAGCTGCCTCCTCATGTTTGTGGATGGCTTTCAGATGCCATGGAGGCTGGTTGAAAATCCCTCAATATGGTAATATTTCATTGCCAAAATATGGTAGTGAAAGAGTAATCAGCATCTGAGTTCCCTGCTTGAATCAACAGGAATTGAGTCTCTGGCCCCAAACACATTTTAGCAAAAGGGGGAAATGTTTTTAAGTGGCATGAGTGCACAAGCCTTTGCTCTAGCCCTGCCCATTCCATAGACACTGTTGAGGATGTTCCCATGTCTTATTCCATCACCTTTCATCCTGCTCATGACACCATAATGCAGCTCTGCTGGAGCAAGTCCTCATAAAAGTTGTGTTAGTTCCAAAGACCAAAGCCTGTTCTGAGTTATGTAACAACTCACTAAGCTTTTAATCAAAAGATGAGAAATCAAGGAGATGTGGATCTTTCTTCCATGTTTGGCATGAGTTGATTCTAGCTGTAAAAATTGCTTGGTACTGAATAATAGTTTATTGCCATGTGTTGGAAACTCAGGTGACTCTTGGTCACCTCATGGTGTGACATTCAGCATGTGATAGGCTGTAAGGCGACACAGCCAAACCAGCTGGAGCTCCAATTTCTTCATGGTGCCACAGCTCAGTCTCTGCTGCCCATACACCTTCAAGTGTCCTTAGACAGTGCCATAAGAAGAGGGTATTAAGGCATGCTCAGAGGTCAGAGCCTCTGGACAGCTTTGTTTTTAAGCCCTTTCAGTGTCAGACACCTCGCATGGATGATCTCGCAGGGGGGTTTGTAAGGTCCAGGAGTTCTCTGGCCACAGATGGAAAGGGACGTGCCTTCCACATGGAAGTGCTCTGCCATCCCTTTTTTTAACAGCTTGCAAAACCTTTGCAAAGGCAGGCAGCATGTTTTCTTCCCCTCCCTGTTCTGCTGAATCTGTCTTTTAATTTACTTTGATTTAATATCACTCATAAATCTGGAGGTATCTTTGCACAACTTGCTGGAAGGCTGCATGCTGGGTTTGCTTGTCTCAGCTTTCCTGGAAATCAGCTCAGCTTGTGGGATAAATAGCTATCCAAAAGGCAGCATTTAGGCTGGAGTTGATTTGAGGATGGATGGCTGGATCTCACAGCATCTGCCTGCAGGTGTGATGGACGAGACCTGGCACTGTACATCCCAAGGAGTATTTTTTGCCAGTGACTCTAGTGCAACCCTAAAGTTTATGACACATGAAATAGGATTTCTCTTAGACAGGGAAGCCTCAGCCCTTACTGAATTTATTCAAGTCCTTTCTGCTGTTTTAAATTCCACCCCCCTGCCAGGACGCCCTGACTTCCCTCTCACGGCAGCAGTGGCTCAGTAGATAACCCAGGAACTTTCTGGGATAACGGGTGGGCACCCATCCACTGCAAATAACTAGCAACGTGTATCTGCAGCTGGAGGCGACTGAATTCCTGCAGAAGGGGCTGATCTTACCTACACAGGAGCAAAATGGTTTGGGCCCCTCTTCAGGAGAGGGAATTTGTCACCTTTTGGGATGCTAAAGCCCTGGGACTGTGTAAGAAGCTGGGGAATGATGGGAAGGGCAAAGAATTCTGGTGAAGTATTAGGTGCAGATTGTAATTCCTGGTTTTGTGCTAAGAACTCGAGGGCTTCCATGCCATGAGTCACTCAGGGGCCATGTGTTTCTTTCAGCTGGATCACAACATGGTGCTGATGCCACAAGTTGTGAGTATGCCTGGACTGGTAAATTAATTATTAATTGATGGGGGCTTATGAATTTTTCAGTATATTCTCTCATTCTGCAGCACAAAGCACAGCCACCTTTTGTGAGACAAAGATCTCCTGTGAAGCCCTACATCAAATGTGCAAAATTGTCATCCATATTGAGATCTTGTTCAGCCTTCACGGGCAGCATGTTTGCTTTGAAATACTTAATCAACCATTTGCTGAGCTACGTATCTCATAGTGTGTCAAAGGATGAGCACCTTGAAAATGTGAAGGCTTTTGGCACCTATAAACCATACATGACTCAGGTATTTGGCTCCATTAATTATTTTTTGGAGGTCTTAAACTAGGCTAAGGAAGGACATGAGCTTTTGTCCTTTTCCTCCATCCAAGAAAAATCCTTCCCAAGGTGGGCTTTTCAGACTACCCAGCTGCACAGTGGTGTGCTGGACATAGGGGCAGAGAAAATTCAAGTCAGAGGTTGCCCAAGTGCCCCCAGCATGAGCAGTCCTTGCTTGGTAGCAGCCCATCTGTGCCTGCCTCTGGCTGTGCAGGAGGGATTGCCCATCCCCAGGTGCTGGGAATTGATTTCGAGCACAGATTTCATGGAGATCTGGACTAAATGCTTTAATTTCCAGAAGGTGAAAAGCCATGTTTGTTTCTGTTTCCAATGCAGCACAAAACAAGTGGCTGCTCTGCTGCTCAGCGTCCTCATTTGCCAGAGCATTTAAAATGTGTTTTTTCCAGAACCCCATCACAAATGGCTTCTCCTCTGCAGGAGGATGCAGCACAGGGGAGGACAGCTGGTTTCACCACAACACTGTGTTCTCAGAGGGAATTGGGGGAAATACTTTCAGACAGGCGCCAGTTAGCTTCAGGGATGGGTATGATGTGACACTGGCTGCCCTTGCTGGGAAGCAGGGATCAGCAGTGACTGGCAGGGAGGGATGAAACTGTTAAGTGCTCCCAGTGGTTTCTGTCTGGGGCTTGTGGCAATTATACTGACAATACACACCAAGTCCACAGCATGTGGTGCAAACACCAGGCTGGTTGCTGAAGGTTGTACCTGTGTGTTGCATCCTGTCGTTGTAAATCCTTGTAGCTCACAATGTCATTTGCAACAGCACTGAGCTCAGAGGGTGGATGTAAATCCTGAGTGGTGTTTAACTGGGCTGTGTCTGTAGGCAGTGTGCTCCATCAGTGTTTGGTGGCACAGCTGGATCTACTCTTCTCCTGCCAAGGGGCTGAGTGCTGTGTACAGCTTGTCACTTGTGCCACCAGCATTGTCCCCAGGCTTGGAGGGTTAGTCCCTCTTGCTGTGGCTGACAGCACAAGGGCTGTACCCTGCTCAGTCTCCAAGCAGGTGGATTGTTTTGAGGTGCTAAACTCTTGGGCATCACAAAGAAGGGAACAGGAGCCTGCAATCATCACGGTTTGGCTTCGAATAGTACCCATCAAAAATTATCCCTTGTTAGCATCTTACATGTAAAAAACCTGTCTTTGGCAGGATATTTATCTTGCACTTGAGTGGTCTGCAAGGTTAAAGTAGGCACATGCCTGCAGTACCTGTAGTGAGGGGCTGGCAGTGGTGCTGGTGCATTTAGGGTTCCACTCAAGAGTCTGATCTACATGATTCGATGGGGCTTTTTAAATTGTTTTACTTTACCAACTGTTGCACCAACGTAGATAACCTCTGCTGGGCAAGTAGAGAGAACTAATGTTGTGTGCAGGTAGATGTATGAAAACATCTAATTTACCAGCAGGCAGTTGGGTAATGATCAGTTGAGAATTGCAAATTACGTACGTCATGTCTTTGTGGCATGCTGAAGAAAGCCCAGTGCATATGACAAATCACATATATACTGAAATTTATAATACTTCTCACATTTAATTGACTGGGGCAACCTTATGATTTATATCTTGGCTTTATTCATAGCGTGCCCATAACATAGTCATCATGCAGAACAAAACTAATTCGATTTCTCCTTGACTTTGTAAATCATTTCTGTATTTGGCTGTCAAGTATTTGAATATAAAGTGGGCATACATAGAGCAGAAAATAAATGGCTGGTTTTCTAGTTAAGAAATTTCTTTTTAATTATATTAGGGTCTGTGTTGCCTTGTTTGGATGTTTGGTCCTGCTTAGATAGCCTGCCTTACATTTGCCCCTTGCCTTATTTTACCAGCAAACTATCTTTTATGGGCACCAGCATTACTCTCTTAATGGGCTTTGTATAGTGTTATGACTGTGTAAAATGTTCTTGGCTTGCTCTGACAGCAGCAGGAGCCCTTCCCAGGCTCAGGAGCAGTATGTGGCTGAGCTCTTTGAGCTGTGACTCTTAGTCACAGGAGGTCTGCTTGAACAGGCCCAAGAGGACATGCAGGGACTGCAGGCAGGAGCTGCCTCATTCCTACTGTTCTGCAGGAAACAAGAAGAAAACGTTACATTGGCTACAACGGACTGATTGCTTTCCCAAAGGTCAGGTTCTGCCATGGAGCCATCATGCAGAGTCATTGAAAATACAGCCTGGAGGAAATTTTTTTGTTTCCTTTGAATACCAGGTTGCCTGGCTTGGCATCACCTTGGGAAGCACAGCCCTGAAAAGCAGTACCTTCACCCACTCCACCACAGCCAAGGCTGCTTGTTGCTTCCTATGAAAACTAATGGATGTACACAGTCAGATCTTTCCTTGACATGGATTTTGACACCTGTAGCATCACTGGAAAGCATCTGCAAAATCAAGATAGTGCAGAAAGTGTGAGGCAGTTTGCTGGCTCATTATCATCCTGCTCTCCTCCTCCTCCACAGCAGCAGCAACATCCTTGATTTCTAAATTTAGTGCATGAGCTATTTTGGTTACAGTGTGATTAACCTCAATTACTGTAGCTCAGATGGAATTCAAATAATGCCCCCTCTTTCAGAGTTGCAAAGAAATGAAAATCTGGGACTGTACATTTCCTACCCTTAATGAAGCAGCTCTGAGAGATGCTTGCCCATTGGTGGAGGTCAGTTGTGTAATGTGTTTGTTCATGGAGAAATTCCTGGGAATAGCTGATCCTGAAAGGTGCTGGTGGCCCAGGGCTCTGTGTACTGCTTTTGGGATCAGGAATAGGAAGGCAGCTGGTTTGGTGGTGCAGCTGGCATGAACAAAACCTGGGTGGCCACAGCAGAGATCACTGAAGCTTCAGTGAGTTTGAATCATGGTCAGGACATTTAGTCGTTTTCCTGCTTGAATTAAATCTGGAACGGAAGCTTTCAAAAACTAATCAAAAATACACTTTCCCTCAATCTCAGCAGTAATGAATGTCAGTTCTCTGGAAAATCACAGGTGCTGGAGCAAGATGCAAATACACACTGTGTGCAGGCTGATCTATCCGAGCGTGTGAGAGGGGAGATGCAGGATGTGCAGGCAGCTGAGAAAATGCCGTGGAAAGTGACAGGTCTGGGGAAAGCTGCTGTGTTTCAGCCCAGGCAGGGAGGGCTCAGGGGCAGGCTCAGCCTTTGTCAGGCTGAGAATCAAAACTTTTTTCACTTCTGTAGCTGTAACTTTCCAGCCTGCAGTGCACCAGCTGAGCTTTTCTTCCGGGGAGCAGTTTGTCTCCAAAGGAGGATAAAACCCAGGGAGGTGGTTTGTGCAGCCCCAAGGCAGTGAGCACTGCTCGTTGGTGGGAGAGCTGACCTATGGTGGCTGGTGGCAATTGCATTTCTGGTAGCCAGAAAGGGCTGATAACTTTGTAAATGAAGGTGACATTTGGTGGAAGGGCCAGCCCTCCCATCTGAAGTCATGTTTGCCTGACAAGGTGAACCAGAACTGTGAGGTTTTGCACCAGGCTGAGCTTGGGTTTGTCCCTTGTGGGTTGAGCGGAGCTGTGCCCACCCCACTGCTTCGTGCTTCTAGCCTTGTGCTGTAGCCAGAATGACCCCAAAGGAGTCTAAGGAGTGGCTGGGGGCTTGGAAACAGCCCTGAAATTGCTACCTCC
>NW_009953089.1:1967358-2037223 GCF_000747805.2 Chaetura pelagica | reverse complement strand
GTCAGGAACCCAGCCATGAAATTGCTACCTCATTACAGCAGCTCTTGACTTCTTCAGGGACTAGTTTGATTTTTTTTTTCTTTTTTGTTGATTTATAATTTATGTCTTTGTGTTCCCACTAAAAATAACAGATCTGCCCTGAGTCCTTCCAACGGGCAGCTGCTCACAGCAGTCACTCTGCCTCTTCCACATGTGCTGTAATTGCTTGCTTAACTGGCAGAAACAATATTTTACCCTCAGAAGACAATTCAGGGCCAGGCAGATGCCAAAAACTGAGCTATGGGGCTGTGGGCAGTGTGTTGCAAAAACCAGTGCTGAAGGCTATAGAAAAACTGATGGTATGAATTGAGTGGCAGCACAGGGGTGCAGGAATGTGGGGGAAAGGGGAAGAAATACAGAAATTCTATTTCTGGGGATTTCTGCTGAGCCTTCTATCTTTTTCTGGGTGGCAAGCAGGGGCAGGGAGCATTTGGCTTGGTGACCCAAAGCTGCTGTGTGTTGTGTCCCAGCACAGGGGGCTGTTATGGTTTGAGATGGCAGAAACTAGTTTTATGGCATTGATGCAATAGCAATAGGGGACTGTGGCTTCCCAAGCACCAGCAAAGTGACAGCCTGCTGGAGGCCACCCTGCTTTCCAGGTGTTCAGATAGTCACCAGCAAGGCTTGCTGTCAGGCTGGCTCACAGGACAAAGTGGGAGTGAGACCTCAGGGTGAGGATGCTCAGCCCAGGAGGCAGCTTGGCAGGCATCAAAACAGGGTCTGTACAGACCCCTGGCTGTGTCTGTTTCGAGATGCTGAACATTGTGTGCATCCTTTGGGGGCCTCTGTCCTGGAGTGGGGCCTGTCACCACTCCCTCTGTGCTGTTCTTATTTGAGATCATAATACAGATGGGCAGCCTGAAGAACTGAGCTGCTTGTAAAGGTGCTGCATTGGGTAATTTTTCACCTTGATTCCCCTTTTGTTTTTATACAGCTGGACAACCCAGATGAGCAAGCAGCACAGATCAGACGGGAGTTGGATGGACGTCTGCAAATGGCAGAACAAATTGCCAAGGTAAAAAAACAACAAACCCAAACCAGTCTTCTGTATTAACAAGTTCTTCAGCCAGAGATATGAATACAGGCTGGGGGAAGACATGCTAGAGAGCAGCTGTGGGGAAAAAGACCTGGGGGGACTAGTGGATCAAAAGCTGGACACAAGCCACTCCTGTGCAGTTGCAGCCCAGAAGGCCAAGCACATCCTGGGCTGCATCAGAAGAAGTGTGACCAGCAGATGGAGAGAGGTGATTCTGCCCCTCTGCTCTGCCCTGGTGGGACCTCACCTGCAGTACTGCATCGAGCTCTGGAGCCCTCAACACAAGAAAGATGTGGAGCTGTTGGAACGTGTCCAGAGGAGGGCCATGAAAATAATCTGAGGGGTGGAGCAGCTCTCTGATGAGGACAGGCTGAGGGAGCTGGGGTTGTTCAGCCTGAAGAAGAAAAGACTCCACGGGGACCTCATAGGGACCTTCCTGTACCCAAAAGGGGCCTATAAGAAGGCTGGGGAACACCTGTTCACTAGGGCATGTAACAATAGGACAAGGAGTAATGGTTTTAAGCTAGAAAAGGGTACATTTAGGTTGGAAATTAGGAAAAAGTTCTTTAATGTGAGGGTGTTGGGTCACTGGAACGGGTTGCCTAGAGAGGTGGTGGAGGCCCCATCTCTGGAGACATTCAAGGTCAGGCTTGATGGGGCTGGCAATCTGTTCTAGTTGGACTGCATAATCCTTATTGGTCCCCAGTCCCATACATTCTATGATTCTATATAGAAACAGCTAAGTAGTTTGATGCAGCCCCCAGGTCATGTCCTAACCTCACAGATTTCTCCTCCCAGTAATAATCAGTAAAAAATGAGCAGCTTTTTAACTACAAACAAAACAACAAGTGCAAATGAAGCTGTTGTGATATGCATTTCTTGGAACATCCTGATGAGCTGGAACACTTTATGTTCCTGTGGAATCCCTTATGGATCCTCAGCAGTGGAGAAGAAATTGTCCTGAGGTGCTCCATCTGGATCTGCAAGTTCACATCACATTTGTCAAACTTACATGGCAGGCAACAAAGTTGGTGATGGCATGTAAAAAGGAGCCCAGAAATGCCCTGATGGGGTTTGTGCCACTTGCTGGGCTGCTGGGAGCCAGAGTTCCCTGCCTGCAGGTAGATCTTGCCCCAGTAAAGGTACTTCAGATGTGCTGACCCAAGCATGATCACCATGGCAGTCAGGCTGGCATTGCACCTCAAAACAAATTTTATAACTAAGTACTCAGCTAAACTCCCCAGACACCCTTCTGAAATGAAAAATCTCCCTAGAAGCAAATGACACCCTCCCATAGTGCAGATATACATGGCCTCTGATGGACCATAGATGGAAAGAAAACCTGGATCCTGTTGGCATCTGTATGGCAGAGGTTTTATCCTTGCCTATAATCAGATGCTTGGAGTCACCTATAAAGCCCTAATGGGGCTGAAGTCACTGGGAATGATCTATCTGGCTGTTCTGGATAATCAAGAAAACATTACTAGAAGGAGAAGAAAAGGGTCTAACCAGGGAGACATCCCTCAGGGTAGGGCCCTGCCTTCAGCACCAGTTCTCTTGGCACTAAGCTGGGTTTTTATGAGAAAGGTCATCTTGGAGCTGTTTGTGACCACACTGAGATCCCTGGGTATGAAAAGCAGAGCCTGTTTCTTTATGGTCAAGTGTTAGCAAGGGTGCTGGTTGCACCTGAGCAGTTATTTCTCTCTTGCATTTCTGCTACTGCTGCCTTTGGGGAGATGGCTCCATTTTCCCCCACTTCACTGATATAAACAGCAAGGTGACCAAGGACCACGTGTCCAAATAGTGGTGCAGCAAACTGACTGCAGCTCTTTTGTTCAACATTTGGCCCTTTGCCATTTCATTGTCAAGAAGACCTACAGTATTTTTGATTTGCAGCAAAATGTGAGCCCCTGCACAGAGTTCTGCTGCTCCTGTTCCGAGCTGGGCAGCCAGGCACTGGGTGCCAGAATGAGACTGCCTGGTTTTGTTGTTTCATTTTCTCTTTATGGGGTGTGGGACAGCAATATGCATGGTTCAGTAGCAGCCAGCAGAGGCTGCAGCTTCATGAATTCTCTTTTACAAACGAGAATTTGCCATTTCCATTCCTCCCTCAAGGATGCTGGAAACAAACCATGTCACTGCTGGCCCTGTGAGAGACAGGCAGGGGAAAGTCCTTGGCACAACCTGACATTTCCCTGTGCAGAATCCAACCTTCAAAACACAGCTGTGCACCTTGGAGGGCAGCTTAGAGTAAAAGGGACTTCCCTATGATGCAGCTGGCAGGTATTGATATTTAATCTCCTTCACCTGACTGCTTCAGGCCTTCTTTCCAGAATGAGAAACCTTGTACTTTCAGACTCCTTAATACCACCTTGTGGAGGCATCCAAATGACCTTTTCAGTCCTTCTCTGTATCCTCCTTTCTGGGCAGGGCAACTTTCCCTCTGGCATAGGGCAGGTTCACAATTCAGCTCAGTGAAAGGACAGCATTTCCAGTTTTACCTCCAATTTGCAGCTTTTGATGCAGGTTTGTTGCACAGGGAGACTTACTGTGCTTGTGAAACCAGCCCTGAGATGGCCATCTTGGGGATCCCATACTAAAGGCAAATTAGCACCTTATAATAAATTAAGAAATTCACCCTAGGATATTTGTACTTCAGAGACAACAAAGGTTGTGGAGTCTAACAGGACCTGGGGTCCCAGTGCTGCAGGACCAGTGGCTCTGCAAGCCCTCATCTGACCTGTTGTGTGACCCCAAACATGTCACCATGCATGCCAGCTTTCCTTGGTGACCAGGTGCTGCACCTGGATGGCAGGGCACAGCTCTGGGTCTTTTTACCTCCTCATGTGCCCAGGGGAGGGTGCCCAGCACGGCACCTGTGCAGCCACAGGCAAGCCCAGCCTTGGAGCCAGCCAGCCTGAGGATCATCCTCAAGGTCAAGCAGTTGTTATAAAGCTGAATCTGGACAGGCTTTTCACTCCCTGTGTTTTAATTTTCCAGAAGCTAAATGAGAGCAGTGTTACAGCTGAGAGCTTAGTGATGCCAAAGCTGAGGTATATTTTTTGCTGCAGTAACAAGTCCCCTGCTGTCCTGTGGTGCCTTTCTCCCACCCAGTCACCTGGCCTCAAGGGCAAGGAAGATCACAAGTAACAGCAACTAAATGAGACCTTGTGATGGCTCCAGAGCAGTATGTCCCTCTGGGGTGGCCCTACTCTGCTGGACTGGCTGTTCCTTGCGGCCTTTTCGCTCTGCTTCTCTTCACACTTGTCCCCATTTCTGGTCCTCTCCCTCCAAGTACATGTGGAGGTGACTGACACCCTTTCTTGCTGTTGTCTGCATGCCTGGCTAGTGTCTTCCTCCAAACTTCCCCCAGCTCTGTCTCCACTCTGATGGGTAGCTTGGGACCACACTTGCATCTTCGTGTTTCCATCACTAGACCCAGTCCCAGTTGTGTTGTTATGTGTCACTTCAAACTACCTGGCTTTAGCCTTAGAGTGAGAAGTTGCTGGTGGCACACAATGAGATGTCTCAGTCCTTCCTACACTTCTGAAGAGCTTTGTGGGGGCAGTGCCAAAATTGCAGTCCCTGGAGGAGGGATGGATAACAGCAGGGTGAAAAAGGATTGATGTTTGAATGTCAGTCCTTCAGCAGTAGTTCTCAAAATCTACAAAACAGTTGTGTTTGTTGCTTTTTTTCCTAGGAGTGGCTTGCAACTTATATAATGCATATTAGGTAGTTTATCTTATGCCAGGTCTAATTTACATGTGGAAATGACCTGCCAAGTTTGAGGTTGGAAACAGAAGGCTGTATTTTCACTGCTTGGTGTGAGCACTGCTGTGAGCTGTGTTTGTAACACGTAAGCTATTGAGGACTGATGCAGAACCTAGTGCAGTGGAGTACTTTTTCAGCAGCCTGACAACAGTCTTCTAGAAAAAAGCATGACCTTTTTTTCCAGCATACTTTTTGCGAGCTGCTTTTTGCAGTATTATGAATTGCCACCAAGATACTTAGTACACCAGCCTGGAGTTCCCTGGCTGCAGATGCTGCTCACTGTCGAACACCTTGCACAGTCTCTTGTAACTCACCAAGAGATGTGCAAACCCTGAGCAGATTCAGGGCATGGGCAGAGTTGTCAGAAGACACAGGGCTCAGACTAGAGATCCTGAGAGAGCTGGAGCATGGGCAGCAGCTCAAAGCTGAGAATACAGGTTGGGGAACGTCACATTGCTCACACTGTCACCTTTGGTTTTAATGTTTAAATACCCTGTTTACAGCAAGCAGGACTGGAGGGTCTGACAGTGAACAGCTGTCTTGTTAGTGGGAGACATGGGCCCTGGCAAGTAATGGGAAGGGTGGTTTACCCCTTCTTCCAGTTGGGAGCACACATTCCTGCCCACACATTGCTGTTTTTCCCTCCTTGGGCTTCTTCCACACCTAGAGAACTAATGGAGCAACTGCTCAGAAGTGTTTTTGGAAGAGCTGGCACATTTGGGAGACTGGAAAACAAGCCTCTAACTGTCAGCATCCTTTGAATCAGTAATGAATTGCTGCCAGTCACAAAGTTCAGCTGGGATCTGGTCTAGAGTGTTTGTAGTGAATACAGATACATGCAGAGGGCCATTTGCAGATTGAAAAAAAGGAATGAAATGCAAGTGTATGCAAGAAACAGTAAAACTGGGTAAGAACCAAGTGGTAATTCTATGGGAAACTAACAATAACGTGTCTGCATTACACAGGGGGAAGGTGTCATTTGTCATCTGGTTTATGGGAGTTCTCTGCTCACAGACCCCTGCAGATGCTCCTGGGGGATTCTCCCTGTGCAGCAGGTGGTTGCTGATTGTCACAGCCCTTCATTCTGGTGTTTTTGTTTCCAAAATCCAAGGAGCGCAAGTTTCCCAAGTTTGTGTCCAAAGAAATGGAAAACATGTACATTGAGGAGCTGAAGTCATCTGTCAATCTCCTGATGGCAAACCTAGAGAGCATGCCTGTGTCTAAGGGAGGCTCCGAGTTCAAGCTGCAGAAACTGAAACGCAGTCACAACACCTCGATCATTGACATGGGAGAAGAGAATGAGAACCAGCTTTCCAAGTCAGATGTCGTGTTGTCGTTCTCCCTGGAGGTAAGCTCCATGCTCCCAGCAGTGTGCAGAGTGTGTGGGGGGAAAAAGGAGAGCAGACAACTTCTGCTCAGTTCAAATTGTGGTTAGGTGGACAGAGATCAAGAGAGATCAAGAGAAATCCCTTCCTGATCTCCATGAGGAGCAGCTCTTCTCTGAGTTATCAGAAGCTTTGCCTGTGGTCAAACACTGTGTCCTTTCTGGTGTCTCAGCATCTTGTTGGGAAAAACTGTGTGAGATAAACCATCTGGCATTTTCTGCTGGTGTGTTTCAGATGGCTCAGAAATCTGCTTCATTAACTGACCTCTTCCTACAGCTTGTTGCTGAGTGTACCCCAGTACCCTGGAGCCTGTTGTCCCTGAAACCAGTACAATAATGCAACACCATAAATGTCAGCATGATTAATTATTACTGGTTAGAGGGGTCACTGTGCTTCCCTGCAAGGCTCACCTCCTCTTTGGAGAACCTTTAAACATCACTGGGGTTTGACTGCACCCAACAGATTGGCTTGCAGTTTGTGTGGAAACACTCTGCTTTGCTGGCTTGCTCTTGGCCTTGTGTTGAGCACTGACTTTCTGCTCAGCCTCTGTCAAGCAGGGTGTCTGCACAGCCCAGGGGAAGGCAGGGACCCACTCTTACCTCTGACACAGGCTGTCTTGGTCCTGGAACCAGTGTTGCTGCTGTAGCTGTTTTCAACCAACGTAACTGTTCTGTGCAAACATATTTGCAGTCTAGTCAAGACATTTGCTCCAAGGAGTCATCAGCACACCCATGCAGAATAGCTGTTGTCTGACAGTGAGTGGGTTTATGTTACATTGTCAAAACAACTACCAGGATGGGGTAAAAACTGTAGGATGCAGAAAAATCAGAAAATTCTATTTTTGTGTAATTTCCTGTTTATTTCTCTTCCTAAGGGGTCTCTTGCTATATATATTTATCATGCCAAGGCAAAACTTAACATTGCTGGTTGTCCAGTCTCAGAGTTTAACTTATTGGTGTCTGAAACCATCTGTGTAATACTCAGCTCAGTCTTGTTTTAAAATAGGACTGTGAACCCAGAGATAGTGTGTTCAACAGCAGCATCAAGTAAAGCCTGACTTGTGAACATTTCTGTACAGAGGAGCAGGGAACTATCACAAAGCAGCAGACCTCTCTGTTGCAAAAGCCTGTGCAGCATGAATAGCTGTCCATAAAGGGACTTGTCCTTACAATGGGATGTCTCAAAGGCTTTGCTCCAGCTGAGCCTCATCCAGTAGGAAGCAGAAGCTCAGTGAAACACTGACTTCAGGAGCTGGCAGGTCTGTGCATTGTGTCTGTGCATGGAATTCTTGCTGCAAAATAGTTTTTGCCAAAAATGTGTGCTCATCAGAGGGTTTGTGGAGCTCTGTGCCAGGGGAGGGATCTTCAGTGCAAGCACAGATCACAGGACCCGAGGAGATGAATTTTAAACCCCTCTGTAAATACTGCAGAGGTAGCTGTACTAAAGCCCAAACAGAAACTCCCACAGTGTTTCTTGTAGAAGTGTTTAAGCTACATGGTTAACAGGATTAATCACCTTTAAAATGAAGGATACCTGTGAGAAACTTAGATGGTGATTTCTTAATAAGAAATGTCTTTATAAGAAAGGTGGAGAAAGATGTTTTGCCTGTAGTAACAAAGGGCAATGGTTTGAAACTGGTAAATGGTAGATTTAGATGGAATATAAGGAAGGAAATTGTTACAATGAGGATGGTGAGACACTGGAACATGTTGCACAGAGAAATTGTGGAAGCCTCACCTCTGGAATTGTTCAAGGTCAGGTTGGACTGGACTCTGAGCAACCTGATCCAGTGAAAGATGTCCCTGCCCTCAAGGGGTGGGTTGGACTAGATGATCTTCACAGGTCAAACCCAAACCATTCTATGATTTATCATGAAAACAAGTTTTTGTCACAAGCTGAGCAGCTGTTATGCTGCTTTTTTTTTTTCTGGATTTCACATATTAAGGCACTTTTAGGTGAGGCCTCTCTCCTGTAGGCTGGCACAGCCCTGGGCACCCAGGAGTTTCAACAAGCCCATGTGCAGTCAGAGGGAGACCACAGGGTCTCCGTACAGACCTCACTGGCTGCTGCAGTCCCCACTGAGTCTGGGCAGTGCCACTGTCCCTGCCCACCTGCCACCAGGAACCTCCAGCAGCACGTGGAGGACCCCAGTGCTGGCTGGCCAGGGGGTCAGCAGCCAGAGTGAGGGCTGGAGGAGGCTGCTCCTTTTAAACTCCTCTTTCTTTTCCCGGCAGGTTGTCATCATGGAAGTGCAGGGTCTGAAGTCGTTGGCCCCTAACCGCATTGTCTACTGCACCATGGAAGTTGAAGGTGGGGAGAAACTGCAGACTGACCAGGCAGAAGCCTCAAAGCCAACGTAAGTCTTGCTTTGCCTTTTGCTGCCTCCACCACCCTCTCCTCTGCCCAATCTCGGTGCTGCAGAGTCTCTGCAGATAGCTCTGGCTCCTGCATGATGAAGCCAGAGAGGACTTTGAGAAGCAGAGGAGAAATGTGGCCTTCCACCTATGCAGAGTGTCATCTTGTGACTAAGAATGGCACATAAGCCCTGACTGAGGAAAAAAGAGTGTTAATGACAGGCTTACGTCTCTTGTAGCCATAGAGATATAAATTTGTGCCCCTACGTAAGTACTTTGCTAAATAGGGATGGAGTTAAGCGTGTGCTTAGATAAATACTTGTTTGAGTGTCCATCTGAACTGGTGCCATCAGGTATAGGTACATAATCCCATCTTCACTGTCAGGGTTTTGGCAGTACTATGAGAAGGGGGAACAGCTGGCAGGGACACACTCCAGCAGCCATAGCAAAAAGTGGGAGAGGAGCTGGGGAAAGCTGCAAGTCACTCAGTTAAAGCTTCATCTGAGGCCACTCTGCCCTGGTCCAGTTCAAGGGCAGAGTCTTGTTCTGTCCTCTTTGACCTGGTCCCCAAATCCCCAGATTTGGCCCCATGCTTGGCTTTTTTTGTCTTACCCAGATGTTGTAAGTTCTGCTAGTAGTGATTGGTCTTTGTTAATTTGAAAGGAGAAAATGCTGAATGGCTTCTTTCCTTTCCCATTGGTGGGATTAGTTGACTTGAAACACTATCTGTATGGTTTGAGGCAGTTTTCCTCTGGTTCACTGCAGGGATTTCACACTTCAATTAAATTCTCAGTGCACATCCTTACAGTGAAGAATTGCCAAGGTTATGTGAAGCCTCCTCCAGTGGTGGGGAGCAATGGAGGAGGGGCTGCTGTGGGATGTTGCCTCTCTGTCCCCAGTATCCCATTCCCTCTGAGTGATGGGGCTCCCAGTGACATTTCACCAAGAGCTTCCCAAGCGTGTGGAAGGAAAGCCAAACCACCCAGCTGGGTTGCATTGCTGGTGCATGAGCACTGCAGGCAGGAGGAGAGCAGAGCCAAAGACAGGCTGCCTGCCCTCACTGCTTCTCCTCCTGCTGAGGCTCAGAAACTGCTGATGCCTTGTGCCCTGTGCTGCACCGGAGGCGCAAGAATCTGCAGTAAGCAGTTTAAAAACAATATTCCCAATCAGGAAAAGTACTGCAGCCTGGCTTACTTTACAAAAAGCCTCAAAATCTGCTTCAGAGAAGGAAGTAGGAGAGCTGTGCTTGGAGGAAATTTCCATAAGAACCTGCAGTTGTCACTATTTTAGGTATTTTTATGGCTTCAATGGAGAAAGTTGGGCTCTGTTTAGGGGAAATTACTGGAATTACTCATACTGGAAAGCAGACTTCTGCTGGGTTAAATGTGTGTGTTTAGCTTGGTCTCTTCATCCCAGTTTTGCTTAAAGGGTCTGTCCTTCCTTATGCAAGTCTGCTTGCTGTCAACCACAGGACCATTTATACAAGTGTTGTTTTGAAAATAAGGGCTGCAGGAGTGAGCTCTTTAATTGAGTGGGTCTGTTTATCATAATGAAATGTACAGTGTCTGGGCAGGAAGCCATCAGCCCTCAGGAAAATGCAGCCAACGCTGAATGCTGCAGCTTCCTGCAAGTTATGCAAGTCCACCACACTCATCCTCTCCCTGCACTGGCTTCCCATGTCAGGCTTGAAGTCTTCTGAGTTGCTCCAGTAGTTGGGGTAATACCTATGGAAGTGCCTTAGGAGGGAAGCAGGTTAGACGGTTACACTCCTTGAGGGTTCTGAGACTTTTTCTTTCAAAACCATCCACCCAAGCCAAGACTCTAGAATAATCTTCCACAGAAACCATCCCAGAAGGCTGGTTCTTTTTTCCTCTCTGTTAGAAGTGCTTCTTTCACCTTGACTTCCCTTCCAGACACAACAGCCCAGACAGTGAAAACCAAAGCCCCATGAAAGTAATTTATTGCACTTTACATTCTCCTCTTCAAAAGAGAAGGAAAGAGAGAATGAACCAGATGTGACACGTTTGTCATCTTGCTTCGTACAAGACCTGAAGGCTTTCAGGTACTCTGGTGATGAGGGTAGTGATGGAAACAGCTCAGAGAAGTGCTTGGTGTATTTTTGATCTATGCTGCCTTGCAGACAAAAGACCCATGGCCAACCAAAACCACCTGCTAGAGTGTCTCATTTGATGCTGACGTCGCTCTCTCCGCGGTCTTTCACACCCTGTTTGCTTGTGTACTTATTGCCATCAGCAAAGCACTCATTGATAAAGGGACTAGATCAGCAAAAGCATGCTGGGCTGCTCCCCAGGGAAGCTTGCTCCCCAGGCATCCCAGGTTTTGTGTGCTTTGGCAGGGGATACTCCTGGCCTGGGGGTGAGGAGCACACTGCCAGGGTTCTGAGCCTCAGCACTATGGAAGTGTAAATACTGAAACAAGTTACCCCTGTTCATCCCAAAACTTCTGTTTCTCAGAAGCTCAAAAAATAGAAATGCAGGTTAAGTGCCTGTACTCAAAAGATATGGTGAATACAGGAAATATTTTCTCTGCTATAACTCTTCAAACTGCCTGAAATTATTTTTTTCCATCATCTGGAGGTTCTACAGGCTAAAAAGACTACATTTTTCATACATACCAGGGGATAAAAAAGTTACACCCACTGGAAGACTTCCTTGGAGGTGGAGAGCATCATGGAGCCTTATGATCTTCTAGGATATATTTTTACCTAAGAATAAGTCATGGAGTTTGCTGTATTCTCACATGTCCTTGAAATGCCAACCCTCAGCCAAAACCCCAGGTCACAGCACACTGGTAGCAGTGGCTGCTCTTCAGCTTGATGCTGTGCCACGGGGTGCTCATCTGGGCTCTGCACCCCTGACAGAAAAAGGCAATTTCCCAGCCAGCGAAGGATTTCCAAAAGCACTGGTCTAGTTTGGTGAGAGAGTCCCCTTTTGTCTTCCCTAGTGCAAAACCAGCAGGTTTTGGGAATAAGTTTGAAAGCATCAGTGACTTTGGAGCTCGGATCCTGTTTGTAGCTCTAGGAAGAGGCAGGGTGGCAGCAGGGTTAGTGGTGACACATAGCAGGGAGCAGATGAGTTGTCTGTGCAGAGTGTGGCTCTCAGGATGGCAGTAAATACTGGTCTTCTATTTTTTCTCAGGCTCTGTGTTGGATTCTTGACATTTTAAGCCCCGTCATTCATGTGAGGATTATCTGGCACAGGGTGGCACAGTACTAGAGAAAGCCAGACTGAAATAGCAAGGGTTATTTCAGATCAGGCTTGCAGTGTATTAGTGATGCTTTTAATAAGTTGTGTAAGAAAAAGCCTTTGTATTATGCCCTAACCCACAGATGTCTCTACAAAATACCCAAATCCCACAGTGAGCAGGATTCTACTCCTTTCAGTAGAAAATTCTACTTCTTGAAATTGTATTATTGCAGATATTTGAGGGTTTATACCCCCTCTCTTGCCTGCAGGTTGTCCTGATCTGCAAAGCCCGAGGTGGCCATGGCTCTGCCACAGCCAGGCCAGGAGCTGCGTTTGTGATGCTGCTGTTTGCATGGGCTGAGAACAAGGTTGCCAAGGGGCTTGGGAACAGCACAAAAGGTGCAGCCACAGCACCCCTGTCCTGCAGTCTCTAAAGAGGCTGCTGGACATAATTAAACAGTGACCTGTGCTTGTAGCAGTGCTCATGGGCTGTGCCAGGGATTCATCTTATTGTGTCGCCCTTCTCTGCCGTGAGCAGAACAAAAGAAAACAAAACGAGACAAACAGCAGCAAGGTCCTGTGTGCCTCATAAATAAATGCTGTTTATTCACCTGGAGGTACTTCACTGTGCAGCTGAGTCTCATTCTCCTCTGGCTCACAGGAGTGAGAGTAAGGTGCATTGAACTCAGCTGAACAATGTGGGTTCAAAGCAGTAAATAACTGGTGAGGGAAGAACCTGGCTGTCCTTTCTGGCCATCCTGGCATTCCAAAGGGATGGAGATGTGGACTGCTCCTCTGACCCTAGAAATTACTACATTTGAAGGTTATATATCCCACCTTGCAAAGCAGCCTCTTCAGGACTAGTGCAAGAGTTGTGCAGTAGCTCAGAGTATGAGAAGTGAGGATGGAAGGATGGAACTTCTTATTTTTGAAGGAGAAAAGAGCATTCTTTGATGCCTTCTTTTTTTTATTCCCTGCAGTTTTCTTAAGCATGTGCTGTGGGGCAGTGCTGGAAAAAGGACATTCAATGGGTCTCATCTGACTCCATGTCACTTCTTACGTTTGTCACGACCAAGTGCTTGGGCCTCCAGAAATTCACTGTTGATAAGTAATGGCTTAGGAAGAATTTGAAACCTCTCCATCTCTGTACCCTTAGCCACTGCTCTAGGAGACAGAGGTGCCCTGTTTTATCTTGGTTCTTGCTCCTGATGCTGCTCCCTGATTTGCTCTCAAGGTGCTCTGATGGCTCAGCTGCTTATCTCTGCAGTGACAGGCTGCCTGTGTTAGGATCCTTGCACCAAACCTCTGAGCTTATCACTCAGGGAGGGCCTTGGTTTCAGCCTGGTGTGCTGCTGCTTCCCTCAGAGCCTGCTGCCTGACAGTGAAGAGATACAAAACTCCACAGCATCCTTCCTCAGCACCGTTTGGTGACTGTATCCTGGGAGATGGGCCCCGAGCAGCACAGGGAGAAGCCCAGCAGGAGGAGAGGCTGGCGAGCAGGAGCACCCCCTCTCTCTTTGCAGAAGGGGAAAATCTGATTTTTTCAGGAATGCACTGCCTCAAGCCCTGGGGTTTGGAGTGATTCTTAGTGACTTTGCAGAGAGCAGGAGCATTTTGTTGCAGTCAGTGTTTTGCTGCCATGGTTAGCTGGTAGATGCTGTGACACTCATGATAAAATGAGAAAGGTCCTTCTGAAATGAGCTTCCCTGTATAAATTACAAATAAATATTCTGCATGAGGGTGAACTGATTTAACCCAGCTAAGCTGAAGATGTTGGTACTGATGTGAGTGGGAGCAGAGTGCAGCCCATAATTCACATTGTGTATCCCTCAGGACAGCTGTTGGTGCAGTGCCTGGTAGGTCACTTCCAGACACGCATGGCTCTGCAGTCCAGGAGGTTGGGCAGAGCTGTGGCATTGCTGCCCTGGCTGCTGCAAGAGACTTGCAGGCTCTGCAGACAGGCAGGGAAATCAGCCACCTCAGACTACCTGGCATCACCCGGGTGCTCTGAGCCTGTGCTCCACTCAGGGCTGTTGCAGAACTGTCACACGTGGCAAAGCTCAGGCAGAAGGACTGTGTGGCTGCAATTTTAAGCAGTCATTCATATCTAGGTTTGTGTGCCTAGCTAAGCCCTGTGCAAGCAAAATTCATGATGCTGGGTAAAAAGCAAAGCAAAAGAAAATTTTATGAGAACTGCTTGGTTTTGCCTTTTTTTTCCTCCTCCCTATTCTAGTTGGCTTCAGCATGAAGTATAAGCTGCCTTAGTTACCCAGACTGACTGGCTTGCCTTTCCAGTTATGTGATTTCATTTCACAGCTGTGCAGATGTTTCCAGCTCTTTTTCTCCAGGAGCCTTATAAATGGTGTTCAGGTAGGTGGCTGAGCCCTGGGTACAGCTAATATCAGACATCACTTCTGAGACACAGCCCTCGTCCCTGGGGTGAGGTTCTGAGCAGAGGGTCCATCTGCCCCAAGGCATCTGTTGGGGAATGCCTTCCAGAAGAGATCTTCACCTTTGCTTTGTGCCAGTACAGTGAGGAGGCTCTGAGCCCATGATGCTGCTAGGCTAAGAGGTTGACAATGACAGGGACAGGAACTTCAGGGAATTTGCTTTTAGCCCCTTTCTCTAGGGCTGGAGAATACAAATTGTCCAAATCCCCTATACAAGATGTCTTCACTTACAGCTATTTAGCATGTCTAGGAGCCAGTTTTTCAATGAGACTCTGCATGGCTTTGCACCTGAAGGTTCTGCTGTTCAGTTTGTCCTGCTCTTCAAAACCCTTTTTGTGTGTGTCATAGTATTTCCATCATGCTCCTGAGATCTATGCTAGGATGTTCCCATTTTTGAAAGTGGAGGCTGTGGACAAGTCATTAAGCACAGCAAAAAAATGCACTAAGAAGTGATAAGCCAGGTGCAAGTATTTGATCTGTTTGGGGAAGTCTTCACACAGGTGGTTTAGTGGCCTCTTTGATTAGAAATTCAGAACCTCTCCTGCTGCAGCTGCTCTGCAGGAGTGGCTCTTACACAGTTCAGCTGCTGCCCCGGGGCTCTGGGGGGACACAGAAAATCTGCTTAAGATGAAGCAGCTGAGTTTTTCCCCAGAATAAAGGCAAGCCCCCCTAACAATTCCCTCACCTGGAGTGTCACTCAGATGGTCACACTGCCGTGGTGCAGCCTCCTGGACAGCAGTGCCATGATCTGCTGGGACTGCAGATGGGGATCCCAGGTAGGGTTCTACTCTCAAAGGTATTGTGTGCTCTGTGGTCTCTCCTGTTCTTTAAATGTTACCCTAGAAGCTGTGTTGAAGAGTAGTGAAGGCTTGTTTCTACAGACCTGCCTCTTGTAATTGGTGTCTCTGGTATCAAGTAAGTGCAAGCTCTGGCTGTGTTTTCCTTGACCTTTAGAGCATATGTAGCACTGCTTTCACGTAGATTCTCTGGTGTCTGGTAAGGGTTGAGTTCCTGCACCTTCTCTTTCACAGATTAATGTCTCTCTTTTCTCGCCAGCTGTCTAATTTCTGAGTGTTCCTATGCACTTGGGAATTATGTATTCTTGTGATAGTGCATACATTCAAATTTAAGTATTCCAGAAGGTGTGATGATGCCCAAGGCAATTTTCATTGACACCCGTCTGCTTCATCACTCCTATGCCTGAACCTCAAGATGAGATGGTGAAGACCAAAAGGACATTGAAATGAAATTGGGATTCAGTGATCTGAAATAGTGCTAAATTAAGAGGAGGGGGGCAAAACAAAATTACTGGGATACATTCAGTCCTCTTGTTTAATGTTTTAAAGACACCAGTGGCTGATGTCTTAAAAAAAATGAGGTCATGCTTTAGTGCAAGATCTGCACATTGCTTGTTGAGTGAAAGGCAGGGGGTGAGACCTGTGAGAAGTGCCCAGTTGTTGGTTTATTTATTAAGTGCTGTGTACAAGTAGAGCACGTTATTATTTAATGAGGAGTAGTGCTATTGCTGGTTGTAAAGCAGCACAGGGAGATAGAGAGCATACTTTAAAGAACTGGTACTGTGCATGTTCCTGCCTAGACAGAGCTCTGGAATAGGGAATGATTTAATGGGAAGGCCGAGCTTGACAGGGATTTCTCAACATTTTAGTTGTCCTTTTTACAAAATGAAGGTAGAGAGGCCAGTTGCCTTGGTGAATGACCTAGGTCTCCCCATGAACAGCAGCACTGTGTGTGTGAGCACTTGGAGGGAGCTGTGTGCTGTTGTCATTGTGTGGGCAGAGAGGGCAGGACATGCTTGTGGAGGGAGGAGCTTGCAAACATGGCTGGAGCACAGAGACACGCAGCAGCATTTTCTTGAACCCCATGCAGAACAACTCCAAAGTGTCTGAGATTGATTGAGTCCATGAAAGGCAGGGCTCAATGCACAGGAGCGTCCTGCCTGACTCACTGTTCTTTCACACCTTTGCCAAAAGACCTTGTAGGCAAATAAAGCCAATAACATCCATAGCAACTCCCACTCTATGGCTTAGAGGACATGAGAAGGGGGATCCCAGCAACCTCACAGCTACTGCAGATGGGAGAATCCCTCAGGATGTGGGAAGAGGGCTCACCAAACCCTGGTGGTGGTTGCTGAAGGAAGAATGAAGTCCTGTAGGTCAGGGGTTGTTGAGCCCTGTGATCACTGTCTTGCCAGAGTAGCAAAATGCATGTCTAGGGACAGATCTCCCACAGCAATGAAGGTTGTGGTGTTGGTGCATTTGTTGGAGCTCTTCTCAGGGACTGTGTCCCTGGGCCAGTGGCTGGCTCAGTCCTTACTTTGGGCTTCCTATCTATGAAAGTAGGGCAAGGCTTCTATTTCACAGCAGTGACTTGAGATGGCTGGGTGGGCATCACCTGCTGGAAGTGCACACTCATCCCCTCTGACCCTGGAAATGCCAGGTTTACTTTTCTTCTAACCATCAGAAGTTAAGCAAGACAAACCCCCTGCCAGGCTGGATCTGGGCTTCCTGTCTTGGGCCCTGGCTTAGAAGAATATAGGACAGCAAAAATGTGAGTGATGGCACAAGAAAAGTTGATTTCACACCCCTTGTTTCTCCCTTTAGCTGATTTTGAAAGGGTACCTTGTGCCCTTTTCTGCTCTGTTTAGATTTAGGAAATATTTCAGTGCTGTCACCTACTGAATCCTGTAAAGGAGGCTCTAGACTGTGCTGGTACAAAACAAGTTACCTGCATTTCCAGGCAGAGGGTTTATCTCTCCTTTTCCATGGTCTGTGCTTGTGAGACATCAAGTTTGTGTAAAGTGGGCAGTGCATGGCATTGGTTAGTCTGAATCACAGCCAGACCTTAACTAGCTGCAGGGCTCCCCTTTGCTGGTGTGGTTTTTTTTCTGGGGTGATAAGATTTGGTAGAAGTAATTAACCACATCTGCATGAAATAATTGGTCTGTGAAGTGAGCAGCTGGTTCTGTGAAGCATCTTTAGCCAGAGGAAACTTTGATTAGCACGTGCAGGGCATTGCAGTGGCCTTCCAGAAAAAGTGGTGACAAATAGGGATAGTAAATGCACACAGACCCATTGCATGAATGAAAACCCCACCATGTGCTTTACCCACAGCAGATATACTGGTAAGATACATAGAGCAGGCAGCCCTTGTAAAAGCAATTATTCTTTTGCTTCAGACCTCCCAGTAAAAGGTTGCTGGGCTTACATTTCCTTGTCCTCCTGCTGAGCCTTTTTCCTGTAATTGTCACGTCACAGTATTAAGCAAGAGCACAGGGCATTTGAAGATCAGTTGTCATTTGAGTCACGCTAAGTAATCACGCAACTTATTTTCCCTGTTAATACCTCGGAGATTGTGGTGAAGAGCGTTGCTATAAATTCCCATGTAAACCAGCTGCGGGATTTCTGCAGTAAAGCACAGCCTGGGGTGAAGCAGGAGCGGGTGGTCCTGGGCTGGGTGCATGGCAGAGGGACATCTCCGGGGCGGGAATGCCATCTCGTGGCCGTGGATAGCTATGATGGGATTAAATCCACCTCCCAGCCCTTCCTACAACTTCCCCATCACACTTATTCTGTGCCTCAGTTATGCTCTGGAAACAGAAATCAAGCTCTGCATTGTCTGTGCAGCAAAGACCATCCTTTTTTTTGGGTTCCTAAAGCTGTGCCATCCATCTCAGCAGCTCCTCTTGGCTGGGGGGCCCTGGCAGGCAAGTGACACGGCGCTGGCACAGAGCGGGGACTGCTCGGGAGCCACCAGCAGATGAAGAGCAAACCTTCACAGGCTTTGCTTTGCTGCAGTCTCTGTCAGCTTTGCCCTGTGCCTTCTGCACCTTGCACACTCCCAACACAGATGTGATGCTCCCCCAGCCATATTTCTCTCAGCCAGCAGCCGGAGTGTTGCCGGAGCCAGTCTGAGGATGTGGGAGTTGCAGCTCCTGGAGGGAGAGATGGTGCCTTTTCTCAGCTGTCTGGTGCATCATGTTCAGCAAGATGGTGTCTGCGTGCATGACATTTACATTGTGTCTCAGAGCCATGGGAACAAAAAATGGACAGTCCCTGAGATGCTGGAGGTTGGAAGACATCCTTAGCTGCTGCGAGGAGGAGCTGAGTCCTTAGAGACCTGCTGTCTCTGCTCACCCTTTGCTTAACACCACAGTGCTTTCTGCAGTAGTGATTTGGGGTAAATAAGCACCCTTTTGTTAAGCAGTGTAATTACTGATTATGTCTTTTTAGTGGAAGGAGTATTCTGTGCTTGGCAGGAGTTAGGGTATCAGAGGAAGTGATAGATTCACTCAGAGGTTGTCCCATCAGAGCAGACCCCAGTGCTTGGAGCAGAGACGTGGCCTCACTCAGAGTTACATAGCTCCAGGGGAATCAAGCTGTGTTATGGATGCAAACCAGCCTCAATCTCTTTCTACAAGCAGAGTGGAAAGGTAACTTTCTTAGCACCTGAATTGTATTTTTCTGGACCAAGAGTTTCTTCCATGAGCAGAAACATAGAAGGTTCTTTGCATCTATATATGCCCTTTGAGATTTTCATTTCAGATCTTTGTTGTGGACCTGCAGCAGTCACCTCCAGCATCCCTCTTCAGCCCTGGAGATGGGCAGGGGCACTTTTAGAGCAGGCTTCATTTCACCTGCTTGCTGCCTCTAAGCTGGGATGAGGCAACTTAAGGCCTAATTCCACTATTGATTAGGTCTCTCCTCACAACAGCAAGAACCCAGGGGAGGTGACTTGAGCATGTATACATGGTAGTACAGTCCCCTAAATTTGTGGTTTTCCACAGTTGTGGTCTCTCTCATGTCTCAGCATCCTCTCCTGATAGCTACAGGTCAAATCCTGTCCTCAGAGCCATAGTTCCATCTAAGGCCTGTGAAATCCAGACTCAAACCCACCAAATGGGTTAAACTACTTGCTGTTTTGCCTTTGGGGGAGCTGCTGCGTTCCCAAGGATGTGCTCCTGGCCTGGGAGGGGACAGGCATTGATGCTGATTCGGTTACACTGGAAAAACAATACTGAGCAGGTGGCTCATTAAACTAGTGCAAATCTGGCCAAAGTGTAGGAATATTTTTTCTGCAAGACGTTTTGCTTAACCAGTAAACTTGTGGGAACAGGGCAGAAGGGCAGCATCTCCAGCAGAGGTGCCATGTCCCAGGGTACTGCTGTGTGCAAGGAGCATAATGCACATCTGAGGGAAACCTTGAGGGCAGAGTGTTGCTCTCTTTAATACACATTTTATTTTCTGCTTTTTCATGTTTATTCCATGCAAGCTGGCAAGAAAACCCATTTCAATAAATATGTCTAGAGAGGGGAAAAAAGATGTCCTCTGGCAGTTTTGAAGCCCATGGAAACTGGTCATAGATCATGTTTAGATGTCAACTCTGTCTCAAGCCCATCACTCTGCAGCTGCTCCCATGTTAGCCCACTGACAGGCAGAGCTGGTTGGCAGAGCTGATTCATAGCCCAGCAGTGTAATTCAGTTGCAGTTGTTCATTATTTATAGAAATCAGAGACATTGATGTTCTGGCCAGATCAAGTTACAAGAGCAGTGATGGAAGAAGGGTTACTCTTTCAGATTAGGGGCTAAGCAGAGTTGCTGGAGATCACAGGACATGACTGAGAGAATTCTTGCACTCTGGGTGTTAACCTGTATGTTTTGGGAAGGTCATGGGTACTAAAGCTTCCCTTAGAGAAACTGAAAACAACAGGTGAATAGAAATTAGTAACTCAGTGTCTCTCAGGAGCAGCTGAGAAAATTGTAGACAAGGCCACACGAGTGGGATATTGTAGAGAAAAACAGTTGGAAGTGTGATAGAACTAGGAGGTCTTGTTTTGTCCATAAGCTGGGAAGGGCTGAGTAGCATCAGCCTGCAGGTTTGCCAGCTTGAAACAGCTGCTGGTAGCTTGGTCTGAGCAGCCTGGCACCTGCATCACCAATGGCCATGCTCTCCTTCCATGTACCAGTCAGGACAGTGCCTGAGAGAGCTCCCAAATACTTCTAGACCAGACAGGTAAGCTTCAAATGCTCCAGGTTGGATGAGCCCATGGAGGTAGCTGGAGACAAGTCTGACCCTCCTCCCTTGCCATCCAGATTGTGCCGTCTTGATCAGTGTCATTTTATGTGTCACTTAGCAACCAATCTCAGCATTTTAGGCTGTTGGTTTAGTAACTGGTGGCACCTCTGGGTGAATCCCTGTTCCTAAAGGTTACACACAAATTCTGCAGTGATGATCCACTTATTTTGCTTGTAAAAGGTAAAACAAGGGCCAGCATTTGTCAGGTTAGCCACTGGGGCACATCTCATCCTCTGGGGTTTTGCAACCAGAAGAATTTAGCTACTCATCCTAAGTTTAATGCCTAACTAGAAACCCTGGAGGTGCAAACAGGTCCTAGTGGAACAGCACAGATGCTGTAAATAGGATGATAAATCTAGCCAAGTCCTTTTGCACAGAAACATTTCTTGGCCAGCTCCAGGCTTTGGGATACACTAGGCAGTAAGAAATGCCAGGCTGAGGGTTTAAGGTGAGATTCACAGTTCATATGGTCCTAACTGAGCAAGTACTGTCAGGATTTTTCTACTTTATTTCTGTGCCTTGTATTTCCTTTTGGCCAGAATGACACTGTTTGTCCTTGTTTGCAGATGTATTACTGCTTTGAAGTGTCAGCATGAACTCTGATATGGGGACAATGTAGTGTGGCTACTTCATGAGAGGATCTGTCCAGAGTGGGTCCCAAGACACTTTCCCAACAAATAAGCTCCCTGCAGTGATAACTTGCTTAATTATTAAATGTGGAAAGGAAACCATTACATTGCTAGTCCCTCAGAAGATCCTAGTATCTAACTACTGTCCAGAGCTAATTTCTGAGCAATAATTTCATACACAGCACAGATAAACTGCATACTTAGCTTGAATACAAATGATGTTTCAGGGACATGAATGATGGTCTTGTGCTGAGCATCACTATGGCAACTAATGACATCACCACAGGCTTCAACCTGCACAAAACCCAACTCTGAGGGTCTCTGTGTTTGTTGACATGGATCCTTTCAGGGCTTTGGGGGCTATGAATATGTAAGCACCACAGTGTTGTCAAGGGTTTGCTATGTATGTTTACTGTCATTTGAAACATTTATTCCCTTTGTGGTTAATGTTGTTCTCGTGAAGGAAACCTAATGAAAATTACTGTTTGTATTCGGTTAGTAACATTTGTTGATAACATATGGTCTGGGAACGCTTCAGCAAATAAGAGCTTTTTAATAGTAAACAGAGATACGAGTTCTATAAAGCAGATGCTGTCAAAACTCACAGTGTAAGGTTGGATCTTTTCTTACTTCTTCCTTTTATACCCAAACAACAATTATCTTCCTCCTGGTGACAGCGCTTCTTTTGAAGAGAGAAAACAACCTGTGACCTGAAGCTGCAATTAGAAGACCAGGTTGTTTCCTGGTTCTTATGTTTAAAATGTTTATTAGGTAGCTGATGGGTTACACATGAAAAAGGTGGAATACTGGGGATCTGACTGGAGCTGTAGTGCTGTTGATAATTTATGGCAAACCCCTGCTCCCTGGCACTGGTGGCAGTTTGATGCATCGTCATGAAACATGTGGAACAGTGACACCAGGAGAGGAAACTTCAGAGTGAAGCTGACAAAAAAACAGTTTCTTAACTAGCTCTGCACTAAACACTAAGGTCAGCTGGACAGGATTTGCTCAGAGGAGAGCAAAGCATTGAACCTTACTCCTTGGCCATGGGAAGGAGTAAATTATTTTTCATGCTAACTTTTATAATGCAAAACCTGCTGTTTGTTGTTTATGTTGGAAGAACATGTGGTCACTGGACCACATGTCCTCTGAGCCCCTTTCTCAGTCATTTCAAGGGAACTGCCCTGTTTGAGGACAGTGCAAAAGTGAGAAGGTGTCATTAATAGTATGAGAGCGAATACAAGTGATTAGTGCAATATGGTCATCTGGGTTGCAGTGTGTGTTCCATCACAGGTGTTTCTCCTTGCATGCTCTTGGTTACTTCTAGTTTACATAAAGCACCTTGTCTGTGGTTTTTCTTCAAGCTTGCTTGTACACATTGTGTGAGTTTTCAACTGTGCTGAATTTTCAGGATCTGTGGGAACAGTGTATAAATCCAGCTCACAACGAATTATACAAAAAGACAAAGAGAGGGGAAAAAAAAAAGAGCAGTTTTTATCTGCTAGTTTCACATTGGGCCTCTGTGTGCTGGGATGTTCAGGAGCATCCTCCTTGCAGTGGTGCACTCTTCCCCAGCCCTTCCTCTGCCTTTTGTCTTTGGCTGAGCTTGTGCTAATGAGGGCAAGTGTGGTTTTAAGAGTGCTTTGCTTGGCAATGCTTGTAAGTTTCTGTCTGGCTTTATTTTAGGAAGTTACTAACTTTCTAAGCTGTAGAAACAAAGCTTGAAACACAGCTGTGAAGTCTCAAACATGAAAACATCGTGACTTTTTACCCTTTAGTGTAGAAGGGATTTTTGTCCCTTCTCTGCTACTTCCAAAATTGTTTAAAACTTACAAATAGGCATTACTTGAAGTTCCACTTAATTTTTTTCTCCATGACCCCCTTCAGTCTGTGCTTGTTTGCCAGAGGGGAGAATTTTCCTGTATCTCAGAATCCTTATCGCTGGGATGGGGACAGGGCCCAGGAGGAAAGTCCAAAAGTCCCTGAGAGTGAGCAGAGTGAGCTGTGGCCAGATTGGGGCTCTGTCCTCAAAGCTTCCCAATGTGTTGAAATCAAGAGAGGAAACCTCTGGTGTGATGTGCTCAGGCCCATCAGCAGACCTCCCTCCAGTGGGCTGCAGTGCAGCTGTGTGTCCCACCCTGGTGCAGGGGGGCAGCTGCAGGGTGGGCTCTCCTGGTGAAAATAAAAATGGCAATTATGGCCACAGGTGTTGGCAGAATGTGGCTAGAACCTTGTGCCTGCAGGGTCCTAGGTGGGACTCTTTCATGGGCAGCTTGTGGTTGCAGGAGTTTGGAGATGTCACCTAGAAACATGCATGTCTAGAGGGGGTTTTCTCTTATTGTGGGTCATTCAGCCTCTGCGTCGCTGCTTTCCAAGCTGCAAGACCACCTGGGGATTGACTCATGGAGTGCAAATCAGTGCAGTGGTCAGACAGTGGTCTCAGTTCATGGCGTAGTTGGAAAGGTGGCTGCTTCCTGTCCACTGCCATCCCATCTCCAAGGGGATGATGCCCTACTCTGCAGGCTTGCTCCAGACATAATGGCTTGAACTAAAACCTGGGATGGCACTTGGAGGATGACCCAGGTTAATTTGGGATTTCTGTAGAGAAAGCAAACCTCACTATCAGCCCAGAAAGGAGAGGTTAATTAACCAAGAGAAGGGCAGAGGCACAAATGATTATAGATGTCATAGGTGCAGATGTCCTCAAACAAGTTCTGTTGTGACCATGCAGGCTGTTGCTGGAGGAGGCAGCAAGATTAGAAAGTTATCTTAAATTTGGTAGCATGCTGCTCCCAAATACTCCTTTTTTCCCCGAAGAACCATCATGGGTTTTACAAACACCTGCCCCACATTTCCCTAGGAATGTAATTCATGCCCTTGTCACTCAGCTCAGCTTCTTCAGCTTATGCCAGTCAGAACATTTTTGGTTAGACGTTGCATGCCCCAAGTGTAGTGCTGCTGCTGACCCACTGAACTGTCCTTATTTCCACAGCTGGGGCACCCAAGGAGACTTCACGACGACACACGCGCTTCCTGCAGTGAAGGTGAAGCTGTTCACAGAGAGCACAGGAGTGCTGGCTCTGGAGGACAAAGAGCTTGGGAGGGTATGATGATTTTGAGCTTAATAATGTTTCCTTCTGGCCCTGCTTTTCAGAAGAACTCTCTCCTGTATGGAAATATCTTCGGAGCACAACATGCTCTGCTTTTTTGCCAACCTCTCTAGGGGAAAGGGGGGTAAAAAAAGCAAGCTCCCCACTGCTGGAAAGGAGAGCATCTCTCATGCTGGCTTTGTTGTGAGCTTTTAGTGGCAGCATTTCAGCTGGCTGTGCCTGCTCTCGGCAGAGCAGAGGGTCTTGTGTGTGATATTGGCAGTCCGGAAAGCCTTAGAAGTTGCTTACGGAAATGGACATTCCTGAGGCAGAAAAGGGGATTATGCTGAAGAAAAAAAAAAAGAAAAAAAAAGAAAAAAAAAGAGGGGATTTAAGTCTGGCAAGAGGGTGTTAAGCTGCTCTCATATCTGCTGAGCAGCCGGTGCACGGTTGGAGCGTTTGAAAGCTCTGACTGCGGCACTCGCTGCAATGGGCTGGAAATCCTGGCTCCCCTGAGGAGTGGGGCTGGGCTGGGGAGGGAAATGTTCATTGCCCCCACCAACACTGTTAATAGGGAAGAGCTCAGATTCCCAGGGTACTGGCCACAGAGCTGCCCTTCCCACCCCATCTCTGCCCCTTGCCTGCAGTCTCCAAACCAGGACCTTGGGACTGGTGGCCGTCCACTGCTGCAGCCCACAGCTCCAGAATATCTGTGGACAACACTTGTCTGTGGATTTGGGATACTGGAGTTAGTCTCCATGGATTTTTTGCAGCTGTATGTTTTGTTTTGACCCCTGGCATAACTGCCATCAGACTTCATGCCATCCCTTCCTCTGTTCTTCAGGGGTGTGAGATCTGCATCAGTTCAGGGTAACAGAGGTTGCACCTCGCACATAGGCTTGGCACCTCCCATGTCATGGCTCAGCATGGCCTGAGTGATGTCCTGCCTGAACTCTGCCCAGCTCAGCAGTGCACCTTGTTCTCATTGTCTACATGGCTATGGCCAAGAAAGGCACCAGTCCTGTGGCAAGCCCAAGGATGGAGTTTCCAATTATGGACTAACCTGTTGGGATGTTTCTTGCTAACTCCTTTCTGCTTGTGCCTTGACACAAAAGTGTCTGTGTCCATACAAGAAAGTTTTTTCTAATTCATGTGATTTTACATTAATCTTATTCATAAAAACGCCAAATGTTCTTTCAGGTCCTAGCAGGCCGTTCATTTAGTTTATATCCTTATGGTGGAAAGAACTGCATGTGATTCTGTCTCACACAAGTTCTGTTAATTTTAACTATTTGTATTTCCACATTCATGCAACGTCCTTCGTTCTCTCACTTGAGAGAGTGAGAAAAGTGAAGCTACCCCTTCTTTTCTTTTCTCAATCTTGTCTTTAGACAACACCTTCAGACTTTCCTCATCCACACCTTGATCTTTCCTTTGTCCCCGTGTTCCTCCTTTTTAGACAACGAGGATGAACCCTGACCCTGGTTCAGTGCTCTATCTGAAGATCTGCAGTTGCTTTCCCTCACAGCATTATAATATTTTCAAGGATTATTTTCAAAACCTTGTACTACAAACAGTCCAGCCCTCCTGCCTTTATCTGCTGCAGGATGCTGACCAGATCTCTTCACCCAGCTGGCCACCATGCCATTCAGGGCTTTTCCTACACCCACTGCAGACCCACTTACTTTGTAAGTCTCGTTTCCATGGGCAGCCATGAGTGGTGCTGACTTCGCTGGTCTCGGGAAGCAATTAGCTGTGCGTGTTGTTCTGAGGAAGGCATCAGGCTCCAGAGCAGCCCCCTGTGGCCCTGTAATGCTGATGAGCTAGCACAGCCAATGTGCTTTCATTCCCACTCCAGCAGGAAGCCATCCCAGAGCTTGGAGCCCCTGCAGACTTGAGGATGTGGGCCAGCAGCAGCCAGCCCAGGAGCCCCTGGCCCGTGGCCACCAGCGCGCCCGGCGGGCAGGACTTCAGAGGGATGCTCAGGGTCAGCAGGACCTAGTTTGAGGACAGTGCAAAAGTGAGAAGGTGTCATTAATAGTATGAGAGCGAATACAAGTGATTAGTGCAATATGGTCATCTGGGTTGCAGTGTGTGTTCCATCACAGGTGTTTCTCCTTGCATGCTCTTGGTTACTTCTAGTTTACATAAAGCACCTTGTCTGTGGTTTTTCTTCAAGCTTGCTTGTACACATTGTGTGAGTTTTCAACTGTGCTGAATTTTCAGGATCTGTGGGAACAGTGTATAAATCCAGCTCACAACGAATTATACAAAAAGACAAAGAGAGGGGAAAAAAAAAAAGAGCAGTTTTTATCTGCTAGTTTCACATTGGGCCTCTGTGTGCTGGGATGTTCAGGAGCATCCTCCTTGCAGTGGTGCACTCTTCCCCAGCCCTTCCTCTGCCTTTTGTCTTTGGCTGAGCTTGTGCTAATGAGGGCAAGTGTGGTTTTAAGAGTGCTTTGCTTGGCAATGCTTGTAAGTTTCTGTCTGGCTTTATTTTAGGAAGTTTCTAACTTTCTAAGCTGTAGAAACAAAGCTTGAAACACAGCTGTGAAGTCTCAAACATGAAAACATCGTGACTTTTTACCCTTTAGTGTAGAAGGGATTTTTGTCCCTTCTCTGCTACTTCCAAAATTGTTTAAAACTTACAAATAGGCATTACTTGAAGTTCCACTTAATTTTTTTCTCCATGATCCCCTTCAGTCTGTGCTTGTTTGCCAGAGGGGAGAATTTTCCTGTATCTCAGAATCCTTATCGCTGGGATGGGGACAGAGCCCAGGAGGAAAGTCCAAAAGTCCCTGAGAGTGAGCAGAGTGAGCTGTGGCCTGACTGGGGCTCTGTCCTCAAAGCTTCCCAATATGTTGAAATCAAGAGAGGAAAGCTCTGGTGTGATGTGCTCAGGCCCATCACCAGACCTCCTTCCAGTGGGCTGCAGTGCAGCTGTGTGTCCCACCCTGGTGCAGGGGGGCAGCTGCAGGGTGGGCTCTCCTGGTGAAAATAAAAATGGCAATTCTGGCCACAGGTGTTGGCAGAATGTGGCTAGAACCTTGTGCCTGCAGGGTCCTAGGTGGGACTCTTTCATGGGCAGCTTGTGGTTGCAGGAGTTTGGAGATGTCACCTAGAAACATGCATGTCTAGAGGGGGTTTTCTCTTATTGTGGGTCATTCAGCCTCTGCGTCGCTGCTTTCCAAGCTGCAAGACCACCTGGGGATTGACTCATGGAGTGCAAATCAGTGCAGTGGTCAGACAGTGGTCTCAGTTCATGGCGTAGTTGGAAAGGTGGCTGCTTCCTGTCCACTGCCATCCCATCTCCAAGGGGATGATGCCCTACTCTGCAGGCTTGCTCCAGACATAATGGCTTGAACTAAAACCTGGGATGGCACTTGGAGGATGACCCAGGTTAATTTGGGATTTCTGTAGAGAAAGCAAACCTCACTATCAGCCCAGAAAGGAGAGGTTAATTAACCGAGAGAAGGGCAGAGGCACAAATGATTATAGATGTCATAGGTGCAGATGTCCTCAAACAAGTTCTGTTGTGACCATGCAGGCTGTTGCTGGAGGAGGCAGCAAGATTAGAAAGTTATCTTAAATTTGGTAGCATGCTGCTCCCAAATACTCCTTTTTTTCCCCAAAGAACCATCATGGGTTTTACAAACACCTGCCCCACGTTTCCCTAGGAATGTAATTCATGCCCTTGTCACTCAGCTCAGCTTCTTCAGCTTATGCCAGTCAGAACATTTTTGGTTAGACGTTGCATGCCCCAAGTGTAGTGCTGCTGCTGACCCACTGAACATCCTTCTGTCCTTATTTCCACAGCTGGGGCACCCAAGGAGACTTCACGACGACACACGCGCTTCCTGCAGTGAAGGTGAAGCTGTTCACAGAGAGCACAGGAGTGCTGGCTCTGGAGGACAAAGAGCTTGGGAGGGTATGATGATTTTGAGCTTAATAATGTTTCCTTCTGGCCCTGCTTTTCAGAAGAACTCTCTCCTGTATGGAAATATCTTTGGAGCACAACATGCTCTGCTTTTTTGCCAACCTCTCTAGGGGAAAGGGGGGTAAAAAAAGCAAGCTCCCCACTGCTGGAAAGGAGAGCATCTCTCATGCTGGCTTTGTTGTGAGCTTTTAGTGGCAGCATTTCAGCTGGCTGTGCCTGCTCTCGGCAGAGCAGAGGGTCTTGTGTGTGATATTGGCAGTCCGGAAAGCCTTAGAAGTTGCTTACGGAAATGGACATTCCTGAGGCAGAAAAGGGGATTATGCTGAAGAAAAAAAAAAAGAAAAAAAAAGAAAAAAAAAGAGGGGATTTAAGTCTGGCAAGAGGGTGTTAAGCTGCTCTCATATCTGCTGAGCAGCCGGTGCACGGTTGGAGCGTTTGAAAGCTCTGACTGCGGCACTCGCTGCAATGGGCTGGAAATCCTGGCTCCCCTGAGGAGTGGGGCTGGGCTGGGGAGGGAAATGTTCATTGCCCCCACCAACACTGTTAATAGGGAAGAGCTCAGATTCCCAGGGTACTGGCCACAGAGCTGCCCTTCCCACCCCATCTCTGCCCCTTGCCTGCAGTCTCCAAACCAGGACCTTGGGACTGGTGGCCGTCCACTGCTGCAGCCCACAGCTCCAGAATATCTGTGGACAACACTTGTCTGTGGATTTGGGATACTGGAGTTAGTCTCCATGGATTTTTTGCAGCTGTATGTTTTGTTTTGACCCCTGGCATAACTGCCATCAGACTTCATGCCATCCCTTCCTCTGTTCTTCAGGGGTGTGAGACCTGCATCAGTTCAGGGTAACAGAGGTTGCACCTCGCACACAGGCTTGGCACCTCCCATGTCATGGCTCAGCATGGCCTGAGTGATGTCCTGCCTGAACTCTGCCCAGCTCAGCAGTGCACCTTGTTCTCATTGTCTACATGGCTATGGCCAAGAAAGGCACCAGTCCTGTGGCAAGCCCAAGGATGGAGTTTCCAATTATGGACTAACCTGTTGGGATGTTTCTTGCTAACTCCTTTCTGCTTGTGCCTTGACACAAAAGTGTCTGTGTCCATACAAGAAAGTTTTTTCTAATTCATGTGATTTTACATTAATCTTATTCATAAAAACGCCAAATGTTCTTTCAGGTCCTAGCAGGCCGTTCATTTAGTTTATATCCTTATGGTGGAAAGAACTGCATGTGATTCTGTCTCACACAAGTTCTGTTAATTTTAACTATTTGTATTTCCACATTCATGCAACGTCCTTCGTTCTCTCACTTGAGAGAGTGAGAAAAGTGAAGCTACCTCTTCTTTTCTTTTCTCAATCTTGTCTTCAGACAACACCTTCAGACTTTCCTCATCCACACCTTGATCTTTCCTTTGTCCCCGTGTTCCTCCTTTTTAGGCAACGAGGATGAACCCTGACCCTGGTTCAGTGCTCTATCTGAAGATCTGCAGTTGCTTTCCCTCACAGCATTATAATATTTTCAAGGATTATTTTCAAAACCTTGTACTACAAACAGTCCAGCCCTCCTGCCTTTATCTGCTGCAGGATGCTGACCAGATCTCTTCACCCAGCTGGCCACCATGCCATTCAGGGCTTTTCCTACACCCACTGCAGACCCACTTACTTTGTAAGTCTCGTTTCCATGGGCAGCCATGAGTGGTGCTGACTTCGCTGGTCTCGGGAAGCAATTAGCTGTGCGTGTTGTTCTGAGGAAGGCATCAGGCTCCAGAGCAGCCCCCTGTGGCCCTGTAATGCTGATGAGCTAGCACAGCCAATGTGCTTTCATTCCCACTCCAGCAGGAAGCCATCCCAGAGCTTGGAGCCCCTGCAGACTTGAGGATGTGGGCCAGCAGCAGCCAGCCCAGGAGCCCCTGGCCCGTGGCCACCAGTGCGCCCGGCGGGCAGGACTTCAGAGGGATGCTCAGGGTGCCTGGAGGTGACACGTGTCTGCTCCGGCTGCATCAGGATGGCTTTTGTGAGGAAATAATGAAACCAGGGGCGTGTTAAAGCCCCTGGTTCAGCTGCAGGAGTGGACATGAAGCTATCTGCACCAAGAGAGGAGGGAAGCGGGTTTTATACACGAAAACACCCATGCTCAGCCGCCCTCTGAGAAGCAGCTTTGTGCTCTGGCAGGCGGGTACAATGCCCGCTTTCTGTTCCCAGTGCTAAACTGGCAACCAGCCCACACTCCTCATTGCACCACTTTTATAGAAAGGAGAGTTGGGAAATGCTCCCAAGCCCTGAACTGCTGGATGGGCAGCTGAAGGCATGGGAATGCATCCTGGCCCTATTGAAGCCAGTGGCAAAGCTCCCGTGGATTTCAGCCGTGCCAAAACTTGATCTGCTGAAAGCAGAGAGTTGAAGAGCCATGAATTACAACACTACTGAGCAAAGTTTATGTACCTTTTGATGAAAAAGAGTTAGAAATCAAAGTAGAGAGCACCCCAGGCATCCTGAGTGGCTGCTGCCTTACCGAGATGGGATTTAATGCCAATCTATGTGCTTGCACAACCAGCCTTGCAGTGGGGTCTTTGGAAGCTGCTCAGATTTGGGTCCATCCATGTTTCTAACAATGCTCCACATAAAGGACTCACTTCTTATCTTCAGGATTTGCTTAAATGTGTTTCTTTTTTTTCCAGGAGTGATGAAGTAGAGACTGGCCTTGCTCAGTTGTCTATGTGACTAATAAGAGCTTCAGACTCCTGCCAGAGCAAGCATTAGTCTAATTCAAGAAAAGAAGTGATAAATAATGTTGATGAATAAGGGTGAAGTCAAGAATCTACTGATGTTAACCTCAGTCTTTGGAGGAGGCTATAAAATAATTTGTAAAACCATTCAGTAACAGCATCAAGAATATTTTGGTGAAAAGCAGCTCCTAGGATGGTGACTCAGTAGTAAAGTTGAAGAGCAGAAGAATACAAAATTTTGTTTTGGGCTGGAGTCTGGCAGAAGCAGAGACATAAGAGGGAAAGGGTTAAGCCACCTCAGAGTACACATATGGAAGCATCAGGAGAAAATGTTGGATGTGGTGGTGTTCTGAGAGCATGCTCTGTGGCTTGCTGTCTGAGGGAGATGCTCTGCTTAGTAGGGGCAGTGGGTGAGTGGGAAAACCACATCCATGATCAGAAAAGATTAGTTGCTTCTTGGAGCTTTTCACTTTCTTTGATGAGCCAAGCAGTTCCACTGGCATTCACCTGCACAGCTCTACTGTAGTCACTGGCGTCATGACATGGGATGCAGATTTTATATGCTGTTGTAGGGCAGGCAGACAAACATCTCAAATGTTGCCTACTCCATCCAGCATTAACAGTAAGCAAAAATCAAACCAGCTTCCCAGAAGCTGGTGGTAGCAATAGATGAACCATTTGAGGTAGAGCTGAGCCCTGGCAATGGCACATCTCACGTGGGAAGAGTCAGGAGGGCTGGAGGTTGACTGCCTTGTATGAGGCTGTAAGTGATGGTTTGCAGTGGGCAACCTCAGAAAGAAACTTGTTGCTGGTTTGCTAATCACAGCATTCCACCCTCACACCTGGCCTGATTTACCTGGACGGTTGCATGTTTGGTTACCACTGTCGTGCTTTTGATGATGGGAAGTGGCAATGCAGTTCTGTTCTGGACAATGGCAGGTTAGATAGAGGGGCCAAAGAATATATGAACTAATCTTAAGATAATAAACTGTACTCTAAAAAAGCAATAAAAGCCATACTCACTGATGTGAATAGGAATTTCCAAATTGACTTTTAAGGGAAAAGCAGCTCAGCTGACGTGTTTTTGTTCCCCATTAGAACCCATTTTGTGAATAATTTTTCCCTTTAACGTTGTTGATTTTGACACTTGCAGGTTGTTCTCCACCCTACTCCCAACAGCCCAAAGCAGTCAGAGTGGCACAAAATGACTGTTTCCAAAAACTGCCCGGATCAAGACCTGAAGATCAAGCTTGCTGTGCGAATGGATAAGCCTCAGAACATGAAGCACTCTGGGTAAATATTTGTCTTGAACTGAGTTCAATTTGTTTTGCCTGTGTGTTAGAAAATTTCTCTCTCTTAAGATTCTAGGAGAGAAATATTTTCTCCAGTTCACAGCAGATCAGAAGAAAGGGCAATATAAAAATGACATCATTTCAGTAATTTATAATGCACTTTCCATATTCTTAGCATACTCTATTATGCATATCAGCCAAACAGTTTAAATTGTAAACAGTGTTCCTCAGGAAATTGCTAGGTTATTTTTTTTCCTCTGAGGAACTAATAGTAGGTGAACTGCCTGACTCTGTATTGAGAATGGTGTAATTTCCTCAGTTATTCTGTGTTTCCCTGCCATTGACCCAGAAGCACAGTGCACCTTCTGCTTGAAATAAACTCCAGTGTGATAGTCATTATTTATACATAGCACAATTAAATAGCACTTGCATGGAGTGGGCAGTTGCATGGAGTAGGACTAATGATCTGGAAGGTTAGAAGGGAAACCTCTCCCCTGCAGACGTGAGTGTCAGGGGGTCAAGGTTGATCCCTGACCACCAGCCCTTCCGCCTTCGTGCCGTGCAATTACAAATTAGATTATCCTTGGGAAGATCTAACTGACACCTTTGGCAGGGCTTTCTTCTACTTGCTCTTCAGAGCTGAGTGTGTGATTAAAAACCAGAAGCTATCCAGGAAAGTCACTGTTTTGATTAACACTTTCTCCAGTATGTTTTTGGTGCTATAAAAGTGACTTTGTTTCATTTTTGTTTTAATCGTGTTTTGATAGATTCAATCCATTATTAGATGGTTTAGATCACTCATCTTTGTTTTAATTCCTTCTCCTTCTGTCTTCTCTGCTAATAGATCAGAGCCAATAGGCACACATGAAATTTAATTGCCACAGACATCAAAAGCAAGGAAGGACAGTTCACCTGTCCTACTTGTTTCCTTGACAGCAGCTGTTGGCAACAGGGCTGAGCAGTCCTGGCTTTTCTCAGGCTTTCTTCAACTAACATTTGTTTTACAGCATGCTGTTCAAAACTATTTGGTTTATGATACTAGCTTGCTATCAGAACTGAGATTGTCTTTCTGTTAGTGTTGGTGGCAATAGCAGAAAACTCAGTTATGGTCCTGTTTTTGAACTAGGCAAAGACTCAGTGGCCCCATGAGCATGGCTTGGAGTTTTGAGGCTTAAACGTTCACCAAGAGCATGTTGGATATTTTCTACCCTAAGAAACCATTACCATAACCAAAAATAATTGTTTTTCTATGTATTGAGTGAGAACTGAAATAATTATAATGATATATAAAACATATTTGTGCTGAATAATATCCTTGTGTTTATTATTATTCTGGTGCTGCCACTGTTTTTGCTGATGTTGATATTAGAGTGTCACAGCAGCCACTTCATCACAGAGATTAAATGCTAATTTTGAAATTAATTTTTAGAGTCAATTTTTCTTTTGTAGAAAGCAGTACATTTGATCCTCCTTAGCAATTACTGAGTTTGCTTTAATATCTGTAGCCAAGGGATTTCTAGGAGTTCAACTTAACCTGTTCAGTGAAGAGACCTGGTTTAGTCTGTCTAGTGGATCCTGAGATCCCAAGCACTGGTTTTGATGTAATAAGTATCCCTCTGCTTGGTAGCTCCACTCAGCCCAGTGGTTTTATGAAGGCTTAAAGCAACATTCAGGATTTCTCTCCCTTAATTCTTTCATTGCAAATGTATTCTTCACCCATCCAACTGTGTTGTAAGTATTCACTGGCATTAAAGGGCTTCCAAATTCTGAGCAAGTTGTGAAAGACAAAGAGAGAATTAATAGCATGCAACATTAAGACACTGGGAGCTTTTTGTGTCACTTTCTTTGCAGGTTATTTGTTCAGGCTAGAAATAAACACGTCTGTGAACACCGCATAGCTTAAGAATGTAATTACTCCTGCTTGCACATTAGCTTCAGTTTCTAGGTGTAAAGAAAGCATTCTGAAAAGCAAGAGAACAACATATAGCCAATTGTGTACTGAAATCACCTGTTCTTTTCTCCTAGGTATTTATGGGCCATTGGCAAAAATGTTTGGAAGAGATGGAAGAAACGATTCTTTGTCCTGGTCCAGGTAACATTTAGCTAGGAATGATCTTAAATGACAACATGAAATATTTAGGTGTTTCCTCTGGTCATTTTCAGTGCCTTGTAAGTGATGCTGAGCTGTAGTTCTTCATAGGATGTCTATTAAGTCATTGGTTTCTTTCTAAATGTGTACATCTCCTCAAGGATATCCCAGTTGCAGACCTCTAGCCATGAGTTTCCTGATGCATGTGAAAGCTTGGGGAAATGGAGAACCAATTTTAGTGAGGAGTTAATGAGATGAGGAGGAAGCTCTGTCTTGGCTGGAGATACTTGGGTATAAATGCTTCCTTTTGAGCCCCCAGGTAAAAATCTGAAGTCCATTGAAATCTACAGAAGTTTCCTCACAGACTCTGCCAGACTCAGTATATCATTCTTGACACTCATCTCGCCTCCATGTTCATTACTGTCTCCCATTGTCTACAGCTCTCATCCATCATTTTGCAATTACTTTCTTCCTTTTTTCTTTTATTCACTGTCTGACCTCCCAGTTTCAGTAGACGTGTATATTTGACCATGGCTAGGAATTTCAAGGAAATGGGCAGAAGATGTCCTGGGTGACCTATAAGGATCTGATCAGTACTTGGGGTGTTATGTTTTCCCTCACGTTCCCAAAGGCTGCTGAAACTGGCCACAGAAGTGTGGGGCTCCAGTTTGAGCAGCTCCACCTTCACACCAAGCTGATAAAGCCACAGAGTCCTCTTGGATCCATCTTCCCCTCCTGCCTCTCTGGATTCCCCAGAGTATGTTGTCTCCAGGTATGAAAAATAAAATCTTTGTGCAGGGTCCTGTGGTGAAAGCAACACAGATATGCTCTGATGGAGTAACATGGGATCCAACTGAGATCTTGTGCCACCACAGATCTGAAGTGGTCAAGTCAAGAAGGATGAAATCCTACTGCTGATGAAGCAGCTGGCAGCTCTGTCACAGAGGGCCAAGATTTCATCTGTGTGTAAGAACTGAGATGGTATAAACCAGATGCACTGGGCTCCACATTTGGGATGGAGCATGTTTGTGTGCTGGCTTTTCTGTGCTGATGAGGGGTGCAGTCCACATGGTCTATCTTCTGCCTTACGCAGCTGGTTTGTCTGGTCCTAAATCACCTGGTGTAAACTGGTTAGTTTGTTTTGAGTTAATTATTGGTCCAAGTTTAACTGTGTCAGTAGGAAGCTTCGTTGCATTCCCTATTTGTCCATCACTGCTGGCTTCCATAGCACTAAACTATTTAGCAGGCCAGAAGATCCATCCTGTGGAGATAAAAGGGGATTTGTGATGTGTATGACCCATTTAAGTAGGAGCCCATTTGGAGAGACCAGTTGAGTAGCTAGTCCAATAACCAAGTATGTTCAGCAGCAACAGTTCACATGCTTCTTTTGTATTCCAGATGGGGTCAAAATGGCCAAAGAAGTGGGGGAGTTACTGTAGAGCAGCCACAGAAGATGCCTCTGTTTGCCCAAGCAGTGTATTTAGGTGTAGGTAAAAGAGGTGGGGTTAGTATCTGTGTAATGCTTTCCTTAGAATCATCTGGCTTGCAAATGCACCCTCCATGCAGGGACTGGCCAGAGCCCTGGTGGGACAAAGTGCTTGGCACCTTACAGGGGAAACTGAACAGGGGTTTTACAAAGCAGAGAATCCTCTGTCCAAAAATAGCTCCTCTCATAAATGAATCTCTAGATACTCTTGTGTGTAGGAGTTTGCTGGTTTGGACATGGATTCTCTCTCAAGGAGCCTTTCTTCTGGCCTTTCTCTGTAGTTGCAGGCACTTCTAGTTTTTGGTTGCTATGTATTCTCCAGCTTGCTGTGGAATTGAAGCTCCCAGAGTTATTCCATGTTTTCTCATGTTACTAGGTCTGTATTTGTCAGTTGGCATATAAGAGGAGAATTTTGCCAGGAAAGCGATTCATTTGAATAAGATGAGCAGACTTTTGCCCCCAGAGAGTCTCTGTAGCCCACCTCAGAAATTCCAGCTGCCACTGCAGCTTCTCTGTTATGTTACCGTTTGCTCAACATTTGGTGCAATGTAAAGTGTTCTGCCGTACATCAAATATAAACAAGAAACACTCTCTATGCAGTCCCTCAGATGTAGTTGGAGCATATTGAACATGTCAGCAGGCAATAAAGATGGAATAAAAATACTTTGCTGTCCGTATGTTTGTCATTTGCTTTTCATGCAATGCAAAGGATGGGTGCTGATATGAGCAGGGATTGGCAGCAAAGGTGTTGATGTCCAGGGTGCTCTGAACTCTGCTAAACTGCAGACAGAGAATAACCCCTGGCAGGAAGGTGAGCTGGCTCAGTTACATAGGGAGTGGACTAGGAGCAGCCCCTGTTTCTGGAGCTCGCTCATCCACACCAGGCTCCTGTTTGCACCAGAGCCAAGAGGTGGAATGCACAGGATAAAGTCCATCTGGGATGTAGTGGTCTGGTTAGTCTGTGTCAGTCTGTGTCACTGCCAAGAGGGCAAGGCTGTAAGTTCAGATAAATAACTTAAGTTTTCCTTTCTGATCCTTTGTCTCTCTCCCTTACCTGTAGCATCTTCTATTGCACCTCCATCTCCTCTCTCAACACTTGCAGAGTAACCTCCTGCTCCTGTGGCCTCTCCTGCCCCTCTTTCCCCATGTCAGAGGGATGCAGCCTTGGTTCCTTCAGTGCTATTTGTTGCTACCACTCTGCCTTCTGGTACCAGGGGTTAAGGAGTTCGTGGTAATAAATACTAAAACTCTTGATAACTATCTAAGCAAAGGTGCCAAACTGCTTGGGCGGCACCAAGGAGGAAGGTGTTGATGGAAGTTTGTCTCTTTGTGTCAGTGACGCCTCTTGGGTATGAACGGAGGCTTTGTGCGTGTGTGGAGGAAAAGGGGCTTTGCAGGAAGCATTCCCAGTGCCACTTGGCTTGTGTAACCCTGGGGAGAAGGGGAAAGGAGCATTAACTGCCTTGTAGTTTGGGTGGAATAATCCCTCGCACCTTCTGTGTCTGTGTCCCTGCGAGGGTTGTACAGGAAAAGAGCTTATTTGTTTGGGTGTAGTGGGTGAGAGAGGTTCCTTTGTGCCCTTCCTAGAACTGGGCCTTGCCTCTCCAGCACGGGTGTTGCTGGCTGGGCTTGGTGCAGCCCCTGAGGGAAGGTTTGCAGCGTGGCATGGCTGGCAGAGCCTGTGCAGTGCTCCTCCAGCAATGCTGTGCTGAGAGGGGATAGTTTTCTCTTTCAAGGGAATCGCAGTCCTCCCTGCACGCTGCCCACCCTTCTCGTAGACACCCTTTGAGATGAGCAGCAGAAGAGCAGAATACTGATTAGATGTAAATTACATGGCAGAGACTCGTTACTTGCCTAATTTTAAATCCTGAGATATGCAGTGTGAAAGTGATGGCAGAATATGGCCCTGAGCTTGGATGGAAATGGTCTGCAGCATCACAAGTGAGGAAAATGCTTCGTAAAGGCAACAGTAATGCCAGTGGCAGTGGCAAGAGAAAGCAACGGAGCAATTTAGGGCAAAGTTCTCTGTGACTGGTTAAGAAAGAAAATGTACATCCATCACAGATGTTGTAAGTGTTTCCTAAGTTGTGATATCAGCTGCCTGAGCACAGCATCCAAAATTCAGCCACTTTGCCAATTAGACCCTTAATCGTGCAAAAGCTGGGATTTTTGATAGCTGACAGGGCTTGTATTCATTCTTTGCAAGGTCTAATCTGCTGTACTGGCAGCAACACTGTTGTTGGTTCTGGTGGGTTTGCTGGCTTTGTGATAGGAAATTTCTTATCATGATTCTTAAGGGCAAGTGAATTAATTACACGGAGAGTTCAGACCGAATCTGTTCTTCTCTTGTCATAACCCCATTTCTGTGCTCTGGCAGCATATGGGAAGTAACACTCCATGGTACCTGGATGACATGTCTGCTGAGTAGCTTGAAGCAGTTCTTGGCTGATTGTGTCTGGTGGTGTTTGCAGAATGTTGTTGGAACCAGATCAGCTCTCTGCAGATTAAAACCAGTTGCAGTGTCTATGCCTGGATCTATTGTTCTAGTGACAGATTCCCTGAAAACTCATTATAGTTTAGACTAACAGTGACAGTTCCTGCTTTTAGCAATACTCAACCCACTTGGGATAAAATTAAATGAAGTAAGTGCTCAGTAGCTCCAGATAACCAACAGAATTTGAAAATAATTCAGCAAAAGGGCAGTATCCTACACAGTCCTAGCTTGTGGTCCTCAAGTCCAGGTAAATGACCCGTGGCTGATCCCCATAATCATCATGTTTTCAGTTGGACCCTAGCTGAGCACTGGGCATAGGTGGTGTTCTGTAGGAAACCTTGAGTGTTGATGATAAATACAAAATGTTTGGGAGCTGCTGCTTAAAGAAGTTGATTGCAGCTGGCTGTGGTAGGTCCTGCATGTCCCATCCTGTACTCAAACGGGATGTCTTCCCACCACGCAGCCCTGCCTGGGGAGAGCACGGACACACCTCCTGCTTGAAGGATGTAGTTAGGACAACTGCTATGTGCAATTGTTTAGGGCTGAATGGACATGCTGAGATGTGAAAACTGTTGTTTTCAACAGTTTTCACATCTTTCACATTCCTCTCTTTCAGCTAGATCATTTCCTCTGCTCATTTGTGTCAAGAAAGGGCTCGAGAGGCAATGTACAGCTGCAACCAGAGGACAAGAGCCTCCCATCAAAGTGGAAAGCTGTATTACAGCTGGCAGTATCTTAGCACAGTTTCTCTCCCTTGGGACAAAATGAATGCTGTTAATCTAGGAAAGGTCCATTTAAGAATTTAACCCAAGCGGGGCAGTGTTATGTCAACAGCAAGAAAGGGGGAGGTGAATGACCGAGCTCAGAGTGTGAGGGATGACAATTAACAGGTTTGAGCAGGATCCTGGAGAAAGTGGTGCTCACTAAAGCAGGATTCTCTGGTGGAAAAACAAGGACAAAGTCAGGACTGCTTAATACATATCTACTGTATTTATTAATCAGTTGGATTATATAGCTGGTGACAGAATATGGTCAAGTGCCAAGAAAGTCAGATCTCATTTAGCAGCCTGCGAATAGTGAACTTTGGCATTTTTCTCCTGCAGTCTTGTTTTCCTTCTCCAGAATTTCTTTGTCTTTTTCTCATTTTTCCCCATGTATTTTTTCCTTCTGTTCTTTTGTCTCAAATGATTTCTCAAAGCATTTTCCTTTTTTTTTTGTAATGAAACAGCCAGGGCAGTCTTGGTTTATTTCCCTGCTTTTAGTTTCACTCAGTTCAGCTTCCTTAGATGCTCCTTTCCTGGCCCTCATTGAGTCCTTGGATGAAATCCCAGCTGCCTTGGGAGTTTGCCCTTCACTGGGCAGAGATTTCTTCTGTCTTCCTTCAGTTTCCTCTATCTGTGTTTTTTCCAATTACTCAAACCATTCATCTTGCCCATCCCATCTGCTCGCTCGCTCTCATACTCAGCTATGGCTCGGTGTGAACTCAGCAGGCTGTAAGATTAATTTCGGCTATTAACTGTTTCACTTGTCTGGCCACTTCTGAGTGTCTACAGAAAGCAGGCTCTGTAAAGCACAATATTTTTAGAGGGCTGATGAAAGGCAAGCTGCACCCTCCACTTGACCTCACAGTGCTGTTCAGATGCAAAGCGTGATTGGGACTTACTGAGCTCTCTGGAATCTGGTTTTGTCAGGTTTTGCTTTCCCACTGCATGTGAACAGAAGGAGCCACATGGCACTGGTAGCCAGGGTTACCTTCTTTCTGACCCCAAGCCATAAATGCTTTAGGCCACAAGGTAGGACAGGCAGGTTGATATGCCAATCCTTGAAGGTAAGTAGCTGGAGTGGTTTAGGTGCAGAGGCTCTGCATGCTGCTGTTGGTACCTCCTCTAGGAGCCACTGACAACAGCTGTCCCCTCCCTCCAGCCTGATCCTAGCTTGCCTCTTGCCAGTAGGCTCTTGGGCAATCCTGAGCTTGGGCTTTGGACTTGAGCTGTGTGAGCATAGAAGAGTAGGATGTGAACCCTGGTGAGCCCTGGCTCATCACACATTGTAGGCTGACCTGTAGGTTTTTCTTACAGGTATCTTCTAATAATGATGTAGGGCAACTTCTTCCAAGAGAGCCATGTGAGTGTGAACTGGAGAGACCAATTTGCTTTGCATCCATCCCAGGATGGCTCCACTGGAGCCCACTGTCTCCATCTGTCTTTTATAACTTTTGTCACAAGAAGTATAAACTCTGAAATACCAGCATGTGTTTCCATACATTATTAGTGTTGTGTTGGTGTGGTTGGCTTATTGATAGGGATGGAGAATATTTTCTGGGTCCAGAGATGAGAACAATTATTTGTACGTGAAGAAGAGCCTGAAATTCAGACCTCACGCTCAGGATCAAAGAGTGAGAAACTGAACTACTGAATGGATTTTACCTGTCGCTACAGAGTGTGCAGAGAAGAAGAAAACATTCTTTGTATTTATGTTTTCAATCGGTGTCAGCGTAGTTTAGCATTGACTCATTTCAGGAATTAAATGTATCACGCAGCCCCTGAAGTTCAGGCTGTCTCACACGGAGACACCAGATCCTCCCGGCTGAGATGAAATCTCCGGGACCTTACTGTAAATAAATCACATACAAGAGTTTCTCCAGGAGATGGCAGCAATATACTGCAAGTGCCACTGAATGAACGCTGCAGGAATCGTCTGAATGTTGTGCTGCGGGGCACTGGGTTATTTATAGCTTTATTCTTGTTAATCTTTTTTAATTCCTGTGTTGCTGGTACCATGGTGTGCATTCAAAGTTCATAGCACAGAATAGGCACGGGTGTGCTCCTGCTATTGGTCTGTTACTTGTCAATCTTTCGTCAGTGCTGGTAGTTTTAAGGAGGATGCAAGATGCTTAAAGCATCACTTTTAGTCTTAACTCCCACAAATGTGTTAATGATAGGGTTTATTCTTAGGTGGCTTTTGGAGCTGTTCCTGGAGGAAGGCACGGTGCAGGCAGGGCTGCTGGGAGCAGGCTGGCAGCGAGCAGAAGCCCATAGAGGGCAGCAATAAACCAAGTGCTGGCTGGGAGACTCTATGCCAATAGATTGGTCCCCTGACTCCAATAAATGGCATTTTATAATCAATGGATGCCACCAAAATAGGGGCTTCTTGTGCATCTCTAGCCAAGTGATTTTTCCAGAGTTTGGAGGCAAAATCCCCCAGCCCAGCCACTCGCCCATCACTCAGGATCTCTCCCAACTTCCCCAAAATGATGAGCAAGACCCATTGCCACCCACCAGAGTTTTAAAGTTTCCTCCAGAGGTCAAGAAAACGTCCAGACGAATAAAACTGCGTCAGGCGTGTCCAGGATGCGACACAACCCTAACAAAGTCATTTGAAATCATTTGACAGTAAATTTCCCCGTGAGTTCCTAGCCTGGAGCACGGAGGATCCTCTCCTCTCCTCCCTGGCCCAGCTCCTCAGCAACCATCCAGCGTGCAGCCCGCCGAGCGGGCGCGGGGTCTTGACGTGCCCTGATGCCTCCTGAAGGCAAGGCAGGAGCCTGGCGGGGCCCCCGCAGCTGAGTCGGCTGCCGTCAAGAGCTTGACATTGAATGTGTCGTGTCATGCAGATGGTACCTCAGAGGAGTGAGAGCTGCCATTTACAGCACTGATGACAACAACTGCCGAGATCAGTGGGATCTTAAGATTGCTTTAATATGACTGGCACCTAGCAATTTAGCTCACATTGTTTGTGACAGGGTGTCACTCTTGCACTTGTCTGGGGATGAATGATAGAGGGTTTTAAACGTGGGGCTTCCTCTTTGGGAGGAAATTGAACCGCTGTACCTACCGATGTGGAGAATAAGACGCCTGTCGCAGCGGGGTGTGTTAAGGGAGAGCTTTGCAAAAACCTGGTAAAAAGTGAAATGTGTCTGGTTTGGGCAATGACTGTCAGAGTTACCCCTGCGAGCAGCGTGTGGCGTTTGTGAGCGCTTGGGTTGCTGTGTCGTGACCACTCGGTGCCATCTTCACTTTGTGGTTTCCTTCAGGTTAGTCAGTATACATTTGCTATGTGCAGCTACCGGGAGAAAAAAGCTGAACCTCAAGAGCTGCTGCAGCTGGATGGATACACTGTGGACTACACGGACCCACAGCCAGGTATGGGGGCCCACAGGTGCTCCTGCTCACCACGTGCCTGCAGCTCCCAAACGGAGTCCTCCGTCTCTCTCTCCCTCTCTCTCCCTGCTTGCAGCTGAACTGTGATCAGCATTATTCTAAATATGTTTGTGTTTATACTGATCATTAGCTATGCATGACTTTACTATAAATAGATCTGAGGAACTGAGCTAGGAGTTGCACCAAAGGAGGGAAAAACTCGCCTCTTCTGGGGAGCCTAAATGAATTAGATGCTGAAATCCTAATGAATTTGATTTTGAGCTGAACGCTCAAACTGAGTACTGATCCTAACCTGTGCCTTCATATTATATTCCCTAAATAAAAGGTTAGCAGCTACACCTATCTTTATGGTAGAAAGTATTTGTGGGACCAACCCAGCATTTTTGCCTGCCCCATTTTATCTCTGATGGATGTGAGTGGAAGAGGCAGGGACAGAAAGCCCAGGGGGTCCTTGTGCAGAGGTGGGACCCTTCTTCAAGTGGAAGAGCACCACATTTAATTAAGTGGTACAACACATGGAACATCCTCACCATGCCCTGGATAAAGGTACCCCCAGAGGAGATGAAGAAAGACACAGTAGGCTGGTTGTCAAGACCTTGATTCCAGATTAATTCTTATGTTGGGAAGATGGTTGTTTAATCAGGGCAAGGACAGAAATAAGCACATCACCCAACACCCTTTGTGCAGTCTGAGCACTGATGTGCTTGATTTAATGGGAAACCTCCCATCACATCCTCACAAAATACCCTTTTTAATGGGGCTCCAGCCATGCAACCCCCTTGGGACCTGCATAGACGGGGCTACAGGTGAGGGAAGCAATTAATCCGAGAGTGTTGGGACATGTTTTAGCAGTTGTGGTGCAGGGTGCTACCTGGGTACCTGGTGGGCTGCCTTGTAGGTGAGTTTGGTGCAGAGGAGGAAATGGAGCTTGGCAAAGAGCTGGAGGCAGAGTGAGTCTGGCTGAGAGGTGGGAAGCCTGGGGGATATCTGCTGGGCTGGCCTTGAAGTCTACATTGTCTCTTCCTCTCCTCCCAGGTTTGGAGGGTGGCAGAGCATTCTTCAATGCTGTGAAGGAAGGAGACACGGTGATTTTTGCAAGTGATGATGAGCAGGACCGGATCCTGTGGGTCCAAGCCATGTACCGAGCCACCGGCCAGTCTCACAAACCCGTGCCACCTACCCAAGTGCAAAAGCTAAATGCTAAAGGAGGAAATGTACCCCAGCTAGACGCCCCGATCTCTCAATTTTGTAAGTAAATAAGTTCTCCTAGAGAGCAGAAGTCTTTGATGGAAAGATTTTCTGCACTGATGTAAATCAATATTTGCACACGTGTTTCTGACTCCAAAATGAATTTTTCTTCATTATCATTAAGCTGCTTTTTACATCAGTCGATCCAGAAGTAGTTAACCTGTGTGTTTAGCACAACTAAACCCAAGAAAGAAAATTCCTTGGGGAGCTTGTCAATGGGTATTTTAAAGTGCAATACTTGATGGAGGAAGAGACTGGGATCTGAGAGCCTGAGGCCCAGCTTGCTTTCGGCAGACGCGCGTTTTACCCCCACACAATGAGCTGCACGCCCAGATCAGAGCAGTTCATTAGCACCATTAGCTGTCTGTCAAGCCCATCACGTGCTCAGAACTACAGGTGCAAATCTTGCAAGTATGAAATGCACACACAAAAAAGAGGTCTCCTGTTGAATATTCAACTGTAGGAAAACATATGGTATTTTTAACAGGTTGCTTTGCAGGCCAGTTAGATGTGAATTTAAAGCAATCATCTTTTAAGTCGTAGCTGTGCTGCATGTCCTGTGCAGTTATACCCAGTTTGCCTAATTTGAAATTTAGAGCAATTTCTTTTGTCTTGCAAATGTAATTTGATGACAAACCAGACAAATGCCTCCTCGCTCCTTTTTCTTGAAGATCTCGCTTGATCGTCTGGAGCCCCTTTGTTATGTAACATACAGCAGTTCTTGCTAGTTTCAGAAAAGTTTGAGAGGTGGTATCACTAAATATAAGTAAAATAAGGAAAAGTGGTAAAGATTAGCAAATTCTTCTCATTCAGTCAGATTTTAACATTTTAAACAGTCTCTGTAAAGCTGTTGTGGAGTATTTTGTTGTAAGGAAATGGGAAGATTTGCCATTTGCTTCTCTGTATCATTTGACCATCTTTTATATTGGTTTCATTTCTTCGTGTCAGTAATTATTGAAAATAGCAACACAGGATGTACAGCTGTATGATGAGTGTTACAGCAGAAAACCTCTGCTTGCTGCATTTTAGTTTTGTTTTGCCCTCTACATGCCCATATATTTTGGACTCCCTTTCTGCCTTGCGTTGCTGCTGCTGTGAGACGGAGCATCATGCAGCACCATAAACACAGAGTCAGTGTTTTCACTTCAGTGACCCTCATCCTCTTTATCCCAGTCAAGTCACTGACTTTGGGGGTGTAAGGTATAGGGGCCTGGGGCTGGGAGGGAAGGGTCATCTCTCAGAAAGCCAAGGTGGGAACTGGGCTCTGGCAAATGAGAAGGTTGCTGGCTGTGATTAGCATCTAGACCTGGCTGAGTCACACAGACCTCAGACCATTCCCACGAGTTTTTGGATGTAGCAGGCACAGATCCTTCTACTGGTGCTTTTTTACTTGCTAAAAGCCTTCCAAGTGCAGAAGGGGAGAGGCAGAGGGATGCTGATTGTGGCTCCCTCCCCTAACAAGCAATGCTGAAGGATGCTCTTAGCTATGTACTGTGGCTGGTGCAAAGGGGATGTGTTCTTCCTTGTCCTAGCATGATCCCTGCGGATTAGGATGAGGACAGTGAGAGAACATCAAACTCAGAAGGCACCTTTCCCTCCAGGCTTCTCCCATCCTTGTAGACATCAGGCCTGGAGAATTATTCTTCTGGGTAGATTCCTGATGCTTGGAGTTTTCACTTTGCTAAATATGTGAGATCAGGTGAAGGGTCCTTTTCCCAGACACATTGTAGTTCCTTGGCAGCAACTGTAGCAAAGTCTGGCAGGAGTTTGAGAAGGGGATGCCTGGGGCTGTGGACCTTCAGGTGTGTTGTCCCCATGCACAGCCAAGTGCTGTGTGTGTGTGGGGAGAGCTGAACCCCCCTGCTTAGGTTACCCGGATTGAAGGGGCACCTGTCTTGTCCTAGGGAGCAGTGAAGTTGGTGACTGAGCCCAGGAGTCCTCTTTACACCTAAGCACATCCCAGCAGGTCCACTGGAGATCTGTGCTGCTCATAGTCTTGCAGACCTGTATCAGCCTGACTGCACTCAAAGCTATAGAAATGCTACAGGTTTGACCTTTTTCCATCTCACCTGCCAGGAGGCAGGGATCCCTCATCATTACTTCAGGTGAGAACAGCTGGGATTTTACCCCCTGGTCTCTTCAGGGTACCTGAAGGGGTCAGGATCTGACTTCAATTTGTCTCATTGATCACTTGTTCTCATGACAATAACAGCTTCAAATCTGTATAGTTCAGCTTCTTTTCTACCACTACACTCTTTACATTTTTCTTTCTCGCAAGATGGGTGGCTTCAGGCTCCCCTTTTTGCTGCAGGCACTGGGAAACTCTTTTGGTTGTGTTGTGCCAAAGTGTGGAAGGGAAGAATGAGTCAGCTCCTCAGTCCAGTGGTGACTTGCTACTTCAGCATCCTCTGGACTAGGTGAACAGTGAATTCTGTCCTTGGTCTTCCTTCCTCTTCCTCCCTTGGATCTAGATTCCTCTGAAAGCCCTTTGTGCACAGGACAAGAGGAGGAGGGCAACATGCACAGTACACCTTCATCTCAACAGCAAGGGCTACTCATTTTTCATAATTCAATGTTTATACATGGCAATGCTTGTTGCAAAAGTCATTGGGCTCAGCAGTTAAATACCAAGAAGCAGAAGTGAGTCATGCATGCCACACATGATGGCTTACTGGGAGTCTTAAATACACAAATACATGTCTCAGCTCCTTCAGTCTTAAAATTCAAACATATCAAGTATTGCATTTTTAAAAGGGTCATGGTTTGTTGTTGGGGTTTCTTTTGGCTTGAGTTTTTTGGTTTGGTTTTATTTTTGCCTGCAGAAAGGTAAGGACTTTTGTGAGACATTTTCTTATTGTACGTTTCTCTTTCGACATGTCATCTTTTTCGTGCTTATTAGAGGCTCTGGTGAATGAGGATGTGCAAAGAAGTAAATGTTAAGCCATTTGATGAGTAACTGTTGTTACAGCTTTCATGTTGTAGCAGTCTGAGATGGCACATGCGCATGCATGCACACGCAGAGAAAAACCAGCCCTCCACGCCTGTGGTGGAGCTGTCTGTCAAACTGAAACTTGAGCAGAACATGCTTTGCTGCTGGGGGAAACTCAGGAGAAATAGTGAATTCATTTGGTTCTCACCTCTTGACTTAGTGAACACAAAATTTGAGCAGCACTGAAATTCTCATCCACTGTTCGATAGCGGCGCTTGACTTGGGAGTAAACAGACAGCTCCAAACCAGGGTGGGGTTTATTTTATTTGCAATTTAAGTACTGAAAAAAAAAAAATAGATCCTGCTATTCATACTCTACAATCCCCTTTTATGTGGGTGAACAATACCTGTTAGAGTGAAGAGTTTTGCTTTTTTTTATTTTGCTGCAACTTAAAAGACAAACTCCATTCCCGCAAAGCTGTGCTTCTCTCCGGTGTTTGCGTTATCGAAGAAAAAACCCCAAACTGTTCTTGTTTACTGTTGAACTCATGCACAGTTATTCTAGTCAATAATGCTGCCAATACATATTACACCTTTTGGCAATATTTAAGCTTCATAAAAGTGGTCACTTGTCTGAAAGCACCAATCTTTGTTCGTTCTGTGTTAGTGATGCATCAAACAAAATTCCCAAACGTGCTCAACCTTCATTTTTGTTTTCTTTTTAAACCCTTTTCTTTTCAACATGAAAGATTGGTCCGTACTTGTTTTACATATCACTTGTTGTTATATTTCATTTTTTAATGTCTGTTTCTATTTAATGACTGTTAACCACGCCATATACAAAGTGTTGGATGTTTTGAGAATTTGTAATGATGTGTTCCCCCGTAATAAGTAGCGAGGTTTATTGAGCTGCTTAAGAAATTTTCAGCTGTAAGTGGTTTTCTTTTGGTTGGTTTGATTTCCTTTACTTTTCTTTAATTTTATTTGCTTGAACCCAAATATTTAGCTGCTAGGTTAGGGCTCCTGTCTGCTTTCCTGAGCCTTGTTGCTAGTCTTTATGTTATTCTGGTTTGTTCCTTCTTACCCTGCTAACTTCTAGCTGGACTCAAGGGTAAGTGCTTCCCTGTAGCTAGCACAGCTCAGATAATCAGACTAGATTATCTGACATATGCAATGTGCTTTTTTTTTTTTTTTCCCCTCTTAAATCTTTCTCATGTTTAGATTTTGTAGTACAAACTTTCCATGTTCTTTTCCTGAATTGAGGTTTGAAATGTAAGTTTCCATACTGAAATTAGGATGCATGTGATGTTTGCATAATTGCCTTCTCTCCCTGGCTTTCACATTGGCATCAAGTGATCCTCTTAGTAAAGCCAACCATTAACATTTCTATTTTTCATTCCAAGATGTAAATATTAATTAACATCACAATAAAACTGTAAATAATACCTTCCTTTGTTTCATGGAATTTACATCTAGTTGACTGCTTCCTGCCTGAAAACAGATCATTTTGCACTCTGACAATATCCTTTCTCTCCGTGCTGATGATTAGCTTGGTGCAGCGCACAGGCGTGCGGGGCTAACCATGGACACCTCAAAGCCTAGAAAGGTAGGGCAGGACACCCAGAGAGACCTAGATGAGGTGCAGGACTCCACAGGAGACCTCCAAAAGCCCCCTCTACACATGCCTTGTGAAAACAAGCCTGAGTCATTGAGGTTTGGTAAGTCCCTGTCCCTTAAACTTGGGAGGGATGATTTCGGCAGCAAGCAGCAGCTCCCTGGGTTGCCCTGGGTTTGGAGATGCTGACCCACTCCAACTTAAATACTTTAGTCATGGAGGGGTGCTGCTGTTCCCCCAAATTATCATCAATTAATGTTTTAGCATGGGTCTCAATCACCAGTTAAAGCAATGCTTACCAAAGAATAAGTCAGGGGAATTATTATTTTGCCTTTTCCCACGGAAATACCTACTTTGAAAAAGATAAAAACCCAAACTTGTTCTGCAAAGGAGCTTCTCCTTAGTCTTTCTTCACCCAGTATAAATTATTTATTGTTGTTAAAAGCTGCTTCTCTAATACCTGGTGAGTGCCTGCCTTCCTTAGGAGGGAATAGCATCAGTGGGTCATGAGAGCTGGCAAATATGTATCCAGAGTATCTGAATGCAATTATGAGAAGGAACAGGCGGTGTCATCCCTCCTGGCCATCAAACAAGACTCTTTTTTTTCCTTCTTCCTCCTTTTGTTTCTTTTTTTCTTCCTTTTTATTTTTCTTCTATTATTTTTTTTTCCCTGTGTGTGAGAATGTGTGTGTGTGTGTATAAATATACCCCTGGGTAGCAGGCAGAATTCCTTCTCAGCAGACACTTTCTTTTTTCTTTCTCTTTTTTGTTTTCCAAATGTTTGGATTTCCAAAGAGGATTCTTATCAGACTATAATAAAAAAAAAACAAACAACAAAGAAAAAAAAAACTAAAAAAAAAAAGTTTCATTTTATGGAAATACAGATTTTTTTTCCACTTTGAAAGAAAGAAAGAAAGAGTGAATGAATGAACTTGGGTCTGGCAACATTACATGTATTTGCATTACAATGCATTGCTCTCCTATTAGATTATTAGTTTTGTGCTTTAACTGCTTTATTTTATTTAGATAGTTAGAGATATCATGAGAACGCTGCTGTGTCTTCTGTATTGTCAACTTGCAGATGCTTCATTGCAGGAATACAGAATTAAAATGTTCATTCAGTTCTCACATAACTTGCATGAACTTAAAACTAGCCTGTAAATCACTTCTACGTGCTTTAGGAAGCATGGGACTCTAACTTATGAAATACAAATGTAGAGGTTTCCGCAGTCATCCAATTCCAAATATTTTTAAATAGTTATAAAAATGCTGTGAAACAATGTTTTATATTATAAATAGCTGTTCTAAAACTGTGTTTTTAACTTGCCACACAAGGAATTATGTAAGTGCCTACTACAAATTCTTATTCATTTAACTACCAAACATTAGATAACTTAGACTTCAATTCAGTGCCTAGTGTGTCTGGTGATTTACAGGAACATTCATAATTGTTTATTAAAACTGTAGCTCGAGCAGAAACAAATTTGTTTGCAGCAAGGGAAAAGCCATAAAACACAGGACTAAACAGCCAATTAGGTTTAAAAGCATCTTCTAATGTGGAATAATATGAAAGGGGAAAAAAAAAGAGATCTCCGGCTGAGAGGCGAGTTCAGGCGCTGCAGCGGGGAGGGGGTTTGCAGACCCCAGACACAGGCAGGCACATGCAGCACTGGTCAGAGGTGGCAATGCCATAGTGTAAGTCACCATTCAGCACTGCCAGCAGCTCACTCCCAAACAACAGCCTGGCATTTTTCCTCCCAACACGGGGGGTTTTCCACCTCCCATCAGAACACTGGTATTTGCTAGTAAAACCTCTCAGCTCCTGGCCGAACAAAACGAGGTTTCTAGGTGCTTCCCCACAGTATTTCTTTACCTAATGGCAGCCCAAGTACATTTGTTAGCTCCTCTCCAAGAGCAGGAGGGGACCTGCCACCCTTGGGAGGCCAGTGGCAAGTCCTGGTGGGCCCACCATGGCCAGCCCAGCACGGGACACTGCCAGCCAGCACCTCCCAGGCTGCAAAACTTCTCCCGCTTTGCCCGGCCAGGCCAGAGAAGAGTTTTCTAGAAATATCTGTAAATGAATAGCTGCCATCAATCATTGTCATTCCTTTATTTCATGTCTCCTGATGAGGTTGACTAGTGTCATTGTTTGTTACTGTCCAAACCACATCTTCATTCTTGTAATGTCAAGCAGATATGACAAGCACACATTTTCCAGATGAGTAAGATACAAAGTCACCTTTTAATTTACAGCTGTTTGGTTTTTTTTGTTTGTTGGCTTTGTTGGCTTTTTTAATAAGCAAACGTGTTGTAAAAATTTACTGGATGTTCAGTTGCTTTTGGTACTAAAACAAAGTCACTCATTAACAAGAAAAAAATAAATCTGGAGTAAGAAATTCTTATAATAAAATGGCTACCTAAAGCCTTTTATAACAAGAATTCTTTTATGGAGCTTGTCCCCCACTATTAACTTCACCACTCTCAGAGCAAAATCTGCCAAAATTATTGCTGGAGCAAAAGAAATGCAGAGGGCAGGGAAATGCATTTAAAAAAACAACACAAAAAAACAAGAATGAGAGATTTGACTGTTTTGTCTCTTCCTTTTTAAATAACAGATAAGGAAAAATGCAGCCCTCAGAGGACCAAAGGGTGGGACAGTCCTTTGGTTTTCATAGTTGCTGTTGTTGTTGAAATCTTTGTGTTCCTGACACTGGCAGATTTCTGAGACTCTGATTTCAAACACTTGTAGGGAGTGTGTGAGTGTGGCTAGTTCATGGAGTCAGTATAAAATGCAAACTGGATAAAAAATGACAAAAAATAACCCTGGCAGCATTTAAAACAGGGTGTAATGTAGGCGACTAAGTCTAATATAAAAGGCCAGAATCTGCAGTTTTCCAGAAGAAAGGTTTGTAGAGTCTGTGCTGCCAATTTACCTCCGTGGGCAGCCTCCCTTCCGAGACCACCATCGAACACCTTTCAGCTGCAGTTGTGTGCAGCTTGTCTAAATATGTAAGATAACTTTTGTGGGCCTGCAGCAGCATTTTGGCTGGGGCCCCAAACAAAGAAGCACCAGCAAAGCTTGGCATGGCACCTTGGGAAGGGATTGTAAGTTACTGGAGCATCATATAACTTATTTTCTTTGGATTCTTCTTTCTTTTTAGCTAGAATAACAGAGCAGGGTCAAAATAGCAACCATATTTGACTGAAATAATTGAAGTACTTAGAAGTGAGCTGTACAGTTTGAGTGTGAGTATTAGCCATTCTTATGTTGTAGTTGGTTTAAAATCTCATTCAAACTGTGCAAGCTGTTTTGAAAGAAGATAGGTTATATATAAAACTTAGTTTATATGCAGATGTCAGCATAATTTTAAATCTCAGATCAGCTGTCTGGTACGGAGGAACAACATCTTTAGATCTATCCTTTTCTCTTTGTACTGCTGAGGAAGTTTAGTGCTTTGGATATAATTTGATTCCTAAATTTCATTTTAAAAGTGACTCAGTTGGACGAATCAAAATGCAAAAAAAAAAAAAAATAATAATTCCAAGTTGCATGGCATGTTAATTTTCTAACAGCCAATTAAGGGAAGGTAAGTTTAGGATTGTCATTTTTAATGTGCTCCTAGGTATTCTTACAAATTGTAAGCATCTAGCCCAGAGCAGATATTGCATTTAAGAGAAAGAAATGTGTGTATTACCATTCTCCAAAGACATCACCAGCTCTGCCCATGCAAAATGATCTGATCATGCCAGAACTACGGCTCTGGGCTGCTGCAGGCAGAGCTGCAGATGCTCATCTTCCTTCCCATGGCAGAAAACTACATTTTAAAGCACCAACCAAGCAGAAGTCTTGCAGCTCATACTTTTTTGGTCACTCGAGCTCATGCAGTGCCATGTCTGATGCCTCTCACTTCAGGTGGCTCTTCAGGTTTGGGGCAAATGGGCTTTCCAGCAGGCACCCAACAGGATGCTCAGCAAGATGTGGCTTCCAAGTGATTAAGGAAAGTAAAATTGCCCCTGATTATGGACTGTCATGAAGGCCATTTAAGTGCTGTGTCAGTTCTCAGCACTTGGTAGGGAGCTGGCTGTGCCCTTGCCTTAGGCAGAGAGATCTTAAAAAGCCCAGGACAGACCCTCAGCTCCATCGTAACCAGCAGAGCTTCTGCTGGTTCACACTAACCAAAGGTCTGCTTTCTGTCCACCTTATTTAGAGAAGTTACAGTGGGAAAAAGCTTAGTTTTTGAAGTAAAACATACACATTTCAAACATGCTTTCTAGCACATCTGCTCAAAAAGTTTCACCAGCTAAAGGGCTAGAGGACTCTTCAAATTTCCAGCTGATTTACTCAGCTCTTGAAGCCTAGTTGGCTGAGCAGGAGGATTGACAGTGTATCAGGGGTTCTAATTGAAAAGTAATAAAATCTCTGAGCAAAGCTGGCAAACAAAGGCCTCCAGCCAATTTGTCAGCTTGCAGTCAGCTCTGAGGAGCAGGGTAGAGCAGCAAGCCATTAAAAATAGTCTGATAATATCTGTTAAAACATTTTGTGGGCACTAGGGATGGAGTTGAAAACAGCACAAACTCTTTGGGGGTAAACTCCATCAAATCAATCTTGGCCCAAAGGGACAGAGACGATGGGGCAGAAAGTTGTCAAAACAGACAGGAGCCGGCCTGTGCTGTGAGCCCTGGGGCTGGGTGGGCTTCACATCCCACACCCAAGGGTGCTGGAGAGGTGCTGTGGAGCTGATGCACTTGTCAGGGAGGTTGTCCCTGTCCCCGGAGCCAGCACTCACACTGCCATGTTGCTCGGCAGTGACTGCGGCTTCTTCTGTCCCTGTGCTGAATGCACAGAGGTGGAGATGGAGGAGGAGGGATTTGAGACTGGGGAGGGAGGCAGCAGGGCCTGGTACTCAGTGAGGACCAAGGAATCAGACCCTCAAAAATTAACAAGCTGTAGGAAAAAAAAATAAAAATAAAAAAATCAGTGTTTATTCTGCAGGGTTTTTATAAGGAAAATTGCCAGCTATGGCTGAATTAAGAATTGCTAGCAGCTAAGTGAAATGTTACATGTTTTAATTTGTCTGATTTCTTTCCAGTGGGTGATGTTATTTATATAGTTTGTATATAGCTAATGACAGACTATACAGAAAATGTAAAGATTGGTCAGTAATATCTGCGAGCACAGACGTGAACAAAGTATCTAGGAAGGCATGCCATCCTTCACAGCTGAATATTAAATAGTAAAACCTATCTAAAATAATACTATCTCATTATCATTTAAAGCTCATTTTATTCTTTTTTATTATTAGTTATTTTTTAATTGAGCATTTTTATTTCTTCTGGTAAAAAAAAAAATAAAAAGGATTTTGTTTTAAAACAAATACAGTTGCCATATATTGCTATTGCTGAAACTGCATTTTTTTGTGTCCTTTCAGCCACATTGTTTCAAGGCCACCCAGTTCCCCTCAGAGGCTATAAACAGGGGAAGGATTTAAATCCTTTTCTCTTTGTCAAGGATTTGGCAAGAACCCATATAGTAGAAAGCTGAGCACGGACAAAACCAAGTGAAAGGTGTCCTTTAATTCCCCGGCCGCTGGTAGAACAAAGCCTGCCCCCAGCAGGGTCCTGGCTGGCCGCACCCAGGCCGGCTTGGCGGCTTCATTTCAACTGCTGAATTTGGTGTATTTTTAGTTAACCATGTTGAGATTAATTAATTAGCCCCTAGGAGTTAGTGCCTGTAAGCGTCACCCAAAGCAGAGAAGGGTGAATATGTTGAGGCTGTTAATTCACCCAAAAAATGGCAGCTCGTAATCCAGGCGCGGCCCCTTCCGTCGGGATGGCTGGCAGCTCTGCCACACTCTGGGGTTACTGCCTCAGTGACAACAAACCACATATCCATTTAACTTCTTAGCAATGCTTAAAAGAGCATCTTTTTTTTATTTTGGGGGAGGTAGCATTTGAAGTGGCCATAAAGGGAAAAATTGCCGTGGCGAGACAAACATTGGCATTTGGTTGAAGAACAACGTAACTGGTTTGATACCTAGAAAACCTAGTAAATGTAGAGGAAAAATACTACAGCTGTAACTTCATTAGAATGGCAGAATCTATTATAATTAACTGCAACTAACTAAATAGGAGCTAATTTACTTATGTGAGCCAAAATTCTGTTAACTCGTAGCGTATTGTAAGATACAGAGCAAGTTCTTGGGTTTGTGTTCTGTTTTCAAGTACAGAATAAATGCACTATAATGAGCCGTTGACAAGATGTTAATTCTAAAATCTTTTGCCTAAATGCAAGAAGTTAGTCCATAACTGATGCAAGTTGACAATGGGAGGTGAAAGAAAAGTGTGCTGTGTAGCCTGCAAAGAGAAAAGTTAATGGCAATGTAGGGAAGAGGAGATATTTAGCTTTCATGCTTCATACTGTATATTTTCTTCTGTTGTATTTGTCAACTAAAATGTCTTATATCTCTCTAAATGGTGTCTTTCTCTATATGTATAAATGAACAGATGCAGATAGAGCTCAAAAGCATGGCATGGATGAATTTATCTCTTCCAATCCCTGTAACTTTGACCACGCTTCACTCTTTGAGATGGTTCAGCGCCTCACTTTGGACCACAGACTTAATGATTCCTATTCTTGTCTGGCAAGTATATTCTTTGGTCTCTAGTGATTTAAACATCAAGCAGCAAAGTCAAAGCTAGTGCGAGTGGGGGCTAATCCCCCTGTTGCTGGAAGATTGACTTCTGTTTACACCAGGTTTGAATTTGGCCCAGAGGTATTTTCTTTTGAAAGGCTACCTGCAGTGAGCTGACTGCTGTTCTTCTCCACTTGCACTGTCTTTACCATTTCTGTTTGCTTAAAATGCTGAAAGTGTTTCTTCCTGCAAAGACAAACGCCAGTGTGGGGATGTGAAGTAGAGAGCAGTGTTTTGCAGATTCCTGCATTGCCTTCCAGAGTCTTCTGGATGAAAGAACAGAGGGAAAAATGACAGTCTGGTACCACCTCCCATGTCAATGAAGTCCCACCAGGAGTAGCTGTGGCCCAGCTTTGTGTCCCTTTATGAGCAGGGATTCCAAGCAGGTAACAGATGGGACTAGGTGGATCACTGCAGTGGTGCTGCAGTCTGTCCATGCTCATGTAGCTGCACGCCCATCCTGATTGTTCTCGTGAGCACAGGTTGCAGCTCTCAGTCCAGTATTGTGTAACATGCTCCACAGAACAGTGGCTCTGAGGTGCTCCAGGAAAACCTGTACCTTTGACTAGGGTGCAGTGCTTGGAAGCTTTTAGGTATTGGGAGGATTTAAATGACAACCTTTAACAATACAACTTGAACAATTAATGTTTTAGCAGTTTCAGTGAGGAGGATGAAGAGGCTCTTAGGTTTTCAGAAAACAGCAGGAAGAAGCCTCTCTAAAGGGGCCTGAAATGTCAATCTTGTCCTGAACATGATGTGGGACAGATCCTGACCTGCCACCCTCCTCACGTTGCTCAGAAACCTCCACACTGGGGTGTCATCCTGGGCTTTTTCAGCAGAAGCCAGTAGCCTTCACGTTTTACCAGTTACGCAGTCCCTGAAGCTGGGGCTCTGGATTGGCTTGCCATTAAAAGCAGCAACCTGGGAACACAACTGAGCAGTTGGCAGTAAGGCTGTTAGGATTTAGTCTCAAATCCTGTCCTCCATGCTCCCCTCTATCATAGTACTCCTCTCACCTGCTCTGCTCCTTGAACTGCACGCAAGGGATGATCTCCTCAGAAGGGCTAAGATCCAGTAAATGCCTTTAGCAGTAGTGAGTTGTCACCTTCCTGATGATAGGCAGGGCTAGGAGGAATGGTTGTGGAAGTCCCCTGAGGTAAGGATGGGGTGGGGGAAATCTTCAAGTGTGCACTTTGCCTGCAGATACCCAAGTGGTACAAGTAGGCTTGGTGGGAACATTGTCAGACCTGCAGCAGGTTCCATCAAGGTCTTTGCTCTGGCAGGCAGTGAATTTGGCATGCAGCTTCTGCTCCCCACGCATGGCTGACCCTAGGAAGACCATCCCCATGCATGCATGTCTGACAGGTTGGCTTGCAGCTGATTTGTCTCTGTGCAGTCTCAGACCTGATGAGAGCTGTGGACGTTGAATTAAATTAATGGAAATGTGCAAGGCCATCACTGAAAATGATTAATAATGTTTCTCTTCAAGAAACCCACCAGCCACACTTCTGCATGTTACCAAGATGTTTAGGCCCTTGCTGGAAGCTACTGGAGTGGTGGACCTCCCCTCAGCACCAAGACTTGTGCTTCCTTGGAGCAGAGCATCACTAATTAACCATCTTCTTCCAAATCACCCATTGCAGAGTGTTATAGAGAAGAGAATAATGGCCTGTGTTCACATACACTTGGATTTCACATGCTTCTTTACTTATTTTACTATGGTTTTGTCCTGATTATGGCATAAAAAAACCAGACTGACCTCAATATTTGAATACAACTACAAAGAGATCCCATTGATCTTGCTGCATCTTTGGGATGCTGGTGATACCACCATGCTGGCTTGCCTGGAGGAGCTGTGAGCCCATGGTAAGCCTGCTCTGTCCTCTCTGTGTGCTGCTGGGCAGTTGTTATTCTCCTTACAGGATGTTCCCATGCAAAGTCCTGCAGAGTTTTGCCTCATCACACAGCTTCTTGTTTTCAAACATGGATGTGGAGGTGCCCAGGAAGACTTACCCTGACACAGAGGATAACCCAGCATTGCCTTCTTTCCGTGGAACCAGGTTAAACAATGTTATTGAGCCTACTCACTGGCTGAGCCAGGCATCCCCTATGAAAACAAACAGGCTGGCTGACTCATCTCAGCTGTGGCAGAAGTGATGTTTGCTGGCAGAGAGGACTGTGCTGGGGAAGGAGAAGAGCATTGTCTGCATCCCTTGCTGAGGGCTCCTGCCCATCATCCACAGACTGCTAGCACAGTTGCATTCACAGCTCTTCCTGGACTTTTGGGAAGAGTCTGCAGCTCTTCCAGCTTAGTATGGACCCCACACACATGTGGGTCTTCTTTCCTTTCTGCTTGGACATGTGTGTTGTTTCTGAAACTGGCCTTCAACTCTTCCCAAGACTTCCCAGCCTGCTGCCAGCATCCAGCTCACGCAGACTGATCCCTGCTGGGATCAGACCTGTCACCAGACAGGTCCCTGCTGGGGCTGTTTTGCCCTTGGTGTGTCAGCATCTGTGGGATTCGTGCAGTACAGCACAGCATGTGCTGAGGATTGGTGGTCTCCCAGAGTGCCCAGCCCAGCTGAGATGATGTGAAGGAGTCAGGTCCATGAAGCAGGCCACCAAATGAAATTCTTTCGGCTAGATTATGTGTGAAAATTCAACTACTGCAAAGTGAAATTTTTCTCTCAAAACACCTCTTTTATTTGCAAAAGCTGCATTTGCCATTGGAAAAATTGCCAGTGATTCACCAACCCTGACCAAGACTTGCTTCATCCAGCTTCAGAGCTCCCATTGCACTCCTCAAGGGTACCTGGGACAGGTGTCCCCTTTTGATGCAGTTCAGCTGGTTGAACATGGTCAGTTGAGTTCACTGTGCTCTAGAGCCTTCCTCCATTGTCCCCTCCAGGTTTCCTCATGCTATTGAAGAACATCAGGGATACCAGGCTGAGCTGCACTGGGGAGAGACACCTGGTGTGGCACCACTCTCAGCTGCATTTGCCAGCCTGGCTGCTTGTCAGCTGGTTGCACCAGGCAAATCTTAACCAAGCTAGGATCTACCTGAAGATGTGGAGGATTTCTCTGAATACCACTTTTCATCAGACCTTAGGGGTTTGTTTCTGGCTCTGTAAAAAGCAGTGTTTACTGCTCCTTTGGAGCCCCATTTCATACCTCTGCTTTGCAAAAACAGACCATCTGATCCTCCTGGGCTCTGGGTCTCACCCATAGTCTCCTTGCCCATGGTATGAGGCTCATCACTGAACCTCTGAGCTTCTGCTCAGGCTCTCCCTCATTGAGCCATAGCAGTGATCTTGAGTGGTTGCTCCTATCCCTTCTGTCCACCCGAGGACCAGCACTTCTCAGAGCCTGGTGCCAGGGAGCAGTGTGGGGTGCTCCAGATTGTGGGGTTCAAACTCCTTCTTCTTTCACCCCAGACTCTGGGCTTGATGCTTAGTGGCTCTGGTGAAATTAAGGCCAGCCTTCCTGTTGGTGTCGGTAGGGCCAAGATTTCACCACACAGGCAGGACCCAGTCTTTTGTATGTATTAGCTGAATAGAACAATTTCAACTGTATTTCTACCCCAGTAACCAAATACACATCGTTCTATCGCAGAACAGTGACATAATTTCTCTATTTTTACCTTGCCTGATCGCCAAGGTCTTGTGTGAAGAGGGACAAGGTGAAGAGACAGCCCAAGGTTGCAACAAACAGGCAACATAAAGAAATCCAGAATCAAGCATAATGCCACTAACCAAAAAGAAAATAAAAATACTGTTAAAAGCGGTGAAGACAAATATACCCCTCCCAAAAAATAGCCTTCCAGAGTGCTGTCCCATCTGCATTGTTCTGTGGCTTCATTTTGAAACATGCACTTCTAGTGATCCTAGCACTGTAGCTGCTCCCTATATCTATCATTTTCCCCTCATTATTTTAATTCTTTTCTCAATCTGTTTTGGAGTTGGCCCAATAAGGATGAGCAAATCCTTCTCTATGTCTTTGAGCTCTTAATTGATATTTCTTCAACTCTTTTCAAAGCAGCTATTTTGGCATCTAGAAAAGATTTGGTGTCATCTGAGTGGTAGAAAATATATTTTAATCTTTCACAGCAGTGTTGTTTCTAAGATGTAGCATTTGGGGTAACAGATGGGGTGGCAAAGAAGTTGCCTATAGGGGCAGTGCTCTGCCTCAACTACTCTCCCGCCCGCTGCAGGAACTTTTCAATTAAACGATGAAAGATTTTGCAGCTTGATGCATTCCAGAGCTGCGTCTTAGCAATTGTTTAGCACCCAAATTTCCATGTAAATATTGACAGTTTTGCAGCATTTTGAAAAGCAATCTACAAGAATATTCTTGTTCTTGCTAGTGCCTTCCCCAAAGGCAGGGGCGTGCTCCGCTTCGGCTGTCCTGGGATGTTCACCGGAGCCATCCTCTCATGGGGAAGGGCATCCTCCTTGGGAGCACGGACCTTGCACCACAAGCCATGTGTCACCAAGCCCTCAGGACTGGCAGACAGAAATAGTCTGTGGTTTCTAGACGTGTAAGGAATCCCTGCTCGTGAGCAGAGCTCCCCTTTGCCTCGGTGCTGAGGAGGCGGGCGATGGCAGAGCTCGTTGCCAGCAGGATGCAGTAAGGATGGTGGGAAATGTCCCTTCCTGATACTGCAGAGCTGCCTTCCTCCGTTGGCAGGACGTTGCTACCTGCCAGATGCAAGAGAAGTCATTGCTCAGTGTAATCCTCCATGCTTTCCCCCAGATCACTCTTCTTGCTCCTGGCCAAATGTACAGTCCCATCCCTGAAATGAAATTACTGTTTCATGCTGTTTAAATGACCAAACCTTTGTCATCTCTTAATGGTGTCCTTTTTTTTCTTCTTTTTTTTTTTTTCTCTTTCTTTTTTTTGCTAGGCACTGACATGAACTGGCCTGACTTATCAGCATTTTAAATGAGATCTCCTTATAATGGTAGCATAATATGTTTTGTTAACAGTTGCACTGAGTATATGCTGTGTTGGGGTGATGATGTACAGACTGTATTGTTTAAGAGTGACCTCTCTCCTTTTTCCTTAATGTAGCCTTAGGTTTGCATTTCTTTTATTAGAACAGTTGACCACTACACCTCCAAATCTGATAGCCTTTCTATTTAATAACTTATATTTAAAATCAAGTCTCTTTATTTCTAAACAGGGCTGGTTTAGTCCTGGCCAGGTCTTTGTGCTAGATGAGTATTGTGCACGTAATGGAGTGAGAGGCTGTCACAGGTTTTTTTTTTTTTTTTTTTTTTTTTTTTTTTTGTTTTTTTGGGTTTTGGTTGTTTGTGTCCTTTTTTTTCTTCTTTTTTTTTTTTTTCTCTTTCTTTTTTTTGCTAGGCACTGACATGAACTGGCCTGACTTATCAGCATTTTAAATGAGATCTCCTTATAATGGTAGCATAATATGTTTTGTTAACGGTTGCACTGAGTATATGCTGTGTTGGGGTGATGATGTACAGACTGTATTGTTTAAGAGTGACCTCTCTCCTTTTTCCTTAATGTAGCCTTAGGTTTGCATTTCTTTTATTAGAACAGTTGACCACTACACCTCCAAATCTGATAGCCTTTCTATTTAATAACTTATATTTAAAATCAAGTCTCTTTATTTCTAAACAGGGCTGGTTTAGTCCTGGCCAGGTCTTTGTGCTAGATGAGTATTGTGCACGTAATGGAGTGAGAGGCTGTCACAGACATCTCTGCTACCTCAGAGATTTGCTAGAGCGCGCAGAAAACGGAGCTATGATTGACCCCACCTTACTTCACTACAGCTTTGCCTTTTGTGCATCACATGTTCATGGCAACAGGTAAGGAATTCTTCTTGGCTAGCAGCTCCCTGCCAGCAAGGGGTGACTTTGTCAAATACAGGTTTCTTTGGATAATGCACAACAGTCCCCTATTTGTTTTTACAATGGATGTTTGGCAGCAGTGCTTCTAGTGGCATAGTTGGTTTGTTTGTTTGTTTCGTTGCCTGTTTAATGTAAGCAATAAAAATGCACGTAGAGGATCCAGAAATGAGGGGTTTTAACTTTCTTACTCAGGCACCTGCTAGATGCAGTTCTGGGTAAGGCAGAGTGGAAGCACATGCGACTGTCCTGGGTTGGATAAATAGAAGGAAATGTTACACTGTGCTGATTTAATTGCAGTGCAAGAGGATCTGACAAGTTGCAGCAATGAAATTTTCAGCAGTATCAAACTTCAGTGTTCAGAAGGGCTTTAAGCCCTCAGGCACCCATATCTCCTTTGGAGTCCACATGACATCAGCTCAGAAATTGCTTAGACATAACTGAAAATTTTGTCTTGCTGCAGTTGCAAAACAATTCCAATTTCAGAAGAAGCCTGTTCCTTTCTCTCAAACGTGGCAAACCTTTGATGTGAGGAACTGGAGCTGTGCTTTTTCCTTTTCTATTTATTTTGTTGACAGCTGTAGCATCCATTGCAGCCCCCTTTTCAGCTTTTTTCTGTTAAGTTGCATTCTGTACTTGAGATATCGCTCTCTATCCCGCATATGCTGCTGAAGAAAGGAATGTTATGAAATAATTATGTGTTTTCATAAACCCTCTGGTAAATACCATCCTGAATTATGACACACATTGCCCAGGTTTCACATTGCAAGGCTGCCACTTGCTTTTGCAGTTACTTTCATACATCTTGTCATGGAAACCAAGTTTCTGCTTCCTTAGTTTCTTTTTTAGTTCTGACTTTCTTTTGCTCATTCGTTCTTTCTTTGCCAATTGTTATTTGGTTTCAGTTGTTTCCGTTCAGTTTAATTTTCTTTCATTTTATTTTGAGTTATTTCATGCTTTCTTCTTGTTTCTTTCACTTTTGCTGCTGGCCTTGCCCCCCCGCGTTTCAATCACTCCCCAAAGCCAACTCATGGCAGAATTACTTGGTGGGTCACAGCCAAGTGCAAACGGTGAGGGGGGCAAAGCCCCTGCCGCTGAAGCGGAGACAAAAAAGGATTCCAAAAAGGAGTCCAAAAAAAGGAAAGATTCCAAAACCCAGCCGAATCCAGAGCCAAAAAGGTAAGTGAAAGCGCGCAGTGCACAGAAACGTGTTGTGGAGGGCACTGAGATCCTCAGTCACTGAGCACACTGGGCAGTTTGTGTCCCTGTGACACAAGGAGACCCGCTGTGGCACTGGCATTTGGGTCCTGCACTCTCCTGAGAGTTGGATGGCTTTGAGGACCTGAGTCCCATAAGGGGTCAAGGCCTTGAGATTTTTAGGCGTGTGTTCAGGAGATGGCTCACAGGGTGTGTTAGGGGATGAGACCAGGCAGGGGAAAATGGCCATCCCTGTTATCCTTCTTCCATAGGCAGAGCTCATCCTGGCAGGAGGTTGTTGTTATTGAGACAGGACCTGGTTCAAAGCCTGTTTGGCCCCTAAGAGAGAGAAGTTGGGATGCTGGTCTCAGCTTCACCATGTACCTCTTCACAGGGTCCAGCACAGCCAGAGCTGGGTCAGTGGTCAGTGTCATGAGGGGTGTGTGTTGGTACTGGCCATAGTAACACCCTGCCATTCCCTCTCCCTGGGACTGGAAAATTGTGGGCTCAGGAAAAGTGTCTTGCTTTAAAAGCCTTGTGGTGTGCAGACCCCAGTCCTGTGCCTGTACAGCTGCCCAGGGCTGCATGTGGCTGCTGTGTCATGCAAAAAGGCTGCTGGGCACTGCCTAGGGGGCAACTTGGCCACGGCATGGCTCTTCTAGTAATTAATTTAAAATATTCCAAGAAGGAATGAGGTGTTTTGCTATTATGTAGCTACCTTTGCTGTAAGTTGAATTCACATTGAAATGCTGATGGTTCATCTTCCTTCATGGTCAATGTTGCCTCTCAGTTGCCCAGGGATGATGGGGGCTGTCAGGCTGCAGCCTTGTGCCTTCTCACCAGGGCAGGCTCTGCCTGACACCCAGGAGCATGAGGACCTGGGTGGGGGGACTGCAGGGTGGTTTCTGGCCTCTGCTACTGGGAGGTCACAAAAAGAGACTGCAGGGGGCCCGAGAGAAAACACAACTCTGTATCTTTGGTGTCTACTGTCAGAAATCTGAATATCTGAGTGGAAGGGTTGGGATTTCTTTTCAGAAAGCAGTTCAGGCCACATGCATCGTGCATTTACGAGCTGGCTGGCAGAGAGTGACAGAAAGCCAGTATTTACCCCTGCCGTCCTCGCTGGCACTTGCGACGTGTGTAAAGCCAGGTTTGCTTCAGCTGCATCCCTTCATCCACCTGCCACGACCATACGCTGCTCATTGCCTTAGGGCTGGCTGTGCTCTCCCAGGAAACCTAGAGCTCATGGCAGAGCTGAAAAACTTCCAGTGCAAATTTTGTCGAGGTGGGAACACGCCTGCCCTGGAACCGGGCACGGAGCATCACAGAGCAGCCGTGCATTGCGTTGTTATTGGTATGCACAGTGGTCTGGGAGGGATTCAAGTTGACATCTTTCTGTTTGACAAAGGCTTCTTTTTCTGTCAAATCTGAGAAAGCATCAATTTTCTTTACAAAAGGAAGTTCCTTCACTTTTAGACAGTTAAAAAAAAACAAACCCAAGTGGGTGGTTTGGCTTTCCCCAGAATGAGGTTGGCTGTCAGTCAGGATCTGCCACCCAGTAATGAAGGTCGGGCAGGGAGATAATTTCATGTGGCTATCAATCTCCTGTATTAGCAGCAGACAGTGATGGAGCTGAGGTGGGCTGTCTGGTTGTATCGTGTTTGCATAAGGTCAGGCAGCGAGGCAACAGTCGCTCGCAGTCAGCGGGGAAGTGCAGCCGGGCTGCGGTGCGGAGGCTGAGGACAGCCTGAAGGTCAGGGCTGACAGGATGACAGGCATCAGTGTGGGGACGATGCCTCCTCGCCTGCCTGGCTCCTGCCTTGGTGGCACGGCCACTGCGTTGCGGTTGGGATGGGAGCAGGACAGCTGGTGGTGGAAATGCACCTCCAGCTTGGAGCTGACCCTGCGAGCGCAGCAGGTGAAATGGTCAGAATGTGATTTGGGGGGTATTTTGGAGCCCTGTTGCTTTAGATGTAAAGGTTTAGTTCTCTCCCCTTTCCTTGGGCTCATGTAGTTTGTTCAGAGCCCTGAAACCCTGACAAAATCTCTCCAAAAGAAGGCTGAAAGTCACTGCTATTTGCATGACAGTCTCCTTGATTTTTCTGTCAAATTTCGTCCTTTGCCAAGTAAAAATGGAGTTAAATGTAAATTGCTTGTCCTGAGTTTCACCTCATGCAGATACCTGAATATGTAAGGTGCAGGCTGTCAGGAAGGCAGGGACCAGCCAAAGACTATGAATATCTACATGGTTTGCTGTTACCCAGGTACTTGCTCATCACTAAGACTGAGGAGCTCTAGGCTTTTACACTGTTGTGGTCACTAATGAGTTGTTAACAGGGTTTTGTCCACCAGGTATCACTGGATGCCTTTTGTAAAGTCCTGCCATTATGAAAGATGATGTGATTTCTGATGTGTTTACCTAGGTGACAGGTAAGAAGGGCATGGCATTATTTAGGCATCCAACAACACACCCTGTGGGTTTATTGGTGTCTGTTTGCTTTTGGTACCACCTCTGTAGTGTCAGGGCTGTTGCTTCCCTTTTATCACTAGTCCTCCAAAAATCTAGGAAAGACAAGAAGCAGGAATGCTTTTAAGACCTCATGGTTTGGAGTAAAATCATGAAAGGTTTTACACAATCACCCAGGCCTTTCCCCGCTTCTGTTTCTATGGTTGTTGCTGCCCTGGCATTGGAGGGCTGTGACCTTGCTGCCAGTGCCGTTTGGCACGCAGAGCAGGGATGTGTTCAAGGAGTCCTGCTGCTTCCCTGTCTGTGCATGGGAGAGCAGAGAGTTGAGCTCAGCTTTCCCAGGCCCAGAGTTACAGCCTAAACCTCAAGGGGTGATTCCTGCCCCTTTCAATGGAGTGGCTTTCAGGAGTGACTTAGTTTTGGATGTGTCTTTTTGGAAATCAGCCATGTAGTAACTTACTTTTTAAATGTTAAAGTTGGCACAAAAGAATACTCTTCCTATTTGCTAATCCCAATTTTTTTTTTTTTAATTAGTTTAAGATATTGATTGTGTGGATGCTAAGTATTAGCAGTCATTGAGCTTATAAAAATCGTGGTGCTGAACTGAATCCCCTCCAGTCTAATAACGACTGAACAGCATAATTCTCTGCAAGTTGTTCTTTAACTTCTTACCCAAGGTCCAAGCAGCTACCAGTCTCTGTTAATTTGCTGTACCAGGGACTTGCCCTTTCCCTTGTCAGCTGTATTTTACAACATCAGACTTGCTTTCAAGCAGTAGCTCTTCTGTTTGCTAACATTAGCATTAGCTTTCATTAGTTTTTTTACAACTGTAAACCAGCAGAAATAATGTTATTGTCATAAACCTTGAGGAACTGAAAGTCTGTGTAATACATTTGAAATTTTTTCCATTGTACTTTATGGACATATCTGGGTGTTTCACTCAGAGTCAAGTTGTCCACACAGCTAAAGAAACAACCCAGCACGGTTTCCATCCCTTAAAAGAAGTAGTAGCGATGTGAACACTTTATCACAGTATCTTCATATGCTTCCCAATGCACTTTGGGTTCAGTTTCCCCCTGTCACGCAGGTGCACGGCCCTGGCTGTGCTGAGGCAGGTGAAAGTCTGGCAGGACGTGGTGCTGAGACCTTTCCTTAGGTGCCAGCTCCGTGTCCCGTGATTGCTGGCGGTGACAGGGTGTGCGTTAGGGCTGGCTGCCGGATCAGAGCCAGTGCCTGTGCTGCAGGGAGGTGGTTCCCAGCCACCAGCAGGTGACCAGCTCCGTGTGGCTGGCTGATGGGGTTCACTGCAATGGGTGTGGGGTGGCAGAGCTCCCAAACCATCCGCTCCAGCCACAGAGTAGCAGGGGTGCAGATCGGAGAGGAGCCCAGGGGAGGGGAAGGCAGGGCTTGGGAGGATGAACTGGCTCCCATGCTCTGCAGCATCTGGAGTGGGTGGAGGCCTGGGCTGAACAAAGGGCTTTCAACCTGCAGCGTGTGCCCAGTGTGAATTCCTGGAAGAAAAGGGGAGTCGGGGAAAATCCATGTTTGCTGAATAAGCTTTTTGCCTTTTTTTTTTTTTTTTTTTTGTTTTCAAGGTGTCCAAAAAGGTGGGCTCTTTCAGGTCAGATTTGCAGGGGGAGATGCAGGAGGCAGCAGGCAGGCAGCTGTGGTCCTGCCCACATCCCCAGAGCTGGTTCCCCTGCAACCAGTGGGACTTGGGTGCAGGCAAGTCTTCCTGCAAGGCATCCTTTGAAAGCCTGTCCCGACACATGCTGTCCAAGGCACTAATCATCGCTGTTTACTGTATAGCTCATATGTGCTGCACCTGGCAGCCAGCAAGGGAGCTGAAGGCAGCACGTGTTTTATATTTGAGTTGTTACTTTAAAAATCAAATTATTTGCATCAGTTTTTGACATTGTTTTTTTCCCCTTGGCTCTGTGTGCCAGGGCTCACAGTGCGTGCAAAGATCTGTTTGCTACGTGTAAGCAATATTTTCCCCAGTAAAAGAAAAAAACAAACCAGAAGTGTAGACAAGTTAAACATAAAAGGTGCAAAAGATGAGATGTCTTCTCATTTTTTAGCCACAGTGGTATTTCATGCAGGCTTATGTCAAAGAGATTAACCCACTGGAGCTCTACTGTGTATTTCTAAATGCACACAAATGCATGCTATTGCTTCATATATTAATCTTTGTTAAAAATCATTTTGATATATTTGTTTTAGCAGCATAACTAGCCCCTGGGGGCACTGGGTATAATTAGAAAAGGGCATGGGGGGAGGCGGGGCTTGCTTGTAGAATAAAGCAGTGGCCTTAGGATCACAGGTCCTAATTATAATTTATAATTAACCCCGGAATTTGAACAAACCATCTAAGCTAAACAAGGACTATCATTTTTACTGTTTAAATTGCAACCTTTTTTTTTTTTATTTCACCACCTGCTTTGTTAATGTTGTTGTTTTTATGGCTTAAAACTTAAAAACAAGAGGGGATTAGGAAAGTGACATTTAAAACTTTTCATATGAATTACTTACAGTGGGAATTTACTAGCTTAGAGCCAACACAGTGAATCTGCAGCAGAAGGAGTGAAATGGAACTTGTTTACTTATAATTAAAATTTTCCTTATTTATTTTTCTTGCCTTTTTTTGCCCTTCTGCTTCCCTCTCTGCCCACAACTTCTGCCATACACCTCAAGTGTCTGTGAGCAGGAGCTGTAGAGTATGAGATGAAATTGTGTCTCCACAGCTATGGAGACATTCATGTTGTTTGTTGACCCAAATTCATAGGCCGAAACCCATTTTGTCCTTTGCACACCTGTATATACCACGTACATACAGGACTTTTTTCACCCTTTTTTCTCTCATTCCCCACCCCTGTTTCAGTTTAGTAATTATGTGGTTGTGGATTACACGTGAGAACATCCATTTCCTCCAGCTATATTTTAGCAAGTCTTGTTGCAGGAATGCAGCTCACTGGAGAAGTTAGTGCCTCTGTCCAGGAGATCAAAGAGCCAATACCAAAGTTGAACTGGAGACCTTTGCAAAATTGCAAATAAGCATCAGAACGAGCTGGTGCAACTTGAGCTTCTCCTGGGGATTTTTTTTTTCAGCCATGTACTGAGATTGTCTAGAGCACAGAATCTTAAATTATCACGATGCTAAACGATATACCCTTTTGTGTTCCTGCAAAAGGGAAAATAAATATGTTCCTTCAAAAAGATTACATTTTCGAAGTATATTTGACTTGAATATTTAATTAGGTTTCCAAATTATCAAGCTAATAAATTAAGTGCAAGGCTTTGGGTAGTGTTTTTCCAGTTCTATGTATATCCTGCATTTGTCACTAATTAATGAGTTCCTAATGCTTCAGCTTCTGGGAAGATGAGCAACAAAGATTAACATAACTAGTAAAACCAAAGATGTGCAGCTGAGTTATAGTATTTGAAATTTGACAAAAACATCGGAAGTATTATTATTTGTGACATGGCTCAAGATGGGGGATTGTGAGGAAAGCAAAGATGACAGAACTGGTGCTAACCACTGTGACAACAACTTGAAAAGCAGCCGACATGACATCTTTCCTATCATGCTGCCGAAAATGTCAACTTTGTGAAGGACAGTGAGAAAATGGTTTGCCGAAAATTTGAAAGGTAGATTCAAGAGATGCTCAGCATGTCAGATGCAATATAGTCCACAGCTGGGTGAGAAAGGGAGTCCTTGCCGTGGTGATGGCTCTCAGTTGGCAGGCCCTTCCAGACATCCACACTGCTCCAAAAATGGCTACAGCTGACCTGTAGATTGTCTCAACTTTGTAGTAGCATGATATGAGAAAGTGGCGTGCCCTGCGTGGAGGGAGCAGTGCCCAGAACCACTAGGCTGGATGTCCTTCTGGCCCAGAAAAACTCTGTGGAAGGTGAAGAGCAGGGGTGACCATGGGTAAGTCTGGTAGTCTTACACATGCCTTGTTGGTTGGGTTGGCATTCCTAGGGGCCTTGTGCAAGAGCCATGTTGGCCAGAGGTTGGCTTTCCAGAGCCCACCCTTCACCTGGGTGTGGGTCAGTGCTTTCAAAGAGATGCTTCTAGAGCAGACACTGCCAGGTTGGGATGCAACTGATGCTGCCACATCACCCCATTTTGGGTGCCCGACAGGAGTCGTTACGTGGCGAGCACTAAATAACCTGTTCTGGCAAAACCAAAGCCCTTTGAATCCAGTGAGGAACTGGTGTGAAGGGTCTGCAGACCCAACCTGAGCTGTCAGATCCTGCCATTAAATCTGGCCGGTTGAGGTTATTGACCCAGCAAAGGGTAACATAACTTACAGACCATTTCCAGTCCCTCAGCAAATCACTGCCAGGGCAGGTGGCTTTTCTGACCTCGTTTGTCAGCGCTGATATAATTAACCTCGTGACACTCTCTGAGCTATTATGGGCGTGAGGGAAGAACCAAATGCCAAAAGTCAAATGAGGGCTTCAAGCCTGCCCCTTAACGTACAGCATTTACTGAGGTCTGTCTCAAATTATCTGCTCTTCTGCTTGGGAGCAAAGCAGACGCTGCGAGGTGCACAGCATCACAAAAGGCATGAACGGCTCTGTCTGAATATTAAATATTTTATGGAACTTTGGAATAAGAATATATTAAGCATGTTCAGACATTAATTTTTACTTGATATCTAATTTGGGTTCTTTTTGTGGCTTGCTCATTTCTTCAAAATAACTAGTCCTAATTAGGTACTAATGAGACCAGATCCATACTTCCAAAACTGTTTATGAAATGTGTTCCCCAGCTGAGACATTTTATCCACGTTTCAGCCTAAATCTTTTTTCTTTTTTTTTTTCCTTAATACACAACTGATTTTGGCAAATAATCAAGTAAAGATTTCTGATTAAATGCTGTTTAAATTTAAATACATCCCCTAGTATTCAAGTCCTTTTTTGTGTCCATGTTGCAAGTTTTATTTGATGTATACTTAGCTTTAAATTTTTGCAGTAAATATCATGTAAGGTTTGCTAGGTCCTCTCCCAAAATGTTTTAATGGCTTATTCACCTGTGTTGGAATATCAGAGTTCATATTTATGATATTAAGAGCTTACTAAATGCAGGGTCAAGGAGAAGTGATTGTACAGATTTTATAGCCTTTAATTTTTTATAGGTTTGAGGGTGTTTTTTTTTAAGTTTAGGGCCTTTGATTCTTTAAGAGGAAAATAAAGCCAACCAATTAACCCCTGACAGGAGGTTCATTAGAAGCTTTGTAATCCCTTGCCAAGTCTTTTGTATAGCCAAACTGGTCTAGTACTGCGGATTTATGCAGCTTAAGCTGAAAACTGGAGGAGGCCTTTAAGTAAGAACATTTGTTCAATTTGAAGACATCTTACATTACCCAAGGAGTGCGTGTGCCAGCAGAGTTACCCAGGAGTACACAAATCCAGAGACTTTGCTCCTCGCTGGCCATGGGGAGCTGTGCCGTTGATTGTCTGCCTGGACAGTTCCTTTGGTGGGTGGATGAGACTCTCCTCTCACCCAGGATTCTGCTGCATGTGCTGTGTGAGGGAAAAGGAGAGGATTGCTGCTTTCAGCTCTGGGATGGGTTGGCATCAAACAGAGGTGTGGGGTGGAAG